>NW_020799109.1:377473-486684 GCF_003259725.1 Athene cunicularia
TGAAATGCTGGGGTTTCAGCCCCCAGCCCCAAGTTAAGGCTGACATAGGGGTGATTCCCCCAGCCCTTCCCAAAGGGGGGGAGTTTCCCTTTAAGCTTCTCCTGGCAGACAGAGCCGTTGGGTAAAGGAGCCCCAGGGGTCCCGCAGGGAGTAACCCAAGGTCAGGTGTCCCACACAGGGATAACAGCGGGGACCCCTCGCAGGAGGGGCAGTGTCTGTCTGTGAGGGGGACGCCCTGGGCAGAGTTCCCTGTTGGGGAAGGACCTCCCGCCTCCCTGGGACTGGGCTCCACTCAGCTCTGGCTTTTGTAAACCCGGGCTGTGTGAGATTCAGTGTGCGGCTTCCTTGGTCTGATGTGTTTGGGCTGTTGCCCTGCTTGTCTCCCGTCCCTTCTCTGGGAGACTGCATTTCACTGTTTATTGCCCCCATTGCTGGTCGTGCGGTGTCGTTGTTGGGGTCAGTGGGATTGATGTCGATGATGTGTAACCTGATTGATTTGTACCCCCAGTGATCACCTGTGTACCGACCCTTTAGCGTCAAGTACAATCTGGTTATTGGTTCATCTTGATGCTGGCTGTGGCCTTTGTGCTGGGCCTGATAATTGGCAAACCACATGGCGCGGTGAGACGCTGCCTCAGAACAAGCCTCCCAGTGGCTGCACTCCAAGCCGGAGCGTTTGCCCTGCCCAGCTCGGAACTTGGTGCCGTTCAGACCGTCCGTGCTCAAGGACGTTTTATTCCCACTGCGTGTGGTAGAATTACATGCACGCTGCCTCCAACCAGCTATTGCTTTTGTCATTGAGGATGAGTCTTGGCATTTGTTTGCTAATAGATTTAATTTAATTTGTTGATGTCAGGTGAATGGCAGAAAGCAAGTGCTGTAAATAGCGTGTCTGCTGCAGATAAAATCATTGCTGCATTTTCATTTTATCTCTTACATTGCTAAGAACTTGATTCTATTTCAGTGTGAAGATGTAAAATAACTGTATTTGCATATAAACCTGCCCATACTTCATAACTACAAGAGCAATCGCTCCAGTAATACTATTAAAAAGTGAAAGTATTTGATAGCTATATTTATTCAGTTGGATGACTTCATCAAAAAGTTCATGTATCAGGATTGTAGTGTTTTGTCAGATCCCGGTGATGAAGCTATTTCCAGCAGTTATCCAGACTTCATGGGTTTTATTTGTTAGGTGGAGTTAGTGGATGTTGATAGATGCAGTTCTGTTGCTCAAAACACTTTTCCATCCAAGCCTGTTTTGGGAAGTCGGTGTAGAGCACCCTGACTTTATTTTGTGTGCCTTTCTCTCTAGCTTGGATGTGTGGCTGTGCTTTTACCAGCTACAACAGTTTGTGCTGTTCCCACCCTCACTTGTGTACCTGGGTTGGGGTAATTTCCCTGGGCCCGGGAGGCTTTCTGCAGATTGTTGACGTTTTAGCATACAGTTGTTTTTTATTATTTTCATGAAGCAGGCTATTTTCTTGCTGCTTTCGAGAACAAGGTTTTTACCTCATGCTTTTTCGTTGTCATCTCTCCTGTCTGGTATAAGAATGTATTAATGGAACACCAAAGTACTGATATTCTTCAAAAGGGGGAAGAGGGGGGCTAAGTGCATTTGACAGAATTTACTTCTGATTCTCACAAGCATTGGTAACCTGTAATATATTTATGCGCTTTTCCTTGGAATGAAAGCGTGTTCTCGTGAGCAGGTGAGGCAGAAAGGCAGAGGGACGCCTGTGGAGGAGGTGAAGCCTGCAGTTACCGAACGTCGCTCAACACACAGAGCGGGGAGAAGGGTGGGTTTGGGACAGATTGCTCCTTCTCTCCCCGGAGCAGGTGGTGGGTCAGGGCGGCCTTAGCTTTGGTTACGATATGTGAACTCCCCCCCACCCCCTTTCTATTGGTATAACCAGAACCGAACAGTTCTCCTGGGGACAACATACAACTGGCCTTAACCAGAACCGAACAGTTCTCCTGGGGAAAACGTACAACTGACCTTAACCAGAACTGAACAGTTCTCCTGGGGACAACGTACAACTGACCTTAACAGGTTTACTGTAGCCAATTTAATTTCTTTGGCACCCATTTAGTAGGTATCACTGTTACATGTTTTCACTGATGGTGCACTGTTCCTTTCCACCATTTTACGGGTATTTCAGAACTCAGTGAAGTGCACCGGTAACATCATCTTACCAGAACATATTGATATTATCAGAATATTCCTCTAAATGTGTGTTACTTTGCATTTATCAGCACTGAATTTCACCAGCTGCTGATTCGTTTGCTTACCTCTGCTGGGTTCCTCTAAAGATCCTCCGGTCTGTATTATCTCACTAGTTTCGTGTGATGCGCTTTCTGCCGTTTCACAAAATGATGGTTGTTAAAGGTGGTTAATAAATTGTCTGCGGCGGTCTGGAGGGTGTGCCCTGAGTTACACCGACCGTTTTTGCTGGTGTGCTGCCCTCTAAAATGCCAGCAGAGAGCAAGGAGGCATTTTTCTTCTCAGAAACTTTGCTGCTTTGTTCCTAATGTATGGGAGCTTTTATTTCTGTTTCTGTTTCAGTCATTTTATTTGGCACTGAAATGGGGCTCGCTGGTGGCCCTGAATTTGTAGGGTTACTGCTGGCACCTTAAAAACACTTGTGGCTTTTACCATACACTGGCACTCCCATGTAGCCACTGATTTTAAGTAAGAAAGAGTATTTTCTGTTAGCAGCTCACCCTTGGGCTTAACATCCTTCAGCAAAAGCCCATGTTAATGCTGCAGCCCTGGGTCCCGTGGGGTGAGGTCTCGCGGTTGGTTTCGGTGGAGAACCCGCTCTGTGCGTGTGGTGAACCCCGGACGGGGCGAGAGGGGCACAAAGAGCTGAGGGTTTCCGTGGCAGGGAGAGTGGGCGAATGTGGGAGCGGGAGGATTTCCTCTCAGTGCCTGACGATGGTGCTGCAGTGCTGTGGGAAGGATTGTTCCCCTTGACGGTACCTCCCGGGTTCAGTTCTGGCCATCACCCCTGTGGTTTCTTGGGCTGTCCCTGTGCGAGGCTGGTTATGGCTGGTGCTGCTGGTGAGCAGGCATGTGTAGCTTGTCATACCTAAGCAGGATTGTTCATTGCAAATACGTAAAGAGAGAGAAGACTCAGTCGTGCTACCAGAATACTGTATTATTCGTGTTTTTTACATCCATAAAAAGAAAGTAAACTGTATGACGAGCCGAGTGGTAACCCCGGGGCAGGTTCCCCTTTTCTGTAGGCGGGTTCACCTCAGCAGTTTCCTGTTTGGATGGGTCTAACCTTGACTGACAGAAGCAGACCTTTCTGTAGCCTGATTTCTTACTCGCTGATGGGAGCCAGTCCATGCAGGATTCTTGCCCTAAGGCTCTGGGAAGACTCTTGTGTCTGTATTGGCTCTGCAAATATCCCTTCATGTTATATAGGAAAATATCCTTCATGATTTGTCCACCTTGCTGAGATAGGTTAAATAAGCTTTGAGGAGTTCAAATATGGATTTTCTTCAACTTGCTAAAATTTCAGACCAGATATTTAATTAATACTAAATAAACATTTCAGTACACCAGACCACTGAATTTCAACTGCAACAGAAGAATTGTCTGTGCTTTATTCCACTTTTGAGTACTACCTGCTTCTTTATGTGCTGTGAAATAGTCACAAAGGTTGTTTTTACAGTAGAATTCCTTTGCTTGAATTTCCACTGCAGAGACATTACGTCAGAGATGAAGATAAACAAATTAACAGTCAAAGCACACCTTCAGCGTGTGATAGGGAAAACTTTATGTACCACATCATTAAACCAGAACAGAACAGTGAGGGTGGAAAGCATTCATCTGGGAAACGAGTAAGTGCACTGCTCAAAACATTTTTTTCTCTAAGAAAAATGAGCTCTGCAAACAGAGGGAAGAACCATCACAAGCGTTCTGGGGCAGTCCGTTAAGAAGAGAGGTGACACGTGGGACACTGTCACAGAACCGCGGGCGACGGAGGCCGGGTGGGAGCTCCAGGTGCTGCCGGGTCCGGCGTGGCCCAAGCCAGCTCCTGCCACTGAGTACGAGGCGCGTGTTTAGATGCTTCATCTTTTATTTATAATGCTTAAGCAAGAACTGCTCTACTGTCTTAGTCATATCAAGTACAAAGAGCATCAGAAAATCCACTTTCATGAACAGAAGAAAAAGCCTGCTTCCTTTTTAGATATAACTTTTCTGCTTTTTCTCTCTTTCCAGCACCTTTTTGCCCTTCACAGTTTCAAGGTAGGATGGTATTGTCTTACGCTTCTCAGTTAATGACAATTTTCACCTCAGAGAGCAGGGCTAGGATATTTTTCTTTTTAAGTTTAAAAATAACAAAATTATACCATGTTGGCCATGTGGCAGAAGAAGGAGGTGAGAAAGATGAAGGGAAGTTCAGAGCAAGAGGGTTGGGTTGTCCTTTCTCTTTGCTATAAGTGATTTATCTACAACATTACTCTCTCCCTTCTTTAAAGGGGCTTATATTCTACAATTCCAATTTTATAATGACTTTCATATGGAAAATTCTTGCCATAATGGGGAGTTAGATTATGGTTAGTTTTGAACTAACTATGCTGATTATTCAAACCTGAAAAGCAAACTTGGCTGGAGAGGTGGATTCAGCCATCATTTCTGGAAAGCAAGTATTCAGCGATAGACACTTATGTAGTCTTTAAAGTTTGAGTTTTTTCTTGTCATGTGTCTTTCCAGAGAGAGTTATGTTACACTTCCTTCCAGTGCTCCAAGAAGAGCAGAAAAGGCCACAGAGCATTTCTTCCAGAGCTTTGATAAACTGTGAAATACCTGGCCTTAATATAAGAAAGTTTTTCTTAGGAATTTGCTCTTTCTTTCCCTAGATTCATTTCATGTATTTTAACAAGAATGTGATGAGGTATGAGAGGAGCAGATCTGTGCGTTATTCTGATGAGTCTGGTCACTGGCTTCGGGAAATCAGGCTCTGACGTTCAGTCGAGTGACTTGGAGGTTGCCCATGTGTTGCCCTGCTCTTCACCCCCTGTTTGTGGCAGGTGTGCTGGAGCTGGAGCTGAAGTAAGGGTAGAGAGAAGCAAAGGAACAGCACAACCTCCCTGTGACGCGCAGGGCTAACTTCTGCATCTCGGTTGTGAATTCTTGGAGTCTAAAACCGTCACTTTTCTTTCAGTGCAGCAAAAGGTCTAGAACCAATGCAGCGAGTTTCCATAAACAGCATGAACTGTAACTAAATGGTCTGCGCTCCGGAAGGGAGTAGCTTGGCCCTTCGCAGGAGGTGTGCCACTGAGGTGCTGCTTTTGAGTAAGACATGGAGAAGAGCCCTGAGAGCTTGTGGCTGCTCCAGGAGCTCGGGAGCAGAGGGCTGGAGCTGGTTCTGGTGGGGGCACGGAGAGGTTTGTTCATATTAAATCCTGTAGCTATAAGGGCTTTGAGGATTTATAAATATAAATGAAATAGTCTTTTGAGAAGTTGAGATCAAACGCGTGGAAGGGTAGTCGGTGTAACAGGCAGGTACAGTGTCTTACAACAGGTGCGCCCAGGTTTGGTTTTATCATAGCAGAAAGCGCAGGATTTTGTCAGGGGAGTGTTTTATAAAGAGTGGTTACTCCTCAACTGAGATCTGAAATGCTTTTGAAGCAGGCAGTCCTGATGCAGCACGGAGACACTCCACGTTTGCGTTGGCTGCCCCGGGTTTCCTTACGACACCTCTGCCTGCGCGGGGGGAACCGGCCACAGGACGGCGGGAATCCCTCTGCGGCTGGGTTGAGCTTTGCAAACACAACCCTTGACCTCGTGGCACCCTGTGCCCGGCCTGAGAAGCGTTACCGCAGGAATGTCCCCGCGCCCGGCGTGTCCTGCCTCGTGCCACCCCCTGCGCCTGCACCTGCCTCGTGTCCCTGTGCCGGGGCTGGGGCGTCCCGGCGTCCTGCGCCTGGCCCTTGCGCTCTGCGGCGGAGGAGTTCTGTTGTGGGGGCTAGAGTGACAGTTTGTTTTGGAGCTGATTGCACTGATAGTTTCCGAGTAGTGTGGCCTCTGATGTTCTTTTATGTTCTGTTAGTGAAAAGGAAAACATTTGGATACAAATATGACAATTGTGCTGATGCTTATAAAACATACAGCTGTAGCTACATAAATGTTGAGAAGATGATAATGATTATCCTTTCAGTTGAAAAAAAATGACTTTCTAATTGTGTTTTTAGTTCTTACTACCCATCCTCTTATTCGTGCTTGATGTCTGTCACATCACACGCATCCTCTTCCAGGGGAATATAGAACTGTCACAGATAACAGGTGGACTCGACAATCTTAAAGGTCTTTTCCAACCTGAGTGGTTCTGATCCTGTATGGGGGAGGCGCTTGCTGGTCTGCAGCAGGTAGCAGTTAGTCAAGCATCGCTAGTGAGGGCGCGTGTGGAGCTGTGGGACTCGCGTGTCCATGCTGGAGTACTGATGTTAGCTGGGCCCTCACTGGGGACGGATCCTCCTCAGCGTCACCCTCCCCGCAGCCCGGGTGCTGGCAGCCCCTCCCTCACCTCTCCCGCTCCCCGTCGGCCCCAGGGACGGGCTGTTGAAGTTCCCCACCTGCAGCACTGCGCAGTGTTTGCAGGAGCCCGGTTGGGCAAATCTTTTTGCCCGGAGTCCCTCCGTGAGGGAGCGAAGTGCACGGAGCTCCTCCTGCCCGGGGATGCTCCCGCAGCGGCCGGGGGCACCTTCCAGCAGAACCCATGGAGCTGCAGCAGCTTGGTAACACCAGAAAATAGTGTCCCACTACCAGGAGAAACCTGAGCGTGCTGCGGCCACTCGGCCTGTCCCAGCTGTGTGAGCGTTGAAGTGGTAAATGAAGCTGGGCCTAAGCAGGCGGAGGCTGGGGCGCTCTCCGGGCTGGCGATGCTCTCTAGGCAGCAGCGGTGGGACCGTCCAGCCCCCGCTTCCCTCTGCGGCCAGAGAACCCCCGACGGGCTCCTTGTATCGTGAGGGGAACGGCCGATCCTTCTTAATTTAGCCCCGATTAATTATTCACACTACCTCCAAGGCAGTATTGGTGGAAAGCACAAAAACTCAGGCAGAGGAAGGATGTGTTGTAACTTTCGGAGTGCTGTAGTTCGTGTTGCTTTTTATTGCGGCACGCAAGGAGAAGGACCGAGGCTTTGTAACAGAAACAACACTCGTTTTGCAAACAATCTCCTGCAAAAATAATTCACAGTCTCGTATGTGGTCACGCTGTGAAAATTTTCCTTGTAAATAAAGAAAAACAGACAATATTTTAGTCTGGTTTATATTGGGATTATAAAAATGGGGAAATTGGATATTACATACAAATACAGTAGATGGAATATATATTTTTCACATCAATCTGATGCATAATTTGAAGGGGAACACTGGAAGAGCTCTTGCAGCAGTAGAGAAGGAATACATTTCAAATGTGGACAAGCAGAAACATCTCTATTATTATCTTCTACTCATATACAATTTTATGCAGTGAATTTTGCATTGTCAGAAGATTTTTAAAGATCTGTTTAAGAAAAGCAGCTACTGTAGGAAGTTGTGAAACCTTCAGGAAATTACTGCTTTTTGCTTCCTCTCTTTATAGAGTTTAGGGTCCAGGAATTGTTTATGGAAAGGCCTGGCTGGCTCCCGTGGAACAGCGCTGGGCTTCCCCTTGGCAGTCAGAGCGGGCTCTCGTGCTGCCTCAGGGGAACGTCCCTCCCAGCTCTGTGCTTCGAGCCGTGGTGTGGTTCCGGCAGCATGTTGGAATGGGCAGGTTCTGGGAGGGGGTGGCGTAGTATATGGAGGACAACCTGTTTGAGTCATATTTCAAAGGATTATGGTATTTAATTCAACACAGCAAGACAGTTACTTGTCTTACACAATAAATCTGTCGGCAAACACCGAATTCTAATAAAAACTGAGGACAGTTGTAATTGTACATTGTTTTCTTCCAAAGACTGGATTTAATGCTATATTCTTTTCTTCATCGGTCCACTGAAGATAGAAAACACTGATACAGAGAAACAAACAGAAATGGAATTTGGCCTTTCCAGCCGTACGAAGCCGTTCCAGCAGCGAGGGGGGGGTCAGCATCGCTGGGGATGAGGGGCTGCCTGAGCTGCCCACGAGGCTCATTTCGCAGTTGTTCTGCTCCGCGGGATGATGCCGGACACCCCCCAGTCATCTCAGACAAGAGTGATCTTGCTAGAGCACGCAGATGGAGAGGATTTGCCCCATTTCACTTTGCTGGTAGCGGTGCTCAAAGAATGAACGTGGCAGCTACGCGCAGACGCTGCCGGGGGTTGCACAAATGTAAATCGACACAGGGAAAGGCAGCCGGTGGCTTCAAGAGTTTCTTGAAGATAAAAAATGCGGAATTCAGAAACATGTGAAGAAGAGGTCTTGAGACCTGAAAGAGCTTTACAACAGCATCACATGAAGAGATGAAGATTACTGGAGCCATGAAGCAAAGGTGTACTTGGAAGCAAGAAACAAAAACCATTTGAGTGGGCATTAGGCCAGGACTCCAGTGCTTGACGTGTTGCCTTGACATGGGCTTGGTTAAGACTTGGCAGATGGAGGAAACGTGAAGATACCGCAAAGAAAAGACAAAGAACCAGTGAGGAAAATAGAGAACAAATGAAGAAATGTTAGCAGTTGATCAGACATTTTCAGGATGAGTGGTATTTCTCTTAACACTCCATACTGTAAATATTTTTGTAAGTTATTGTTGTGTACTTAATGCATCTGTGCGCTTGAAGGACATTTTCAGTAAGTACTTGTTTGTTGAATAAACCAAATCACAGATTAATCACATTCAGCTTCACAAATAGATCAAAATTTGGATGATGGTATTGTAAAGAAAAAGCTCTACTAAAATAAAAACCGCAAACCCAAAAGAAACGTAGTGTTTTCTGGTGAACTGGAAGAGTGAGATCGTCTCAGGACTGGAGCAGCTGGTGGAGCCGTGTATGGCTGCTGTGGTGGAACACCAGAGCCTGCACCCGCGAGCTGGGGGGGCAGGACACTCCGCGCTCGGCCTCTCCCGGGGGACGGAGCTGCCGGGTTGGAGCTTCTCTTAAAAATAAAGCAGGTGGCTCACGCTTTCCTGCACATCCTTGAATAACTGAAGATAATAATGAATAGTTATACTCCGCCGAAAAGATTTGCTTCGTAACATCTTGCTTAGGTCAGACACAAGCGCTTTAATGTGTTTGTGATGTGGTGCAGAGTGCGTTGTTAAACTGAACACTGAATTGAAATTAGTGATGCCAAACTGTAAGTGTTTCCTAACTTGAGCCATTTTGGGTGGGGGAAAAAAAAAAATCAAGCTTGTCACTGTGCATTTTGGAACATATCCTGGTTTAGTTAGGATAAGATCTTGAAGCAGAAAGGTTAATTTTTTAAATGAATGGTAGAAGTCAATTGCCTAATAGAGTTTTTCTCTATCCCCAGAAATTGCTTTTTTATCATTTTATTTATAAGCATTATTTTCAAAGGCACTTTACAAGTTGCCATTTGCACTGAAAATTGACTTAAAAATAAACGTGAAGTTCCGTGTTTGTTGGATCCGAGAGATGAGACAATCCACTTCCACCCCGAGTTTCATCAGTGCTTGTAAAGGTTCTGTAGGACGAAGCTACAGCGCTGCCACGGGCCCCTCGCTTTGTGACCTCTGTGTCACCCAAACCCATCGACTGGGCTCTGCTGATTTACACTTGTGGTGAATAGTAAATTAATAAATGATGCACAAAACATAATTGAGTGCTGCTCACCCCCCTTGTTCTTCAGGCCAAGTGGGATAAGAAACACTAATGGGGCTGTAGAAGATAAATGGATTAGAGAGAGATGTGTGGGCTGGGTTTGTCTCGTCTGTCCGGGGGATGGTGAGGAGGTGGCAGGATCCTGGTCTGTGAGAACCTTTGCGGAGAATTCCTTCTGTGGCTGGAAGCTGGCGCTACAGGCGAGTTTGGAGAGAGTAAGTAAGTTGCAGAAATTTAACAGCCAGCGCAATTTGCCGTAGGAGCAGCTCGCGTGGAGATGGAGTCACTAAATCAGATTGGATGGATGTCTCTGCATTAGTCAGCCAGAAATTATGGGCTTCATACGGGACTCACAGAATGAAAATTGGTTGTGTTATCTAGAAGGTCAGACTAGATAATCATTACGGTCTCTTTCTAGCTGTAAAATCACCAAATCGGGAAACGCTTATTTTTGTCACAAGTGTCGGCGGGGATGGTTCTGACTGCGCACACGCGGCAGCTCTGAGGAGAACCCCTTTGGTCAGGGTTGATGCCTCAGCAGGCGTTTTCCTTCACTAACCGTTCTGCTAGGATTGAACACAATAATTAGAACGGGCGCACGCGTGGTTATTCCAGGCAGTCAGCTGGGCTAAACCCAAATGCGATGGAGCTGTGCTTCCCTGCCTCTGCAGCCCGAGCAGCAGTCACCCGTGCTTCCCGTGGCAGACACATGGTCGCTCTGATGCCTCCGATGAAACATGTTCAGACTCTGGATATATATGGAAGTGCTGAAATTTGATGTCACTTTTATAATTTGAGCTGAGCTCTCATACAGACAGAATGACAAAGCACTCGTTCGTAGAAATGATGGAACTGGAATACCAGAGCCACTGTTCATATTTGCCTGGCTAAAACAAACAGCATTCAGCACCACGCTCTAGTCTCTGATTTAGCTCAGATTTTTTTTTTTTTTTTGTAATCTCACCTAGAACAGTAAATATCTGGTGTTTCAGACTGAGTGGTGTGGCGTTAAATATTTACCTGGATAAAAGAAGTGCTGTGGATCTGTGCAGTCACCTGTCCTTTCTCTTAGAACTAGATTTTTAGTACTGCCTAATTCCGGGAGGGAACACCCCCTGCCTTGTGATGGTGCCAAAATGTGTCCCCCAGCTGTGCCCAACGCGGGAAGCTCTTCCTCTGCTAATGGCCGGGCACGCGCGTCCTGCCTCGCTTTCCCTCTTCTCGCGCAGCGACTTGCGCTTTGGGTTCATTTTGCTGAAATTATTTGTGTGTCTGTGTCGCTGTGGAAATACACCTGGCGCGCGCTGGAGGCCGCGCTGCAGAAATCCTCCTCTGGGCCCCGCATCACGCCGTGGAAAAATAACTTGTGGGTGTTGTCGTTAGTGTTAACGCCACGGGTGGTGGTATAAAGAAAGAGAATGCAGTTCAGAATCTTTGCCTGTAAATACCCTTCCCCTCACCTAAAATTAGTCTTTCTGGGCAGAATCAATTAATTTTTTAGGCATACATAATTTGGTTAGAAAAAGCTTTCACATTTTTTTTTTTTTTTTAATAAAAGTTATATGTTAGACAAATGTTAAATATTTTACAAGCATTTCAGCTGTTCCTGAAACTTCTTTGCTGTGCTTAGTTACCAGCTGAAGGTAATATCTGTAATTTATTGGAGAAAAAGCAATTGAAATACTCAGCATAAGATAAATGGTCTTTTTAGCTGGAGTATAGAGTCCATAATTACAGTACGAACAGATTAGGAAAAATAACATTCCATCATATCTCCTGTTCAGCATTTACAGAAATTCTGGGTGTTTATTTAATATTTAAATAGCCCATCTCCAGGAATGTTTTCATTGTTTGATGTGGTCGAGCAGTTCTCTGACACCCTTCATCATTCATCTGGATTGTTTTTGTAGGCTTACAATATTTTAAAATTCTGTCTTTTTATCTGCCGAGTATTTTCACCCAGGCTTTTTGTTAAGCTGCTAATGAGTCCCACCGGGCAATATGTTTAAATTAAACATACATTAATACCTGTTATAAATTAAAGAAAAACAAACAACAAAAATAAAATTTCCCTGTCTCTTTCTATAAAAACAAATCCGAAGCGAAGCTGTGCTGTTAAATAATAGATGAGGAGCGGGGCTGGCCTTGGGAGAAGCTTTAGCCCGCGAGCTTCACGCAAGCAGCAGCTCGGCCGAGGGGCCCGTGGCTCCGCGTCCCCCTCGGGTTTGTACGAGGACCTTCCACTCGTGTTTCCTGGGCACGAAGGGCTCAGTTCTGGCTCTTGCCTCCCTCGCCGTGCTGCTCCCCTGCGGACGGGAGCCCGCGGGATTCGCCCCGGATGGGCCGTGCTGCCTGGTGTCCCCATCCTCGCTCTGCGGCGGGGCCGGGAGGTCCCTCCGAGGCTTCAGCCGCACCTGAAGCCGCGATGGCAGCAGCAGCAGCACGTGTGCCAGCTCTCGGGACCAGGGGCAGGGATGCACCTGCCTGGGCATCTCCGTTATCTCCTTATTTCCAAGTTCACAGGCTGACCTGCTGCTCCTGTGAGCTTGGAAATGAAATGAAATCCCACCGAGTAGCGTTATCTGTGAATATGAAGCTGCTGACAACTTCATGAAGGACAGGCGAAGTTAATTTTCAGTGGAGAATAGTCACAACCATGAGTCAGGGTTTTTAATCCTGCGGTTCGATGGCGTAACCCACTGAACCCTCTCACGGTGCCTCCTGCATCCCGTCACCTTGGTGTCTGGTCCCGTCGTTAGTGCTGACCTCCCGGGGGGACGGGGCAGGGGGTCCCCAGCGGCGTGGGGGGAGGTCTGGCAGTGACGTGGGTGCCCACGGACATGTTGCAGGACACCTGGTGGGGTTCGGTGCTTGTCAGCTGGCCCTGGGGCGCTGCCCTTGCCCTTCCTTGGGCTGGGAAGCGCTCTGCCATGACACCGGCACCGTCTGTGCTTTTGGAGAGCACAAGGGCACCCGTGCCGTGGCCTGGTGGGGAGGGGGGGCCCGGTCGGGTGGGCACAGCGCTCTCAAGGGGGATTTATGTGAGATTTTGCGTTCACATTACTGGCAAAGGGAGTGGCGAATAAAGCTTGCGAAGGACTGGCCTCTACAGAACCCTCTGTATTTGGAGAAAACGAATCCCTGCGCTTTGCTAGTTAATAGCTGCTTGCTTGTGGCAGTTTTCTTGGTCGTATTTTTCCTTGAATTGTTCAGACAACGGTTTGTTTTCATTTTCTCAGTAAACCGAGTTACCTGGTAATGACATTTTGAAGGTAAATCATGCCTAGTCTGTTCTAGCTCCCCAGTGCTGCAAAGATAATTCCCTCTTTAAGGAGTGTGAGGCCAAATGCTTGCCAAGACCCTGTTTCATCAGTCCATATTCTTTCTTTACCCGTTGCTCTTCTTCAGCATAAGAGGATTTGTTCCTGGACTCCTGCCCTGCGCTTCCCGTGCTGCTGGTCCTGGTCCCCGCGTGCGGAGCCAGGTTGGGCCGCGCTCTCCCGCTGCACGCCCCGCGTGAGCCCTCTCGGCGGTTCTCCCCTTGGGCACCGCCATCACTCTGCCATTTACTGGTCTCCCATTGGTGCCCCCCCACTGCCAGACTGGGCTCTATACTTGGCATTCCTAGATCTGTCAGAGCAAGTTTTACCCCAATAACCTCTGTGATCATCTAGCTGTGGTTAC
The DNA here is from genome assembly GCF_003259725.1 of Athene cunicularia. NCBI lineage: Eukaryota > Metazoa > Chordata > Aves > Strigiformes > Strigidae > Athene > Athene cunicularia. Next base: position 390,919 of record NW_020799109.1, read on the forward strand.
TCAGCAGTGAATCTTGAGGTGAAGGACGTCTTACTTCCCTTTGTACTTTTCCATCTTTGTACCTCATCCTCTATTTCTTTCTTCCCAAATTCATTTGACAGAGATTATTCTGTTTCTTCCCCAGTGCTTTAACAGCTAAACTAAAAGCTCGGGTATATATTCTGGGAAAAAAAAAGTCATTTACCTATTTGTCCTCAATATCAACAAGTGAAAGCTTGCAGAAGGTGCAGTAAGAGCCTCTGCAGAGTTTTGCTCCTACTGTGGGGCAAACAAACCATTGAAATGTATTGTTTTGTTTTTTTTTTTGTTTACTGTTTTAGCTAATCGTTCACTGTTTTAAATCTAGTATTATATATATGCTTAATGTCAAGCAACAGAATCAAGCAGAGCAACTTGTAGGGAAATAAAGTTGATCCCCTCTCAAGGTTTTTGGGGAAAACCATTTGAATTTTAGTTTTGTTTAAGTTACTCTTTCCAGTAGATGGCAGCATATATTCAGTCTTTATTTGAAAAAACAAAACAAAACCCCCAATCTTAAAAAAGTGTGAAGGACACACGGAAGACCAAAATACATTCTTTACAATGTTGTTTACAAGTATCTATTTTTGATGTAATCACTGAATATTTGATAACTATCGGTCCTAACGTTAATAAATCCCCTCAGAAATTGCTGTTGAGACACACGCTGTCAGAGCTCGACAGAGACAATTCGGTGAGGTGCGCAGCAAGCGGAAGAAAGCCGCTCTTTGGGGCTGTGGAGTGCTTTGCAGGTCTGAGAGACGGGGGTGTGGGGCTGTTTTTTTCCCCGCAGGAGGATGAAGTGCGATGACCCACGCTTTAGTCTAAAAATAAGGGTTTGATTCAAGTTCCCTGGGATCAAACACACCTCGAGAGTTCTGGGGTTTTTATAGCCCGTGTTGCAGTGCTGTTTCGAGGCGCCCGAGGGTGGCAGCTCGTGGGTGGTTGCTGGGGGATGCTGGCCGCGGGGGGATGCTGAGGGGCCCACGGTGGCCCCCACGCGGAGGCACCGGGGCAAGGCTGGCTCTCGGCATCGCTGGGGACTCTGCTTGTACTTGTGTGGGAACGAGGGGGTTTGTAACAAAACCTTGTGCGCTTTGCAGTCTCTAGGTATAGTCCCTGAAAAGTGATGCTAATGCAGGACGACATGAATGATTATTTTGTGCTGCTCTTGGCAGTAGTTTCAATATTCTTATTTTCTGTTTATTACTAGCACTTCCCTTTTCCCTTTGCAATACTGTACTTTTTTTCTTTAATACATGGCTTTTGTTTCTCTTATGCTTATTATAAATACATTATTCTGCTATTGGTTACATTAATGTCTTTTGGGGATTTTTTTCTTCAAAAGAAAGAGAGAGAGAAAAGACTTTTTTTTTTGCTGCTTTTGGGGCTGGCCAGCGCTGCCTGTAGAACAGGCGCGTCGGCAGCTTCTTTTATGAGGGACTCCTTCAAATCCCGCCCTTCACGCTGCTCCCCGCCAGCGGCTCTGGCTTTGGGGGCTGCGGGGAGGATGCCGAGGTGTGTACTTGGTTTGAGGTAAGCCCGTGCTGGCGAGGGGTCCCTGGCACTGACGGGTGATGGGGTGGCGCTGGGAGCAAGGTTGTTCCCAGCCCCACGTGTGTAGGCTCATCCCTGCCCTTCCCGTGTGTCCCAGCACAAGCCCACTCCATCCTGTCTTGCCAGGGCGATGGGAGTCTGGTGGGCAGAGGCCCCTCTGGCCATGTGCTGCTTTTCCCCGAAGCCACGTGTGACCTGACCCTTAGCAGAGGCGCGGGGTTCTGCACGTTGGAGACCTGCCCGCGCCCGCTGCGCCGGGGCACTCGCCCTTCCCAACCCCCGCAGAGGCACTTGCGGGGCCTGTGAGATCGCTCCGACGTTGAGAGGAGGGAGAAACAAGGCAGGGACAAATGTTTATGTTGGCAGGGTGCAATGGTTAGGGTTGATATACTGTGGCTGGCTAGTACCTGGCCTGGGGAGTTAGAAGCAGCTTGTGTCTTTATCGTTTGTTTTTATTTTATATCTTTTGGCCGATACCCAGAGATCTAGGTGAGTCCCTTTTTTTGTTTTCTCCTGTTGCAAAAAAACACAAACCACCCCAACAACCCTATGCTATGCACCACTGAGTGTATAAACATAAAAAATAGATTCTGACACCAAGCAGTGCTCTGTTTCTGCAGGAGTGCTCTGTGCTCCTCGTGGGAACCGGGGCAGCGTTGTCATCCCCTGCTGCCCAGTGGGGAGGGGAGCCCCCGGGCTGTCCGGGCTCCTCCGCACATGGGGCCTGTGGGTCGGGGCTGCACCCGTAGCGCAGAGCCAGCAGCTCCCTGAGGCTCCAGCAGAACCCGGGGGCCGAGGAACCGCGTTCTGGTGGCATTTGTCATCCACAGCTGTTCCCTCTGCGTGGTTGTTGTCTGCACACTGGGCAGACACCATGATCGCCTCTGCACCAGGGCGGGTGGTTACGCGTGATGGAACCAGCATTTCTGCATTGAGTTTCCGTGAACTCACGTTCCTCCCTCAGACGTTGGAATTCCGTGAGCAACACAGCCCAGATAAATCTCAACATTTTCATGACTCTTCTCAAAGAGTTTTCACTAGCACTTAGACCAGTGAATGTCTACATTTCCTTTCTTGTCTTTACGAAGAGTCAAAGTGTTCACCCCAGCTCTCATTGTGGGGACTTTTGACTCTTTTGTATTTTTTTTTTTTTTTTTTTTTTTCCTTAAAATCCCCTGATTAAATTCAAGACTACTGAAGCAGGAACTTCAGACCAAGAGACTTGATGGGGGCGGAAGTGGAGCGTGCCACTGAGCCGCTGGTTCCTCCCGTGCTGGCAGATGGGCTGTGGGTACCGCAGGCCCTGCCCAAGGCCAGCCGGTGCGGGTGGCTCTTCTCATCTTCACCCGCCCTCGGGTGCGGCGTGGGGCAGGAGGGTTCCCTGCTGCCTGGAGGTGCTCTGAGAAACCTCGAGGGTATAAGAAACATTCCAGTGCACACCTAAACAAATCCGTACTCCGTCATGTAGGCATACGTGTGCGCACACACGCAGTAGCTGCCTCCCCCCTCCTTGGGGCCCTCCTGGTGGGATCCTGATGTCTCCCTGCGTTACGGTGTGTTCTGCCCACTTGCCTCTGCATGAATGGAACGAAACGGATGGTCCATTACGGTGCTGAAACGTCAGCGCGGAGTGGTTGTTGTGCCCGTGGGCAGTGCCATGTGCAGGACACGGGGTCCAGCTCCTGGCCAGCCACGCGCCTTCCATCACGATGGGGAGCAGCATGGGGTGGTCCTCCCGAGGCGGGGGCAGTGCCACATGATGCTCTTACTCTTCTCTATTTTTTCCCAAGAAAACATAAAGCTGTGAGGTGTGTTTTACCCACCTGTCTGGAGGGGACGTTGCTCTCGTGCCATCAGGATTTCCACTGGCTGCCGGAGCCGGTCCGTAGCCATCGGGCTTGTGCAGCCCGTGGAGCCAGCATGCAGCGTCCTGTACGTGACAGATAAGCCGGGTTCTTGCTGAACTCTTCTTGAGCAATTTCTCTAATGTATTAAGCATAAACAATCTTTCTTTCAGAGTCAGGCATGCATGTCTCAATCTAATTATTTTTTTCCCCTCTAACCCATTTTTGTTCAAGTTGTTGCCACAAGCAGTAGTGATAATGTTCTCTTCCCATTGTTACTATAGAGAGAGGATCTGCTATAATTATTGCTTAAACTGAGTTTTTCTTCACTGAAAATGTTAAAATATCTGTGGATGCATGATAATGGATTCATGCATCTACCAAACCTGCCACTCTCTGGGCAGGCAGAGATGGTCCTTCCACTCCTCGGCCACCCCGGTGCTGTGGGTGAGCAGGGCCGCGCCGGGGGCAGGACCCAGCCCAGCAGTGCCGCCGCACCGGCCGCAGCAGCGAGCGGGGTGCTGCAGCCTCGTCATGCACACGAAGAGCTGCAGTGCTCCTTGTCCTCTCCGGAGACAGTCTGATCTCTCCGGCGTTGTCGTTACCAGCAGCAGGTCGCGTCCCTCTTCTCGAGCGCCCTTGCAGCAGCACGGGTTTACACTGCCAGCAGACATCCGAGAAAGCGCTGGTCCCGCAGCGCTGCCCGCGCGGCGGCTGAGCCTGTCCCAGCGCCTGTGCTACTCGGCGTAGCGGGAGTGCAAATCACGCTGGCTGCTCCCAGTCAGGCTGTCACGGGGCTGCGGCAGAGCTCGCATGGGCGCCAGGTGTGTTCATCTCGGACCCGGCCTGGCGTGATGCTATTGGAAGTGGTCGGCTTTCAGATGTGGGTTAGTGTTGTCTGTTTTAAACTCAAGTGTCCTTAAAGCCGGGTTAGCTCGCTGCCAGCCGGGACAGGGCTCGTGTCAGCTCCCGTGCCAGCTTGTAATGCCATGAGCGGTTACGAGCGTGAGCAGGGGAGGCAGCTGGAAGTGGGTGGCAGCAGCAGAGAGGAGAAGCTGATGCTGCTACATCAGTCAAAACGCTGCTTTGATGAGGCTGTGGAAGGAAAACTTGAGCAAAGAGAAAGCCCTGGGCCAAGCTATCATTTGATCGCATCTGTTTATCCTGGGGTGCTCGTTAGGACCTTTTCTCCCTTCAGAGTCCCTTTGTTTCCAACTACAGAGAATATTGAGAGGTTTCTCCCTGGAAGCTGAAGCGCTGCCCACTGATTGCCCCCAGAAGTGCTGTGATGCGATGCCACCCTCACCTCTGCTGCCTGGGCACGGGGGTAGCGGGGTGTCCTGTGCAGCTTTGTGGGTGCTGCTGCGGGGCCTCGGCTTTGACACGCCGGCTGCTCCCTGTCGGCAGCAGGAGCCGTGGTACCGCCCTTCCTCCCGGTTACTCACGCGAGGGGTGTGCCGTGGGCACCCAGCCAGCTCACGGCATCGCGTGCCTCATCTTTTCCTCTTCTAGCTGGTGTCCACTGTGCCCCAGTCACAGCTGAAGCCACACCAGAGGGTCCTGGGCTTTTCCCACGAGCCCAGGCTGACGCTGACCGGCTGACTGTGCTGGGGCCCCGGCTGGGTCGTGGCTCAGCAGCCTTCACACGCTCTGACAGCGCTTCCGGAAGCGCCCGGGGCTTGGGAGAGCCACTGCGCCCTCCTGTCTGTGAACTGCGCTCCTGGGAAGATGAGATTTAAACGCTGGTGTGCTCTAGTCCTCTGGGCCTTTCCCAAAGGTCTTTGAAAGCTCTTGGCTAAGTCAAAGTAACCTTGAAAAAAGGATGGAAATCGCTCACATAATCACACGTCTGCTTTCAAAAATGGGAAGCTGAGTGGGTGGGAGATGGCCTCAGCTCAGCCGAGTGTTGATACGTTCATCTTCTGATGGAATTAGACCCTGAATGTGACCCAAATCCATGCATGCTTGCAGTCAAGCCCATTTCATACTTTTTGGTGAATCTCCTATTTATTTGAAAAAAAAAAAAAAATTCATCTTGCTCTTGCATCACCAGCAGAAGAAATCTGCCCAGTCTGTATCTGTGCCACTGGGAAGACATATGGAAACACTTCCACGGCAGCTACTTTTCCCCTTAAAAAAAAGAAAAAAAGAATTACAAATAATTCTCTCTTTTCCTAGTCCCGTCTTTAATAAAAGTCTAATGAAACTGTGTCAAAATGGGTGAGTAACTGTTAGATGTATAATTAAACCTTCCTGTGTAATATGGGGCACTGCAAGATCAAATGAATTATGAGATTTCCCTTCTGGATATATTACCTTACTGAAAGCTGTCAATATTTTTTAACAAGAAAGACTGAAAGGATGTGGGTTTTTCAAAGAATTGGAAAGTTATAAGCTACTTAGCTATCTAATATGAGCTCTAAAATGAAAAAAAGTGAAGTCTATAAAGAATTATTATTGGTTGTATCGACACCTGGGTGCAGGCGGTGTCTCTAGCTGACTGGGGACTGTATTTCTTAAGTGTTTTGTTGTTGTTCCGAGCCCTTTGTTTACAAGTTCATTGCCAAGATTTAGTCCTGTAATGGTTTCTGGTTAATAAAAAGATGAAGAATGTGATCGATGGCGTTTTAGATGCAAACGGTGGCTGCTTGATTCTGCTCTCTTTATCTCGTCCTTAAGGGAAGTAGAAAGAGGCGTGAGGAGCCCTTCACAGTCAGGGGAGGAAATGAGGCTCCGGGAAGGCTTCTCGATGCGGCTCCAAACAGATTCCAGACACTGCAAAAGAGCAAAGCGGCTTCTAAAGTGCAGGGAAAAATAAATATTTTTAAAGGATTTCAGCATATTTAACATAAAACACGCTGATTTATAAGAGTCTAATTACTACAATCATTAAAAGACGGTGATTATCATTAAAAGGCTATTATCAGAAATGAAATGGTAAAAACAAATGGTATACATTAAATAGGATCATACATATTTCATAAAATATATTATCCTGCAAAATAAGTTGTCACGTAGCCATGGCAATGACTTTTAAGTTACCCTTTTTGATGCCTTAATGCACCGTTCTGCATCTTTTCGTGTCAAGCCTCTGCACATGCCCCGCGCTCGGAACTCCTGCTGAGAATGACTAGAAGGGGCGACCACCCGCGTCACCAGCCCTTGCAGACATCAGTGCTGCCCGCTGGGGTGGCCCCACCAGACCCAGATGTGGGTGATTCGGACTTTTTTGTCCCCCAGGACCTTGATAGCAGTGGCGGGTGGCAGCTCCGTGCTTGTCCCTGCTCCCCCGGGGCCAGCCTGACCCCCCTGGGCTGGCCACCCTGCTGGGGGACGGACGGTGCCATGCGCTGGCCACCACGGCTCTGGCCCCCCCGGCCGGTTCCCTAAAGCCCGGCCACGACCTGGCTGCCTGCGTGACACAGCTGAAAAAAAAAAAAAGTCCATGTTCTGGCTAGTTGGTATTCAGTGATTTGGTGCCTCGTAAGCTTCACTTTCAATATCAGGATTCCTGTGGAGTTCCCAGGACAAGACACTTAAGCTTCAGTTGTACGTGCCTGGATCTTAGAAACCACACGCAAATATGCGTATGAGGACCAAGGTTGTCTGCACATCTAAATGCCCTCTAACTGTGGAAGTTTTCAGAAGGCAATTCAAACTCAAAGGCCGATATTGATGTCTCGATTAACTCCAGGCCAGGCCAGGCAGGGATGGTTTTATTGTGGGCAATGGGGCTACTCCCAGTTGTCTTTGTTCTGAATTGGACATCTGGCTGCAAACTTTTTTGAAAAAAATGGAGGCTCCAACATGTATCTGTGCATTTAAAGTTTGGAATAGTTTTATAGATATCCTCTTCCTTTTCATTTTATATCTCTCCTTTTATTTTGAGTGTTTTCTTTGATTTTGTGTCAAAGAGCTGATAGGTACAGCATGTCTGATAAGATCCAACTGAGTTTAAAATAAATTCTGTTTTGCGGTACAGAAGAGAACAGTTTTTACATATCAGATCTCATAAAAGCAGAAGGGATGTATGCATGGTGGGTGCTGAACTCTCATTTACCCTCTCATTATATCTCCTCGAGCAGAAGCTGGTGCTCGGTCCTGATGCTGCAGAGGCCATCGGAAGGATTTTATTACGGTGTTTGAACGCCGAGTTGTTTCTTTTGTCACAAACACTTCTCTGGCGCTGAGGAGTCGGAGATGTAATTATCCACGTGAAGCTCTTGCTGACGGTGTGGGATTCCTTGCGAACAGCCTCTCCTCCATCACAGCTTGGTTCGCTGTCCCCTGCCTGACCCGCCGCGTAGGATGGGGACGTCCCAGATCGCCTGCCGAGGGCTGCAGCCTCGTGTCCTGCCTGGTGTCGGGCAGCACGCTTCTCCAGGCTGGAAAGAGAGAGAAGAAAGAAGAGAAAAGCCACCAAAATCTGCCTCCTTTTCACCGAGCTTCTGCGTATCACCCGGGCTGCAGTCGTTAGCTCAGGATGACCAGATCTAAGCCTGAGACCACGGAGCAGAGTGTGTCCGAGTGTGTGAGTGCACGTGAGGGAGGAATTCAGGTGGGGTCTAAGCCCAGAGCAAGGAAAGTCGTTTTGGTTCATCTTTGTTGTCAGCTTTGCTTTGTCTGGGGGCTTTTTGACACCTGTAGGTGAAGCAGTGTTCAGCCCCCGCAGCGCTGCCTGCCCCAAGCAGCACAACCCACGCGGGGCCGCATCGCAGCCGTGTCATCGTCACCCCCGTCACGGAGCCTTCAGCAACCTCCAGGTGACACCGGAGTCACCCAGGAATCACACAGATGCGTTAGACGGTGACATTCATGTCATCCTGACACAATGGTGACATTAGCATCTAATTATCTTGTAGTCAATTTAACATCAGTCACATCCTGTATATCATGTATCGTACCACCCTGACTAACTGAATCTCCCAGGGATGTTAAATAAGTTCAGATCACCAAGAACTGAGGTGATGGAGGAAGCATTCCACAAGTCCCACAGGGATTGCGGCGCTGAACGGCTGGCAGGGCGGTTTGCTGCTGTGAGCCTGGGCGGACAGAGGGGCACATAATGGTGAGAGTGAAAGGAAAACGAGAAGCCTGGACTTGGAAAACCAGGCAGGAGCAGTGCTACGGCCGTCTGGCTTCCAGAGCCACTGGGTCTGCGGGGCGCAGGGCAGAGGAAGGGGCCTGCAGGCAGCGCGGCAGCACCCGCCTTTGCTGGGAGGATGGTCCCGGTGATTAGCCCGGTGCAATTACAGCTGACCTGGCTGAAACCTGCTCAGCTTCTTCCTGTTGTTAGAGCATCACTAATTTCTCATTAGCACCAGCTGCAGCCGGGGTTGTCACAGCCTTACGGTGTGAGGGGGTGAAGCCTTGTTTGGCTGAGCAGAGGGTGGGGGGATCGTTGCTGCAGACGGATCGTTTTGTCCAGATCTGAGACATCACTGAGGTCGGTCAAGTAAAAGGAGAAAACAGTGAGTAATATATGCCACAAAAATTCCACTGTGAACGAGATAAACAACTGGCATTAAATGATTTGGCCAGTTACGCGGTCCTGAAGTCTTCAGACTCTGCTCTCCTGTGAGATGCTCGTTGTCTCCAAAAGGGTGGATTTTACTGGATAATATGGAACTCTTCTGTAAGAGCGTGCGCGCTGCTCTAAAGCAATGCTGCTGTTCTTATTAATAAGCGTTCCTGACGATCAGCTGTGATGTCGGGGCTCTGGCAGGCTAGCCACCGCTAACTTTTCCTCTATTTAATTGGTAACAGTCAACATATTTCAGAAATAATGTCTCTTCCTCCAGAACCTATTGTGGTGTCAACATTTCCATTTCTCAATTACCTTTTTTTTTTTTTCTGAAAGCATTTCTGATGTTGATTACTCTTCAGCCGTTATTAATGCCTTCCTGGCTGTTTTATCCAGATGTGAGAACTGTAAATTCATGTCTCTGAATGTAATCATACCTGTATCACAGGCCCATCACAGAAAACAAAACAAGAAGATGAATGCACCTTTATATCTCAGTGTTATTCAATTGAGTCCTTATTTTTCTTTTTTTTTTTCTTTTTTTTTTTTTATGGGTGACCTGGTTTGGGGATAGTTTTATGCATGTTTGTTGCATGGTTGATCACACTTAAACATAATCTTCTTGCTTAGCGCTTAAGGTCACTTGAGGTAATTGCAAAACTTAGTTTTAATGACATGGGTAGTAATGAATTGCGTTGGCTGCCCAGAGCAGTTGTCCTAATGTTATCTGTCAGCTGCTTAGATATTCACAAGGGAAATCTTATCGTTATTCACAGAGACAGAGAAACAAACATTAAATTTAATTGTGCTACCGAGCACCAGAGTCATAATCTTTATATGACAGTTAATGCTTTCATTACTTATCAATTCACTTATTACGTTGCTCCTTCAAAAAGCTCACAAATCTAACAAATAGATCTTTCTCTTCTACGTATGTAAAGGCAGGGTACGATTGAATAAGTATACCGAATAATTTTATTTTGTATGAATAGTTTTACTAACTCCTGATGGCAGCTTTATATATCTTGTTAAATACATTTCCCTTTCAAATTCAGAAAAAAACCCCAACTCTTCAGCCATTTTATGTAGGCCTTATTTCAGCAAAGCCTGCAGCACCTCTTTAGGCTCCAGGCAGTTCCTAAAACACATCCCTTCCTCAGAAGCGTTGTCGGGCGCAGATGGAAGTCGCGCATTGGGGACTCGCGGTGTGCCACCCTGACCCTGCAGGAGTCCTGCATGTGCGATTCATGGGACGTACGGGAGCAATCCCATGTGTCAGCGGTGTTTCTACGTGTTGAAAATTAGTCGTGTCCTTCAGTCCCCTCCTGATTGTTTTCCTTGAATGCACTTTGTTAAATGCCTGTTTAGATGTTTGGAAGAATAAAGTCTGGAAGAGAATCAAAGAACAGCAAGAAAGTCACAGAGTCACATTGAAATTCTGATGCTACTTTAATGAGTTTCATGGAGTTTTTGCACGCAGCCGTTTTATGTAGAGCCAAGCTGTAGTGGCCATTCCAAACTAGTGTTATCAAAGAGCTGCTGATATCCAATTTGCTTAATTATCAAGCTCTATGTGATAAAAAAAAAGCGCAGCCCCCGCTTGATCCGGCTGTGCGGAGCTGTGGCAGCGGCGCGCAGGGACGCCGGGCGCTGTCAGAGCCTCGCGTTAGCGCCGCGGTGCGGGTGCCTCCGGCGCAGTCCGACTCCTCGCTGAGGAAATACCACAAAGAGTACTTGAGATGTTCCGTTTGGTATCTGGAAAGAAATTAGATCTGGCCATGTTTTTTACTACCCATTCAGATATGGATGAGTGGAAGAGGCAAATGCAAACAGAAGAAATACAGCAGCTCATCAAGGTGCCTGCCAGGGCAAAGGGACAGGGGTAACTGCCGAGCCTCTTCGCTTCATGCTGGCATCAGAAAAGCTGTATCCGTAATTCTGCCTTTAATTCAAATCAGGGGTTGTTTAGTTCGTTCCCTGCAATGCTACTGGAGATGTATCCAGCGGCAGGCACAGCACAGGCCAACTTCCTTCCGATCCAGTAATTCTTGCTATGCACCTCGACTTAATCTCTAAAGCCAAAACTCCTCAGCAGTCTAAGGCTTTAGCTTACTTTTAAATGATTATAGTGCTTGTAATAAAGCTTTCATGTGGAGTAAGAAGGAGATGAACATTAAAATAGTCAGGTGAAGTGGCACAATAATTGAACCCGCTAACAAATGGGGGGGGGGAAGCCCTTTTAGTAATAATTTCTTTGCTTTGCATAATATTTGAGTCTAAAGCAAACAGGGTTTTTTTTCAGCGTGCTGTTGATGTGTGTACACTTGATGTGCCATGTTAATAAAGCACACGAAAATTGAATAATCGGCAGGTTGTCCTCTTAACACGCAGGCTTGCCATTACCCAGAGTGCGCAGAGCAAATGAAGAGTTCAATAATTCATAAACAGTGCTTTGTGCTTGGCAGAACGGAGGAAGTGAGGGTAATCCTACCTTATAATGCAAGATCACCCTGAAGTAAAGCCCTTAGGAAGAACAGACCTTAATAAACAAAGAGTCCGGAGCCACTGATCCTGTTGTTTCACACAGCTCCCGCGTTATTGCTCTCCGGGCTCGTCGGCTCGTTAGGGCTTGCATCGCTCTCTTCAGGCCCAGCATCCCCTCGAGGTTTGGTTCCTGCGTTCTCCTTCGCCGTGCTCCCGCCGCCGCTCTGCCGGCCGTGGGTGACCTGCTCCCGGCCCTCCCCAGCCCGCGCTCGCCGGGGCTCTCTGGCTGCGTCTGCCCGTCCCGGGGTCCCTGCGCCCCTCGGCCCCCGCGGGGAGGTGACACGCCACTTTGAGGGTGGCTCAGGGTTGCTCTTCCAGGGGCTGTTGTGGGCATCGAGATGAATCCCTGTGGGACTGAGGCTCCCTCAGGCTGCCCGCTGCTGCCCAAAACACTGCGACCACGTCCCCCCATCTGATTTGATTTATGTTTCCGTGCGTTATCTACCAACGTAGCCACCTCTCGGCGTCTCCGCGTGGCTGTTTCCGTCCTCCCCGTTACTCTCCGCAGATGCTGGATGCACAAACAACTTAGTGAAATCACTCTCTTAGTACAGGTTCCGATGCGTTTCTGTCATTTTTAATACAGCACCCAATTTACAATCTTCGGCACACTTATGAAGCAGTAAAACGATAACAAATTACCGACCTCATTTATTTTGTTGCATAGTTTGTTTTGTAATTATCGAGTGATGGTGGTTGCCGAGCGGCAGGGCTGGCTCCTGGGCTCCTTTGGGGTTGTGTGCGTCTCGGGAGCGGTGAATGCTCTGACGTGACGTGGGGTGTTCAGTCACCCATGGAGGAAGCTGGCAAAGGCCCTTGGGTGTCTCTGGTTGGACGGAGGGCTGGCCGCGCCGCTCCGTTTTGTGTTGCTTCAGGTGAATCTTTTGATTCTTGATCCTGAGGCGGTGCTGAAAGGGCTGCGGGACTTAGCGGTGCTGTACTTCATGCGTTGGCTTTTCATCTACAGGATTTAAATGTGCCTCTTAATTGCGCGTAAGATTTATGAACGCAGTGTTAAGTTGTGCGTCTGGGAGGGTTTTTTAAAATAACAAAATGTAAATTGCCGAGCTACAAAAGACTCATCTATAGGTCTATCAGCTCCCTACCAAACGCCACTCAGACTTGTGGTACTGATCATCCACCTGGGTGGGATACTGGGGGAGAATGTCCAAATTAATGGTTAATGTAGATTACCTAATGCATAAACTTTCCTAGGCAGAACTAATGCGGCTTTTCTTTGCCTTACTCAGCCATTTCTCAGCGTGTTTCCGGGAGCCCTGGGGTTTGCTTGGGAAGCGAATTCAAGGGCAGCCTGCTGTCCACGGCAGTCTGCAGCATCTCCCTCCGACAGCTCTGGGTGCCCACGCGTCCTGGGGAGGCTGAAAGCTGCTGCTTTAATATCATCTGTAAGAGAATTAAGTTTAAGGCTATCAGGGGAATTTTATTTCCGAGTAAGAGTGTCCACGCTAAGATACAACGATGAAGTGATCTGTGCTAGATTCACAGCTCTTGTCAGTTTAGATGAGTTTTTGCCGTTGTGAGGATGAGTGCGTTGGGGTGGGGAGGGGTTGAGTTTTCTGGTGTTTTGCCCGCGGGTCATTTGCTGCCGGGAAGTTTCCACCGCTTCATACGGCTGTCGGAAATATTTCTGCACGTGATTGTGGTGCTTGTGTCCCCTCTCCTCGTGGCAGGGCCCCCTCAGAGCCGCGCTTTCTGCAGGAGGGGTCCCCGATGTGGCGTTGCTGTCCTCGCCCGCAGGCGCCGTGACATGAGCACCCAGCACAGGGAAACCGGTGGGACCCTGCTGCCCCCCACACCCCAACCCCTCGGAGATGGGGAACCCAGCCTGCCAGTCACACGGGGAACGCACAAGGAGGAAAGTCACACGTCTTATTTTATTTAATGAGTGTTACTATTGGATTCTTCAGCAAAATGTCTCTCCAGGCTTAATGAAGCTCTTTGCCTGGCCGTGGTTTCAGCCTGGTTTGTAAGTGACGCTGAAGGTGACATGGTTCAACAGTTGCTGCATCCTGTATATTGCCAGTGATAACTGAGACGGTGAAAGAAAATACAAACAATACCTGCATTAACCAGCAAATGAATTTGCTCTGCCTGTCCTAATACTGATTTTTTTCCCTTCACTTTTTGCAAATTAATTTCCTGGCAAGAGTGCTTGCCAAAAAAGAAAATTTTGGTCAAATGCAGAATTTTGATGGCATGTAAAATGAGGGTTTAGAGCCCAGAGTATATTTGCTAGAAACCAATTCCCATCTTGCCAAGAAAATATGAAATATCATCTGACTTGCTTGCAAACAGGCAGCAGACAGAATTACTTCCAGGGTGTATTCAGTGAATGGCTTAAAACGCCAGAAAAGAGAGCTGATGTCTCTGAGGCAAAGGCTGTTGAACAGTTAGAAGAGTTCGTTGCTCTGTTTTATTTACCTAACTCCCAGGGCACATTGTGACCTCTTAGAATTTCACAACTGAACGCAGCTCAGGAGCTTCTGCTGTAATACTCAGTGCTTCAAGTCAAGCTAAAAGAAAATCTTGTTTAATTGCAGCAGCGTTACGGCCATCTCCTCCGTGGCGGAGCGGACGAAGGCAGCGCGGTCAGCGCACGTCCAGCGGGGACGTGTCGGCTCGCGTCGGGTCACCCCTCCGTTCCTCCTCCCTAGAAGGTCCCATCGGCAGGCGTTGCTCCTCTCGCCTCTCCACGGGCTGGGAGCAGCAGCGATAGGTGACTTGTGTCTCGGTGCCCAGCCCCTCGCAGGCACCGCACAGAGACGGCCGGTGGTGCGAGCCCCGGCACCTCCAGGTGGGAAGAGTGAAGCAACAGGGCTTGTGGCCGGAGGGAGGCGTGGTCAGGGTCTGAATGAGCCTCTGCTGCGTTTGATGTCACTGGAGTTATTTTAATTTTGAGCTAATTTTTTATATTGTCAGACTCAATATCATCAGTGTCACTACCACGCCTATCTGCAGCAAGGCCATCGAGGCTGCTGACACCGTGGTCACAGTGTCACTGCTGATAATTTAAGTCTGACATTAGAAAGATTAATTTACTATGAAAATGACCCTCAGGAGACTAGTTCAGACACGGGATGAATCATATTTGAAAAATTGGATGTCTCATTGTTTCAGAAGTTCTAATTAACTTTTTTTTTTTTTAAACCATCAAAAGTGGCGGATACAGATACATCATGGCTTCCCATCTCATTCCAACGGGGTGGCCGCAAGGAGTCAAAAACCCCTTTTACCGTCTGTGGTAGGTGGGACAACTTCTGTGTTATGCTGGAGCAGAATCAGACTATTTCCATCTCGTGTGTTTTCACGGTGAGGGCTAAAAAAAAAATGTCTGGGATAAATTTGGAGTTAAGTTTTTTTTTCAAGCATTTTTTCATCTTTTTCCGGAAAACCTATCAATCAAACACCGGTGCAAATCTTTTCCCGCTCTTTGTGAGCTCGTGTCAGACCCTCGGTCTCACCGAGTGCTCGTAGCTGCACGTGGTGCAGGATGGAGCAGAATCAGAAGAAAGAGTGAGTGTTTTTCCACAGGCCTTGCGAGGACGGGAGCGTTTGCCACATCTGAAGATGTCAGCGCTCAGCATAGGTGGGCTCCAGCCAGAGGTCTGTGAAGCATCTTCCGTCTGAGAAAACCTTTGCACAGTGTCCCTGTTATGGCGGGTGGTGATATGGAGAGTTGAGTCGAAAACTTAAAATACTGGTTTAGAAGTGCCCTGCTATGAGAATCGCCAGCCCCACGACACCTGCCAGAGGTGCACGGCCACTGGCTGATCACCTGTGGGACCAGCGAGTCTGGAGAACAGGAGAAATTAAACCCAATTTATGTTTTAAATCTGTTATTTGGTAAGTTTTCTGATAATTTATCTGCCTTTTTTTGTTTGTTTGTTTGTTTGTTTTTCTGATGTTATTCTCATTTTCCTCCCTGTTTCTCCTGGTGACACCTTTCATCCAATACTCTATAAAACAGGACGACAGAACTCTCGGGAGTTGGAGGCTATAATATGACCCAGCAGCCACTCTAACTGGGGAATTTCTGGCATCTAAACGTTTTTGTCTTATTCTTTTGACGTGTTTTATATGCCCTAGCAGCTTCTTTAGGAAATTTTGTCTCATCTGTGCAGGAAAATCTGGAATGTCTCCGAGATATGTTTGAGGTGAGCTAATACGCCCGCTTGCACACAAAAGGTGTAGGAAGAGGAGAGAGAGAGGATCTGACCCAACCAGCAGCATGGATTCAGCCTAGTAGTCTGCTAGCAGTAAATCAAAAGAAAAGAAAAATGTATTTCCCTCTTTATTTTCTTGACTCCTGTTTGTGAAGCGGGGTCATGCAGTGCCTCCAAAACACCGTTCTTTACGTATTCTCAGTCTGAGACTTTGGGTGCTCAGAGCACTTCTGCTGCAGACCCCCAGGGTTCGGTCTGCTTTGCTCTGCGGAAAGGCACATGTCTGCATCCTTGGCTCGGTGCTGTTAACTGTCCAAACCATCATCTGAACATTAATAATGGATCCCGAGCAAGCTCTCCAGAGCAGCGACAGAACGGTGAAAACCCCCACATTTCCCATGCACTTTCCTCGCTCTGTTCTGCCAGGATCAAAAAGCATGAGCTGGGCTCAGTGCAATCTGTGTGCCAGCCCCGGGGCGCGTTTACGGGGGGCTGCCGAGCAGAGGAGTCGGCTAACGCGGCTGCTGAGTTGGGTTTGTGAGAACCCAGGCTGGTTTGGCAAATCCTCGCGTCCTCTGCGAGTTGCCGCGTTTGCTGAGGTAAGACAGTAACTGCAAACAGTGATTTCTGGGTTCAGATGCTGAGGCGGTAGGAGCAGGGCCCTTTCGCTGGGGAGGTCTCTGGTGTGGAATCGGCTCTCCGGGAAGGGCCGCTGGGCTGGCTCTGTGCCGGTGCCACTGGCCTCTCGCTGCTAGTTACTCGGGGATGTGCAATTAAAGGAAGCTGTGAGTGTGCTCTCGCCAGGGCTGCTCTCCCCCTCCTCGCCCTGGTCCTGCTGCGCAGTTGCGGGTCAGGCTTCAGGTTCTGCTCCTTCTCCCACCCGCGGGAGTCAGCGCGGTGCTGCCGGTGCCAGCGCTGTCAGCCGTGCCCGCGAGCTCGGCCCTCCCTGGCGGTTCGGCGGCATTGGGAGGATTTTTGTTTCATTTCGTATGTAAAAGCTCTGTCTTGAGCCTGTATGGTTGAAAGCTTCCTGATGGCTCTTGCTTGGAAACTTGGCACCGAGGAAGTTGGAGGACAGACAACTCATGCATTGGATTTCATAAAACAGCTTTCTTGTTTGAACAGGAAAAAAAAAAACAACAACCCAAACCTACATTCACAGAAAAGCATTTGGTAGCATGTGTCAAATCCATCTGCACACGTAAAACATGGAAGGGAGGTGAAAACTGTTATTAAAATGTAAATGCCAAAATTCTGTAATAGATGGGAGATTCAAATGACCTCGTTTCAGCAATAACCAACCATAAAATTCCCAATTTATGGGTCTGTGTGTACAATAAATACGTCTCATTCGGCAGAGGGGAGCTCTGGCCAACATTTGAGGGGCCACCCTGACACGGCGCCTGGGCTACCCGCATCCCCTGCTCCTGAGCCAGACTGTGGGCTGGCAGCCAAGGGATGGCAGTGACCTTCCAAGCGCATTTGCTCGTATTCACTAAAGCAGCTCCGTTCTGATGCAGCTTTTCCCTGGCCATCTTCCGTGGAATTTTATCCGAGGTTTTGTATGGGTGTGTCAGGCAAAGGCAGACATTTCTTGTCACGGAGAGGCATTTTTTAAAAGATGAGACCCTACTAAAGATGCAGCCAGGTGCCCACTAGGATTTTCTCAGAGCTTTTTTGTTCTGGAAATATGCTTAATTCATACTAATATCGGTGTTTTCATCAGCTCCAATTTAAGCTGGGCACCTAGGCACTTTGCAGGTGTGTCTGAGCGGTCGCGAGCGTGTGTTTACACCCCAGCCCCCTCAGAGGTCAGGTCTTGGGACGTTGCTGTGGCAGGCGATGGTGGGAAGCTCCTGAGTGGGTCGTTTCTCTCCCGGTGTTTGCCCAGGCTCGGCCACTGCCCGGCCGGCTCTCCCCACCGTGTCTGGAGCTGGGCACGAGGCAGTGGGAGCTGTCGGCCGGGCCTGGAGAGGTTCCTCCCGGGCTGGTGAGCGTCGCTTGTGTTGCCACCTGCTAGACCGAGAGGCTGTTGTGGAAGGTCTTTGATCTGGGCACCCTTTTAAATTCCTTACCGTCAAAATAGCTGCTGCCATGGGGAGTGTGGGAACCAGGCACCCAACAGCAGCGCCAGTACTGGGAGCAAAGATATTAGTGGACAATGTAATAACGAGTGAGGAAATGAACACCTCGGGCCATTTATCGTGAGCAGATACACAGGCAGAGCTCTCTGCAGCTCCGTTAAAGAGAGAAATAGCTCCATGACAACTTGTCTGTCAGTGTCAAGGAGACTCTCTAATTCACTGACGTCTGGAGATCGCCGCCTCTGGGCGAAGGGAGCTGGTGGCTCTCTGCTCGGGCAGCGGAGGAGGAGCCCTGCCCGGTGCGCGGGCGCTGGATGCACCTTCCTCCAACTGCCTCTGGAGACCTGCCCAGATGGTGTCCGGCAGCTCGGCCTCCGATGTGCCAATCAGCGTTCGAGCAGGCAGTGCCGATGGTTGCTAGCGCGTTCTCAGCGGCTCCAACGTTGGGATTTTGCTACTCGCCTTTAAAAAAATTATCGGCTGCTACTAGCCAGCTGGCAAGTGCAAAGCCCAGCACCTGCGCTGCTGGATGGTGGCTGTGCAGGGAGCGGTGGGGGACGGAGCGGGAAGGGTGTCCCGGGGACGAGGAGCACAGCGGGGTGACGCGGGGTGTTCCGCCCTCCGCAAGCGGGCAAGGGAAGGGGGTCAAGTGGGGGAAAGGGGGTTCCTGTCTGCGTTCACCTTGGCTCGGAGGGCCGTTGGGAAGGTGCTGCGAGGGGGTGGGAAGGCACCTCGGAGGGGTTTGGGATCGATGAGTCGCGGTAGCGTGTTTAGAGCTGCAGATGGGAGAAAAAGCAACCACAAAAGGGAACTCAATTTTATTTATCATTAATTTTGACTTGCTTCAGCAGATGTTTGCTGGGAACTGTTTTAACCCGCTTAATTTGTCTCTGTGTAATGGGAAGCAGATAGCCTCAATTAAGAGACTGATTAGTAAGTTCCTTAATGACTTTCAGTAGTTTTACCCATTATTGCTGATACAGGATGCGAAATCCTGGGAGTTGGGATTTAAATATTACACAAAATCCGGAAGGCATCACAGTTATTTGTATACAGTGAATTTGCTACTTGCTTGTTTCCCCTCTTGGCTGTGTGGAAAGTTGCCAGGTATTTGCTGTACGTGATCTTCAATTCTGAAGTACACGAAACGATTTTGAAATGTGTGATGCCACCCGCTCGCCTGCTGGGCGGGACAGGACGTCCCCTCAGCCCTCCTTCAGTGGGGTCAATGGCTGCAGCCCCCTCAATAGACATCCAAGTAAAACGTTAAGGCTGACAAACGGGTTGGTTGTTGCTTCTTGAAGCACGTCTAGTCAGGAAGTTTACACCAGCAAACACAATGCATCAGAGCCTCACATTAGTGAGTGTGTTTTGGAGGATGTGTTACGCACAGCCCGTCAGGTGTCTGGGGTGTGTTCGCTCGCTTTTTTTAGTACCAATAAACGTGCATTTGACGTGAACTACCTATGTTCACTGGGTAAATGGCAGAACTCCGTGGCTGTTGCGTTTATTCTGCATCCCCTAACATTTTTGCCTGCATCACCCCATCAACCCACCCTGCCTGGGATTGTCCTTAGTGTTTGCAGACAACTTCGGGGCTTCCACCATCTCCCGTGATCGCTGGGCAGGAGTTACCCACCACAGACACCCGCGGGGAGGCTTTTCCTGCGCAGAGAGGTTTGTAAAATGGACCAAGTCCTAACCAGGAGCGGGACACGGTTTTGGTTTCGTGGTGTTGATGAAAGGAAAGTTCACCGAAGAATGTCACTGGAAATACACCTCTGAAATGCCCCTGGCTGGCAGGGCACCGACAGGCCAAAGGGAGCCCTGTGGGGCTGGCAGCCGCGCAGCAAAGGGCAGCCAGCACTGCTGGAGCGCAGCGAGGGGACCCGCCCTCCTTCAGGGACAAAACATTCTCATCTCTGTTTTCGGCTCCGCAAGGAATTCTGAGATGCAAACCGTTTTTTCTTTTTAATTTTTTTCTCTCAAATTGCGTGAAGGAAGTAGTTGAGACAGATGTGAAATAAAGTTCTAAAATAACGTTGAAATGAAAGATTAATGTACTCTCTTGAATGTATATATTCAACACAGGGTACTTTGACATTTCTAAACCGTTTTGTTCACTTTTATTTTTCTGCAGCCCGATTTCTTCAAACTTTATGTATTTCCCATAGTTCATACAAACGACATTACGAGCAGAAAAGTTTCACCAGAGCATTTCCAAACGATGCAGAGCGTGGTGACAAAGCACTAATATGTCGGTATCTTGCAGTGCTGTTCTCTTCTTCTTTTTTTTTTTTTTTTTCAGGAACTGGCCGTGTGTACAGCGACGCGTGGGCTGGCGGGTAGAAGAGAAGACAAGTAATCTGGGCTGTGATTGTGTCAACATTTGCGTCAAAGTTCTTACTGGGATGAACCGGACCATTGACTGGGTTCCCCTCCTCACTGTGCTCCAGCTTGGCTTCGGTTTCCCTCTCTGCAGAAGAAATGCATTACGGTTGTTTCCTTCCTCCTCGCCAGTGTGACTCATGACTCTTGCTCAGGCGAGGATAAATTTGGTGGTAAAAAATGGGAATCATTATTAGGAGGGAGGATGACACAGTCCGTGTCCCAGAAATCTTGCAATCAAAACCTGTGATGTGAGAGCACCGTCATGCAAAGACATGCTGGTAAGCCTCAATTATCAGCCTGCTTTCTGGGGAATTTTACTGCCTTGTCCTTCTTCTCGATATGTTTTCGTGTGCTTATTTTTGTGTTTCTCTGAACAAGTCCTGGCAAGTACCATGAAAGCTTTTGCCCCTTGCAGTGAAATAATGGAAGTTTTTTTCTGTTGCGCTAGTTTATGAGAGCATAAAATTTCATGACAGTTA
The DNA here is from genome assembly GCF_003259725.1 of Athene cunicularia. Lineage (NCBI taxonomy): Eukaryota > Metazoa > Chordata > Aves > Strigiformes > Strigidae > Athene > Athene cunicularia. The sequence continues at coordinate 411,544 of NW_020799109.1, forward strand.
TGGAAATCTGTGTCATGAAGCAGGTGGCTTGTTAGCCTTTATTTTATTTTACTAGACACATTTGTACCCATCTAATATTAAATCTTTGTCGTAAGTTTGTGAATTATGCTAAGATGTTGTCTGATATTGCTGTCTGAGGAACCTGAGGGTTCTCTGTTGATGGTGACTAAGCAAGCAGATATATTTATCTAGTCTGGATTTTGGTGTAGTGTTTAAATGCTCCGTCTCAGATAGGAGTGACAGGGTGTAAGAAAGGAGAGCAACCGTGAGGCCAGAGAGTGGCAATCTGCCACTGATGGCTTGCATATAAATTCAGCCAGCTAGTTTAGCTTCTCTCTTCAATCTGTTCGTGTTCTACCTAATTACAGACACGCTGCAAGCCTGAGCCGAGGGGGGATATGATTTCCTTGGTCTCTGTAAAATGCCGTGGTAGCTAGCCAAATGGCTCTCTTGGTGGGCGCACAGAGAAATAAGGAAGAGAAATTCCAGTGACTCTAACAGCCAAACTCTGGTTGCCTTCTCATCCTGATTTCCCCCCCAGGTTCCCATCTCATCCCAATGTTCCCCCTGGGTTCCCATCTCATCCCGATGTTCCCCCCGGTGCTGCTGGGTGCTGGTCTGGTGGCAGTACGGCCCCTCTCTGCAGGTTGTGTTCCACGTGTGCCAGCACAGACCTTGTTGAAGATGCCCCCGTTCCACCGGCCGGAGGGATTTTTAAAGTTCTGGGATGATGGGGGCTCCAGTCCCTTTCTGCAGAAGGCCCTTCTCCAGGTCGCTGTTTGCTGTAATCAGACGTGAGCGTCCTGCACCCCAGTGACACCCGTGTTTATGTGCTCCCGGTGCTTGCGGCCGCCTGCTCCCGGCGGTCACTGGCGTTAACAGCTGATGAAAGCTCATTCCTGGTGAAACCCCCTCCCTTTTGCGTGGCCCTTCGCTCACAGAGGCAGCTGCCCGCCTGCCCACCCGTGGGCCGGCCCCGCTGCGGGGATTGCTGCTCGCTCAGCCTGGCGAGGCGGCTCCAGAGAGGCACCGCTCGGCCGCGGCGAATCGCGGTGACACGCAATGCCAAGCTGTTGACTTTGACGTTGCCAACAAAGTCTTTTTATTTGACCTTTTGAACACTCTGTTGCAAAACGCAGAGGAAGTGCAGGGGACTTACGTGGAAATTGCTTACATGATGATTTTTGGTGTGCTTTGGCCCATTACGATGGTTATGGAGGTTTATTTGACTTTTTTCTTTCTTTTTTTTGGTAGGGGGTGGTCCCTAGGGTGTCCATCATGTCCAACATGTTTGCCTCTAACCCATTAACGGCGTCCCTGCCTGGGTTCCCACCGGGTGCACCTCTAAGGCTACAAGGATGACAGGCTTGTCCTCTCAAAGATGGGTATTCCAGCCCTCCTGCAGGTGTTCCCTGCTTCGCTGCCAGCCCAGCACGGGTGCCAGGACAAACTTTTCTCCTGGCTCCTTCTCTGGCACAGCTGGTTAAGGTTTCACTTTACGCCACCCAGCTGCCCCCGCACCGCACGCGAGCTGAACGCTCTTTCCGTCACCGTTCCTGAGCCCTGACCCTGGGAGCTCTTTTACCTGCATCTACCTGGCCACGTGCTCGGATCCACAGAGGGATCAGGCTGGGAGGGGCTGGTCCAGCAAAGCGCGTCAGTGCACACTTCATGTGAGTACTCTCGTGCTTAAAAAGGGGCGAGGTCAAGCACGGCATCAGGGCCTTGCTTTGCCTAGGAGACAAGCTGCCGGGGGAGGATTTTGATTTATTCAGACACAAGAGCTCACGTCACCCCGGCTTTGCCTGTCGTCTTTGGTCACAGCTTTTCCCCTGGATCTCCAGCGTGGGTTTGCAAGCAGCCACCCTGCTCCTGCTGTCCTTGGGATGCAGGTGTTGAGAACGTGGTGCCTGGGGACTCGAACATCGCAATCTACTCCGTCACCCGTGAAAGGCCAGGCTGGCAAATTAAAGGCAGGGCTTAAAAGGAAACATTGAGAATAGAGCCAGAACTTTCACATCGCTTGGGGTTGTGAGGTTCGTGTCTGTTCAGCCCTGGAGCAGTGAGACCTTGGACACCTTGCAAAGGGAAAGGGGGAGGAAGAGAACTGGAGCAGGCCTTCTGCTAGAGCATCTTTGGGGGTGAAGGAAACCGAGGCTCAGTTCTTTTTTTCTCGAACATTTTCATATCCTGATTCTGAACTATATTCCAGACCAAGACTCTAATTACGTGTTCACAGTTACACAACTCCCAACATCTATGAAAAATGAATTATTAACTGGGACTAAGAGGCACCGACTCTGTAGCCTTCCCGCTCAGCCTCCCTCCAGCTGCAGAGATCCGCCTCGGACGGGCAGCGCAGGGCCCCCAACAGCTCCCCTGCTCCCAGGCGATGCCCGTGCCGCTGGGCTCCCTCCTCTTGGCGGGCGGCGGGGCAGCAATCCTCTGCCCTTCTGGCTGAGCAGCCATTCTCACGAGAAGCTGCAGTTCCCATCCGTCCGCCTGCCTGACCCAGGCGTGGGCTCCCTGCGCGGGGCGAAGCGTCCTGGGCACCCCCCGCCTGGTGGCCGGGGCTGTGGGGCCGGGGGCTGGCGCAGCACCGATGCTGCTGCCCCCCACTCATCAAGAGCTTATTAACGAGCAATCAGCCGGGCAGGGGCTGCGGAGGAGGGTTCTCTGTGCTACAGCAGAGCGAACCGCTGCCAGGAACCTCACTGTGTGGGGATTTTCAGAGAAACGCAAACTAAGTTTGGAAAGGAAGATGCTACTTAACACGATATGACAGATGTGTTTACACCAGCAGAATGACATCGTATCTCGTGCTTATTTCCACCAGATGTGAAAGGAAATCGGAGATTTTAGCCAAGAGATTAGAAGTGTGGCCGCATTGTCCGAGGAGTCACTTTCCCCTCACCATGCTCATCCAAGTTAGGTGGGTATAATCCAGGAGCAAAGTCTCAGTGTGAAGTTAAGCTGGTACTGGCAAATCCAGGCTTGGATGGTGTCACTTAGTGCGGTAGACGCATGGCTGCTGAACATCAGCTGCAGCGTGGCCGCAGTGCAAGCTCACACATCCAGGATCTGTTCCGGTTATGACCCGAGGTTGAGGACAGCAGAGTGCTCTCTTTTTGCCTTGGGCTTTCCAGTAGATTTAAGCCTTGGTTTCTCAGTTCACTGGTAGAACTTCAGGCCCCCAAATACCTGGTGTTTGGCTATTAACCAGGTATTGAATGTTTCAGCTGAGTGCTACTGAAACACTTAAACAGCAGTAAAGTAACACAAGGCTTCCTTGTGCCTGTAGATATTAATGGCAGAGTGAGACTAACTTCAAATCTTCGTTAGAACTTCCATTTTCCCATAAATGGTGACAATGAATCACATTTACAGCTTCTGCTTCAGTTGTCAGGCAGGAGTTGTGTGTATTTTTTCCAACTATACCAGAAGCCAACTATTCATCGATTTACTAAAATGTGTTATTCCTTCCTGCACATCTCAGCTCCGACGGTGCTCCCGAGGTTGGATGTGCAGGTGCTCTGGGCTCTCTTGGTGTGACCCAGATGCCGAAGGACCCTTTGGCTCTTACAGCTTCACTGTAGCTGGGATTGTGGTTTGGTTTATGTTAAGGCTGGCGGTAACGCTTGCTCATGTTTCATATTTAGTGGGAGCATGGCTTGCACAATGGGTGCAGCCAAAATTTTTTGAAAGGAATAGTTATTTTGAGGGTCTCGATTTTAATATTTTTTTTTTTAAATAAATAAACCACACCGAGAAATGACATGCTGAAAAAGTTGCAAGCTGACCACACAAAGCAGTCAATTTTGGAAATCTTGACCAGCAATATTTTGGCTTGTTTGGCACATCTCGGTTTACACATATCAGTGCTGTATCCAAAAGCCAATATGTGCTTTGATCACTGAGAATTAAGTCGATGCATGAATGTGTAGAAAACTCAGCCAAGGAGAAAAAACCCAGTCCTTACAGCAACTGTAAAAAAGGTGTTGATTTATTTATTTGTATTGTCACTCAAAGAATGTTGCCACAATCACATTTAAGGTATTAAATAGATTGTGGCTGAAAATTACATCTCAGGCAGCTGAGACAAGTTTTTCTGTTTAAAAAAAAAAAAAAAAAAGTAAAATAAAGTGAACAGGGGAAAGAAGCTCTGGGAGAAGGAGCCACGGGAAAGCAGTAAATCTGCAAAACAGGAGGGTAAAGCACACTGTCCAAAATACCTCGTTTGAGATTTATGGCGCACAATAGTTAAGTACCAATGAAACAAGGCACTCAGTCTTTAGCTGACTTCACTCGGATTTAATGATTCTCATCGGACTACAAGATGAGACCTTAATGATCTCAGTGTGTAGCTAAAAATTCAGTTCAGTAATCTATTCTCAAGCCTCTTTCTGTCTGGAAAGCTTGGGAGGGAAGTTGTGCTGCAGTGCGGGGAGGACCTGGTGGCGGAGCCTCGTGACGGACCCGCTCTTGGATGGTTGGAGCTGCGGCGTCGAACACAAAATGCGGCTTCTGCAACGGCGATGCTGGCAGAAGTGCAGGCAAGGGATTACAGTAATCCCACCTAGATGTTATTAAACTGTGCCGCTGCTTTCAGAACAGCAAGGGGCCGGGTAAGATTTAATCCAGGAAATGTTTATAAAATAGCGAAAAGTTGTTTCAGTTCCATTTTACTATGTGAGGCTCTTGCCTCTCTTTTGACAAGTGTAACTCCTTGATATTTTTACAGACGTGTAACGTGGATACAATAATGTCAGGAAATGTGTTTTGGGTAAATGATTGTTTTCAAGGACAGGAGAAAGAAACCAAACCTTTAGTTATGGTTAGGATTTTGGCTTAGCCAGTCAAAGCTCCTCTTCCTCTAAAACATCACAAACAATCTTTTTCAACTGTAGAAGGGCCTGTCAGGAGACGAAGATGTGAAGCAACAAGTGGAATGGGACACGCTGACTGTCCCTCAGACGGATCTTGCTAAGAGGTACTGCTGACGTGCATCTTACAAGTTCTTGTGGAGAGGGTATTTTTGGAATTGTTACACTAACACCTACGATCATTATAGCGGAAAAGAGACCCAGAAGGATTGATTTCTTCTGCGGGTTTGGAGTGTCCTTCTTTTGAGCACTTAACACTGTGAATTTTCTGTCTCTGTGGCTCGGCCAGGCCGCTGCTGTGCCTTGCGCACGCTGACTCCCTCCCTGGGTCCGATGGGCCAGCATCCCTGACAGGAGCTGAGCGTGTGGGTGAGAGCTCTGCTGCTCTGGAGCCAGACTTACTGTTCCCACGTTTGTTAAAGGTAATGCTACAGGGAAGATGAAAGTTGGGCTTGGCTTTTTTTTAGTAGGGAAACGGGATGATAAGGCATTAAAAGTGGTGAAGAGACCCGTAGATAATATGTGCATGGAATAACCTTATCTGACCGTGCCAAAGTTGGCTGTTCTGAGCGCAGGCTGAGGTCAGGAATACACTTGAAATCATCCAGCTATCGGGGAGCAAAGGCCTGAGTCCTGGGCAGCCCCTCGGACCCCAGCGAAAGGACCTTCCCGTGATGATGCTGGTGTGGACTTGGTGAGGCCCCACCTCTGGAGTGACAGCTGGACCGAGGCAAGGGCTGTGTGCCCTGCGTGGGCAGTCGCGGACGTCAGCGCAAGGGTGGGACGAGGCAGGTAACCTCGGAAAGCAGGAGAAGACAAAGGCATGTCCACTCATCGGCTTTATAATTGTTCTAAACCCACTTTTTTATTTGGGCAAAATCCCAAGGATTATTTGTAACAACAGAACGACAGCCTGATAATTCAATTTTGATTTGCTCTGGCAAGAGCGTTTATAAGGACGCATTAGCCATGGGGAGCTCTCAGACACGTGGGTACGTGCGTGCGGGAACCGTGCCAGAGCCGGTGCCGGTGCCCACGCGCGAGGCAGCGCCTTCCCCCGCCAGCCCGGGGCATCAGCAGCTCTTTGTGTCCCGCCGGGCGGCCTCGCCAGCCTCGGGCACGCGGGGAGAGGCTGTCAGGGGCCTGTGGCGGTGCCTCGGCCCCCAGGAAGGAGCCCTGGGTCTGGGGAAGGATGCTGGGGGAGTCTGCAGTTCCATCCGATTTTTGCTTGTTTATCTGGTCAGTGCCAGCCTATTTTGTGGGCAGCTTGTGCTTGTCTCAAGGTATTTGGATTTGATAATCTGATCAGTGCCAGTCCATTCTTGGCTTCTCTGTCTACCTGCTGACTCCCTTGTGATACCCTTCTGGTGCTCCATCCATCTGTTAAGAATTTACTTACAAAAAATGTATTAAAATAAATCACTATGATTTTATGTGCACAGGGATCCTGTTTCCAGCATTTCAAAAATCCCAATAAATAACCATGTCTGTTAGTAACAGTATCATAAAGTCTTGTGTTTTATCATTAGTGATTTACAGGGGATGCCATGGTGCTTAGAAAACAGCCTTTTAACATTCAAATTCGGTGGTTTTCAAATTCATTTTATACTTTGTGGTCGGGTAATATGGGTTTTCAGACCAGGTGCATGTGCTGAACACTATTATCAAAGAAATATATTCGGATCCAGAGTACAACAACAGCTTCCATCGAATTATCTCTTGACTGTAAAGAAGATCACAGCTGAGACCCGGGGCAGTGGAAATGCTGTGGATCCAGACTTTTTTTAGTTTCTGGGCTGTTGATTTTTCGGTGGGGGAGGATGGGATGACCCTACAAGGAGAGAATACTCTTTTCCATCTTCTGCGGGAGCTGATCCGAGTGGTGTCTGCACCAGCAGAAGTCACGAAGCGCTGGGGAACACAAAGGAGCTGGTGCCACCAGCCTGGCGGACGGCTGCCGAAGGGGTGGCTCCGTGGCCATTGCTCCGAGGAAGATGCGGGAGAGGAGGAAGATTTGCTGGAGACACAGTGGAGACAGCGGGTGTGCTGGCGTTTGGCAGCTGTGGGGAGGCTGCGGGGAGGCTTCTGGTCCCCAACGCCCCTTTGTGGGCGTCCTGCTGCTCATCGCCACCGAGGTCCCAGGGGACTGGCCCTGGAGGGGGGCTGTGGAATACAGCCTAGTCCAGGCTGTTTAATCTTCTGGAGCGCTTGCGAGCTGTGACTTTTTAAAATGAAGCCTTTATCTGTAGCGTATCAGTTAAAGGCACAGTGTTATAGGAAAAGAAGGGTGGCTTGGCCAATCCAGGGAATAAACTCTTTTAACATTATGCCCAGACAGGGGGTAATGTGATGTAGAAAGATCTGAATGCTTTACACCGAGATGCACCGTGACTCGCAGGGAGCCGTCGGGATATCTGATTGAGGCGAGAGTCTGTAATAAACGGATGACAGCTATTTCTGTAGCTAATGGGAATGTAAAAATTCAGATAACATATGTTAATACCAATAAGCAAAATCTCTGATAAGAGCACCCCCCCCCACCCCCGAACGGGAGGGCTCTGCTCCGAGTGCTGCAGTGCCTCTGCCCCGCGCTGCCGGTTCCCTGACGGGCGCAGCTGGGGACAGAATTGAGCCCAGCGCTGCGAGGTCCCCGCCCGAGCCAGGCCCTGCCCTTCCCAGGCACTTCGGTGGGCTGTACCTCTGTATGCTGACCCTCTTGGCCTAGGGTGAGGCAGAGAAGGGGACCTGTCTGATTTACATTGTCTTGCATCTTTGGGAAACAAATTAAAAAATTTGTCAAGGCTCCTGGCGATGATGGTGTTGGCTGCTGCTCGCAGCTGCTCCACTGGTGACTGAGCGGAGCCCAAAGGCTTGACACGGGGACTCGGACTGTTTGTCGATGCTTTCGAAACGCGCGACTTTCTTCCTTCTGTCCTAACGGCTTTGTAACTGATTCATGATCTCACTCTTCTGAATGAGGTTAAGATATGGCTGAATAACGTTGCTGAGTAAATGGCTTGCTCTGTGATATTTCTATTAGGCTTGAAAGAAAGTGTCACCGACTTGCCTAAGAAGAGGTTTATATTTCATATAATAGAGGATGTACATCCTGATGTGCATGCTGTTTGTAATGCACTGGTAGAATTTATCAGAGGAACAGCCAGACCTCTTAAACATGCACTAAATTTAACTTTAAAGCAATGCTAATTCAGGGGGAAAAAAACAGTATGCATCATCTGTCGTCAATTTGATAGTCTGTGATATGTGTAACCAATTGTTCTTATTTACATTAATTTGCATTGTGAAAAGCAATTTTACAGTTTCAGTCAGACTTAATAGGCAATTTGCAGCTCACTGCCTAATGGCGTAGTTACTTAAGCCTGCCCCCAGGGTGCTTTCTAGACCTGATATGAGACTAAACCTTTTAAATGTTCAATTGAACATCTTAAAAAGTCAAAAAGTCTTTAGCTATTAGACCCAGTTCATACTTGCCTTGTCATATTTGATATTATTGCTACAGATGCTCTTTGATTCAGATCTATTTTGCCCCAGACTGCAGAAATGACGGTCTGGTTCTACAGAACGCCGTGGCATGACCGGCTCCCCTCGCCCCCAGAGGCACTGTGCCGGAGGAAGGAGGTGAAGGTAAGAATGTCCTGGTGAGCCTTGCACCGTGGCATTTGCGGTTCAGCAGCTCTACTACCTGCATTAATGACTGACTTTTCACCACGGCATCTCATCTTAATGACACATTTCCGCATTTACAGACGCATGAGCCATATTTGGTAGGTGTGATAAAAGCTAATTTCGCAAGAAGCCTGAATGAAAGCCCTTAATTCACAGCAATTTTACTTCGAGCTGAATGTATTAGGGGCAGACTGAAAAACAAAATAACCTACATTTGGGTGATGCTGCAGAGGTTATTATGATTTGTGGCACTCTCGGAGCTCTACCTAAGAAAGGTTCTTTGCCCTGTCAGGTTACATTAGGGGATTGTCGTTCTTCTAATGGCGTGTTTGGTTGTTGGAAAGGTGCTTTGAGAAAGCACACGGGCAGTTCCGGAGGGAAGGACGCTGGTGCTGAGCGTTGCAGGTGAGGGAGGGAGTAGCAAAGACCTGCTCAAAAGTTGGAGCCCCACTTCTTAACTCCTTACTCTGGTCACACGCAACAAGTGAAGGTGACGGAGTGTTTTAAGTTCTGTGTTCTGCGAAGGGTGTGACGCACGTGGGACTGGGGCTGTTTGCTGGTGGTGGACGCTTGAGCAATGACATGGTTTATCTCTGGCCGTTGCACCTTGTGCGCCCCGTGGAAGTGTCAAGCGGGAGCCAGTTGTGAGAATTACACGAAGGATGTGCTGTCTGGTCATCCTTGTGCTAATGGTTAATGAAGACAATGGAGAGCTGGGGTACTCATTTGCATGAAGATATTGACAAGTTCGAGATCCCGATGAATCAAGACTTGTGTTACTGGGGTGGTTTGACAGGGATCCTCTTTCACCGGCAGCAGCGCTCACTTCCAACACACTCTCAGGTGTTGAGACACTCGTTTCTAACCCATGCTGATAGCACACAGATATAAGCACTTCGCAGCAGATTATGGAAATGTGGGAATGCTATTGGATTTCTGTCTTCTCTAATATGATAAAGCGAAGGCAAGGTTTTCGAAATGCCACCTTCCAGGAAAGAATACTGTGCTGCACTGTACTAACGCAAACCCACCACCCTCCTTCTTCAGCAGCCTGCTTTCTTTCTGCAAGAGGGTTTTACTTCAAAAGATGTCGCAATTCACTTCACAGTAGTATTCTAGAGAGATTCCAAAAAATTGCCTTAGCTGTGTGCTGCTTGGCATATCTTGCATTTGCAGCGTTGCGCGGGGTGCAGGAAGATAGTCAAGGACAGTTACGTATCGAATCACCCCATGTCATAATGCAAAAAGTCCCTTATCCACAATGGGCTCAAAGTATTTGAGGCTGTGAATATCCCAGCCAGTTTAACAAAAAATAGCTGAAGTAAAATTATGCTTTTATAATGTTTTTCAACTAGATCTGGCTAGTTTGAGGCCATCTGAGCTTTGTGATGCATGGAGGTGGTGTAGGTAGCCTAGGCAATCTGGTACTGTCTATATTTGTACTTCAGAATAGCAGTGATCTAACCTATTTTTCAGTTTTAAACTTTTTTTTTTTTCTTTTTTTTTTTTTTCTTCTGATGGCCGTTCCTGTTTTCTCACTGCTACGTAATTAAAAAGCACAAAAGTTCAGGAAACAAAGTGTGAGAGGTTGAAAACAGCCTTTTAAAATGGGAGGTACAGGGCATCTTTACAGCGCTGGCATGAGTCTTTACTCCTTCTCTGAGGTTCACTTATAATGTGGCTAGGATTTTTACCTTTTTATGAAAAAGCCTGACAGTTGTGGCCGCAGACAATGTGAGCTGTGTCCCGTGGCTGGAGGCAGTGTCAGACCTGTCGCAGGAGGATGGCTGGGGGCCCTCTGCCTCCACCCACCCCCCTGGGACGCCTTGGTCAAGCTCTGACCTGCCCCACCAGGGTCTCACCATAGCCCAGGGCTCTCACGGGTGACTTTGCCGTTGTCCTCTCACAGCGGCTACTTCGGTAATCTGGCTGCAGTTTGCCACAAATTTTTTTTTTTTCAACCTGCGCTGGATTCTTCCTCTGTGTTTATCAAGAAGAAGTCCATAGCTGGTGATGAAGGCTGGTCACCTGAGACAACAACCCACCACCAAGGTTTGGTTTGCTCCGCCTGACTCCAGGGTGTTCACTCAAAACCCCGAGATCCTTGGGAGCGGCTCCTGCTGTTGAGCACACCTTTCGGAAGAATGATCTTGTGGAACTGCCACCCAGTCCTTGTCCTACTGCCTGGACACCCACCTCTCTGCAAGTCTCTGCCAGTCAGTTGGGTTTTGTGTTTCAAAGTCCATGTTCTCCAAAATGCAGAGGTAATGGTTAAGAAGAAAATCACAATAATGGAAGATTTTGGATTAGCTGAGTTTTTTTACCTTTAAATCAATGACTGACAAGGGCAATTTCTAGTTTGCTGCAGCACAGTGCAGACACAAAATTTTTTTTTTGTTTTTGTTTTTTATTAATGTTTAATAAAGAGCAAGCTGCAGATATAAGATGGCACTTCGCGGACTAGCACTGCTACGCTGTGAAGATGATGCACTGCATCTACCCCTTCTGGTAATGGACACCGGTCTCTTCATCTTTCATTGATTTTTGCAAGACGGGTTTTATCAGTGGAGCTGCTACCCTCTAGGTTCCTGCTGAATGCCGAGGATATTCATTAAAGCGTAGAGAAGAAGGCGGCAAAGACATTATTCCATTAATCACTTGCACATAGAATGACCTTCATGGCTGTGTCTCGAAGTGGGCACCCACGTCAGCCTGAGTGGCAACGCCAAAGGCGGCAGTTCTCGGCCCGGGGGGGGAACGGGACGATGGACTCCTCGGAGGTGGCCACAGGAGGAACAGTGTCCCACGAGGGGCAGGGTGAGCGTGCACCGACATCACCCAGAGAGTGAAGAGCGTGTCCAAAAACCAAAGGGCTGGGGGAGCGTGGTGGGTCCCAGCAGCCCCCGCCGCCACCTTCGCTCCCGTCGGCGCCCGTGGGGGACCAGCCCCTCGCGACAGGAGCTGGGGGTGCCCGCGGGGGCAGCGCAGCTCTGAGGGGTCTTCACCAACAGAAGGCGGCGGTGGTGGTCTTTAAAATGCTGATACCCACAGAGAGAGGAGTCTGGCGTTTTGATGTTCCGAAATTAACTCCTGTGCAGATTGCTCACAGCTTATTTGCATAGACTGTTCCGTGTCCAGAGTCCTTTTCTGTGGCTAGGAATGATCATTAAGGCAAATTGGAAATCAAATGAACAGACATGTTGTGCTTTCAGTGATTATGCCAGCATTTCAAAACTGTGGTTACAGCATATAACAAGGCAGAACATATTTCTTTAAAAGGAATTATGTACGAAAGCATGAAACCTTTTCTGCAGCTATTCTGATAACAGAGTGCAAAGACTGTCTGCAAAACCAGGACAAACAGCCATAAGAAGCTGTTCAGCTTGAGGAAACTTTCTGTTTGTGCTGGCTTGTCCTTCACGGCGGCGGCAGCGGGTGGCCCCCGACTCGGTGGGACCGTCTGAAGAGGAGACTATGGTCTGATGTAGCTGCCAAAACCAGCGTCCCTACAGCCTCAGGGGCTCACCCCTTGATGTTAAAGGGGGATTTGATCCCCTACAGCAGAGCTTTCGTGCAGTGGAATTGGCTCGTGTTTCTGTGGGACGATTGCAGGAGGCAGGGCTGGGGCAGGCAGGAGCGCGTGCTGCCCTCACGCCTGGCAGCCAGTGTCCCCCAGCACGGCCCTGTGCCCTTTGGAAGGAGGGTCCGTGCTCCCCTCGTGCGCTGCCTCCTCCCCCCGACACGGGGACAGGCGCTCCCGAGGGGGCCGCGATGGAGAGACCAGGGTTGGACCCACGTGTGTCAGGCAGGGATGGACAGAGGGTGCTCAGCGGGAGCCCAGAGCGCCTGCCAGGTGCAGGCATGACTCTGAGGATTCTGTGTGAAGGTACAAAACCAGCACTTAGGCTAAGCGGGGATGTGGGTCTGACCCAGCTTCCCGGCCGGGTCCTCACGCTCGCGGTGTGCGGGGATCCAGCCACATCCTCTGCCACGGAGATCAGCGGGATCTTTGTGTCTCACAGATCAAGGTCAAACCTTAACGTTCAACACAACCTTCTGCCTTTTCTCCTTTTTGTCTGGAGTTTTCCTTCTCCTTTCCCCCTGTTGCGGTGGTTTGGGGGGGTGGGAGGTGTGACACAAGGTCAGTTACCCCATGTCAAGGGCTGCTGGCGCTGGAGGTCTCCTGAGGCAGGCTGGGCACGGGCAGGGAGAAACGAGGGGACACTTGACAAGAGGCTGCCCTCGCACTGTGCCGAGGGACCCCGTCACGGCAGCGACCCCGGTCAAGCCTCCGAGGGCACCACCGTGCCCTGGCAGAGCATCAGCGGGCAGGAGGGGCCGGGCAATACCCGCCTGCCAAAGCAAGCACAGCGACGTCCAGCAAGGTGGGCTGCGGCGGGGGCTGCTGGTTTCCCACTTGAGCAGGAATGCAGCGAACTGCTGCTATGATACAGCCTATGAGCTCTGTAAGGGAAATGAAAACACTTCTTAACTTATCCTGAAATGGTTCTGATACGCTGAAAATCCTGATCGCGCTGACTGCTTTTGATTCACTTTTCTCCCTCATCCATAGCGCTGCATACTTTCCAGATAACTCCACTCTCTAATTTGCCAATTCTTTGCTTTCCTCTACCAAATCTCTGCTAGACTTTGAAAAAAAAAAAAAAGAGGTGACTCTCTCAGCTTTATTGGCGAGGTTTCGCTGACTGTTCTCAGAACACCCGCATTTGAGCAGCTTGTCTGTGGATTTCAACTGCTGGGGAAGCTGCTTTATGACAAAAGTATGATTAATGATTGCTTTCACATGTTTCTTATAAATGAGATGCTCTGTCACTAAATAAATACACAAATAAATGGGCTGGGTGTAAAAGAACATGTTTTTCACCAAAAATGACATCCTTGTAATTTTCAACAGATGTCACGAAACCAAAGATATTATAATCTATTACAAAAAGCCTTTGAAGTTCTATTTTAATTAACTTGCAAAGCCATCAGGACTGTGGGAGAGAAAATGATGTGTGTGGTGTATCTCAAGAACCGCTTGGATGTGATGTGAGACCCTGAGGATGAGATGGGCATGGCTGGAGAGGAAAAGCACCAGGAGCAGAAGCTGGGAGCGGTCACGGCTGCAGCAGCGCACAGTTGATGTTTAGCAAAGCAACACTGGCACAGCAAGCGACTGGGAAAAAAATGCTGCCTCACCCTTAAACCCCCGTTTTACTCCAGCAGCAAAGGGGAAAGGCTCTGGAGCCGAAGCCAACACTCGAGGCAGCTGAGCCTTACCAGACGCAGAGAACGGTATGTCCAGGGTAAGAGTGTGTCCCCATACAGAGAGTGAATTTCTTCTCAGGGATTTCCCCCGGCGGCTCTTGCTCTCGGTCGGTGTCAGGGGCTTGCAGCCCACTCGCTGCATGAGGACACGTCCCGGGTGGAGCCAGCCCCAGCCAGCCGGACCGGGTGGGGAGGTGGGCTTTGGTGGGATCGCTGCCCCCTCGCAGGCTCAGGGTGATCTCCAGCACACACGGCCGGGCTCCTCACCTGCGCCTGTTGCAGCCACCCCACAGCTTTCCTCTCCCAGGAACCTCTGGCGGGAGGGAAGGGCACCGGGACCACTGTGGATTTGTCTCTGTTACATTGGCTACGGCTGGAGCTCCCGCTCACTTTACAGCGTCGCTGGTTTTGACGGAAGGTAACCATATGCTGCGTTTCCATAGCATGTGTTGCAATGAGATTTCCCTACCAGAGCAGATGGGCACGCTCCAGCATGGCAGAACTGTGTCTCCGTGGCACCGCTATGAACCCTGGTGTGTAACCACGGAGTAGATGGCACTTCACGTTTGTGTATGATGAGCATGTTTTAAATAGGCTTGTGATCCCCCTAACTAATATAAATTCCAATTAATCCCTCTTCTGAAATCCCAGTCGCATGCCCACCACTCACTGCCTTTCCAGGTTCATATTGTCACTCATTTTGCTCGTACTGGTGCCATCGTCAGCCGTCTCACCGCTGCTGCCTTACCGAGGTCTTCCAGCCCAGCGTAAACAGAATTCCTTACAAAGCGTCCATTGTGGGCTTGATTATCAGCTAAACGAAGTGGAGCGCAGCAGTCACAGGCGAGTCGGTCACCAGCTCCTCATCCTGCCTGTGTGCAGCATCCTGCTCTGCTCTAGACTGCCTGCAGAATCCGGGCGAGCTGGTTACGAGCACGTAGATATCTCATTTCTCATGACAATAAGCAGGAGTTAATCCCTGCAGCCGGTGAGCTGGCCCCGCTCCCCCGCGGAGGCTTGGCCGGGCTGCTCTGATGTCGTGGGCGCAGAAGGAGAACTAAACCCCAGCCCCTGGCCGGGGAGGTGGCCCCGAGGCTGCGGGACGAGTCACAGGTGAGGCTGCAGCCGCGGTGGTGAGCCCAAGGGCCGCTGCAAGCGGGGGACCTGTGGCCCCTCGAGAAGGAGCACCGTGATGGCCAGTGCTCGGTTCCGCTGCCTGCAGGCAGCTCTCCTGCCCTTCCCCACTCCTTCTTGCCGTTCTGTCCCCGGTCGGTGTTTCCTCGGTGGCCGTAACCTCTTACCCCCGGGTACACACAGACCATTTTCTTTCACCCACTCATTTATTGGTTTATTTAATTCTGAAATAATTGTTCTCAGACACTAAAGGAGCATGATTAAAATTATTTTTAAAAGAGCTGCACGACCGCTCAGCGGTTTACCTGGAGGAAATAATAGGACGAATAAATGGATGACTGGTGGATCTGAGTTTTAAATGCAAAAAAAAAGAACCAAGTTCCCTCTGTCATAAATATGGGATTTAGAAAGTCTTATTGGAAGGTTTATCTAAAGGGTATGTGTTTGGTTATGCCTGCAATTTCCAGATTGATCCCCAGTGTGAAGTTTTGCAGAGAAAAAGCTATTATTTTAGGGTCCAGGAATAGTAAGGAGGGCTGGATCCACCCGCACTAGATGGATTTTCAGCGCAGAGGAAGCCAGGCAGCACTTGCCCTTCCCTGGTGTTTGGATGTGGGCTCTCAACTAGAAAAGCAGCCCCGGAGGGCTGTCAGAGGATTATCTCTGCAGCGCGGCACAAGTTCAGGGTATTTCCACCAGAACAGCGTGTGCCTCCATTTTATACCAACTTAGCCAAGATAAAAATCGGGCTCAGTGCTCCTAGCCGCTGAAGGCAGCCTGATAAAATTAGCAGGAATAACTTTTTGTAAAACGATCTTTTGCTAGCTTAGCAAAGGCCAGAAGATTAAGGAAGGAGGAGGAGGAGGACTTCAAGCCCCGCTTTCCCTGCTGGTGTAAACAGGTACCATTACGCTGAAACAAGCGGACGGGCTCTTAATTGACACCACCCGAAGGCCTGACGAATTCCCATTTGGCTGATGCTGTAATGAATAGACATTTCGTGGGCATCAGATGAGCTCTGGTACGAACCTTAGTTTTTAATTTCCTGCCTGCCTCACTCTGATCTGTATAGCAGGCGGCATTATTCCGCTGCAGTTGTTTTAAAAATTAACTTGTAATACACTCCAGTCAATCCTTCCTACTGAATGATATTTTTGTAAAATGTAATTTTTTTTTTAAAATTTAATTTTTTTTTTTTTTTTTTTTTAGATTGACGTCCTCATCGTAATGCATCTTCACTCCGATCTCCACTAAATTCTCAGTATTGTGACTTATGTGGAATTTTTAATGGGCAGGTTTCTGATAGAAATTTTGCAACGACCGGTAATTAGACTCTCCCGCGTGCAACGCAGGGAGCAGGAACCTCTGTAGCCATCAAAGGTGCAGAGTCAGGGAATGAAGCAAAGCTTTGTTTTCCCAGCGAAGCAGAGGGACCTGCCCCTGAGTTTGCTCCGCATTACTGCGAACAGTTGAGCAGCAAAGTTCCATTATTTCTGACCTTTCTGTCCACATCATTGCGCAACCGTTGCTGTTTGGGACAATTTAAGGTACTTCAGACTGTTCTGTAATAGTCAGCAAACTGGTCTAGCATCATCATTAGCTCTCTCCGCGGCTGGTGAGAAGGCGAACACTTTGGGGCGATTCTAAGCAAGAATTCCTTCGGTATCAGTTTGTTTTCCAGTAGTTTGGTGCCAAATACCAATTTCCATTTATTATTTTACTGAGCAGGATGGTACATTTCTCGGGTTATTGTTGCTATCTTCCAAGAACCCAGGAAAGAGTACGTTTACCTGAACCTATAATTTATTGGTGTACTGACCAAAAATTAAAGACAGAGGATAACTAGCAACATCAGGCCTTTTAGATCCCTCAAAAATCTCCCATTTTTAAGGTTACTTGCTACGTGCTTTGCTGTATCCAACAGACATAATTCGGGTCTCCGTTAACCTGCAGTTTATGTCAAGAGCATCAATGGGAAAATTAAAAGAGTTCTACCAGCAAGAAATAATTGTCAATTTCTTACAAAGTGGATGAAAGAGAGAAAGAAGTGCAGCTGTGGAGTCAGGCTGTGGCGGCTCCGAGGGCCTTTGGAAGCCGCGCGCCTCACGCGTTCCAAGCTGGCGGCGTCATCAGGGGAAACCCCACATCCCTCCGGCAGCTTTCAGGGGCTGGTCAGCAGGAGAAGCTGCGCGGCCCGTCCCGGTTGTTTCTCGGGCAGCTCCAGCTCTCTGTCCTGCTCAGACCCCTCCCGGCAAACCCAGTCCTGTCTTGGACTCTCTTGGGTAAGTCTGCGTAGCGCCATGGTGCCGTGTTTTGGAACACAGTGAGATAATCGGGCAACGGTGCTGATGCCAGTCTTGGGTGATGCCGGGGGGGCACAGAGACCTCCCCTCAGACCCCAATTCTGGCAGCCGCCCCCCCGGGCAGTGGGGCACGCCGGGAGAGGCCCTGCTGCTGAACGATGCTCTGCCAGCCTGCCTGGGCTTCCGCAGAGCTCCGTGTCTCAAAGTGCCGTTACATTTGCTGTCCCCATCTAACTTGAAATTTTATGAATGATCTCTTCAGTAAATTTCACTTTTAATGTTTTCTCCATCCTGTCAGGAAATACGCTGTTTACAGATAATTACATTTTCTAAACGACTGCATTTGCTTCTTAGCCTTTAATTGAAATGCCTGGAAAAATGTGTTTCTGTAGCCTTCAAGGGAAATAATGGGAAGTCCTTCCCTCCCGATTCAAGATTGCTCTCAAAAAAATACGCAGGTTTTAGCACTGGATTTATCTCCAGAATGCACAGCCATTTAAAAGCTTCCTGAGCTGTTTGTACTTACAAGGAACACTTCTAATGCAACTTTAGAGTACACAAAGTAAATATGTCTAGCTTGGCAGACAGCTTGGAGAAACCTACTTAGTTCAATCATCAGGTCAAGCCAAATAAATTTCTACCTTCTTCAAAGAAAATTACTAGTGAGTGTCGAGGCTGAAGTGATTTTTAACTTCCTTGACGTGGAAGATTTAGTTACATCAAACAATAATGAACAGCTGAAAGATGTAATTTTGGTTACAAAAAGAATGGAGCAACTGCAAGTTCAAAGGCAATATAATTCCTACTATTCGCTGCACCATAATATTTAAATACTTATGGCATTAAATATTAGTAAGACGTATTTTTAGAGGCATCTGCTGGCTCTGAAGCTTCATCCCCACTCAGTCTGTCAGATCCTTGAGTTTCAGAGGAAAAACCGTGCGGGAAATCTTGTTCTTGGGTCGTGCTTTTCGCTGTGTTACGGATCGGTAAATGGCAGTAAATGGAGCTCTGGCAAGGGGAAGGTCGCTGCAGGGCAGTTGGAAATGAAAGGACTATTTTGTGTCTCGTTTAGAGACTTCTCTTTATTTATTGGCGAGTGTTATCCAGCAGCCGGGGTAATGCGCCTCAGATGAAAGTGTTGTTTAAGTAAAATAGCTGCGGTTTGGGGAGGGAATGACTAAATCAGAAGTTCTGAGAAGCAACGGCCATGTTCTCAGGCATCTGAAATGTATCTGCTACTAAGAGCAAAGCAATCTTTTCTAATTCCAAAATCCCAGTTTGCGGGGATGCTAAATCATCCTTGGGCTTAACACAATAGTCTCTTGGCAACTGCAGATGCTTATCTTGAAGGATTCATTTTTACAACAGATTGAATTCTCAGAAAAGAGGCCAACCATAAAGATGTTCGAAATCAAAGCGAAAATCCAAAAGGGTTTTGAGGCTTGATTTGGTTAAGCACCCAAATGTTTGGATATTTATTTGAATCATATTCAAGCTGCTTAAATCTAGAAAACTGGTAATAGGCTTCATCCTCCCTGCTCTGTGACGGAAAGTCTTGGCACATACAGTTCCAAACTGAATTGACCTTTTTTGCTGCCAAATTCTATTGCATTTTCATTTCTAATTTACTGTCCAATCCAGCCCCAAGGTCTCCAGCTTTTACTACCTTTCTAGGTTTCCATTTCCTATTCAATATGTGCTTCTCCCCCTTGCTTAATAGTTTTCATTTTTTTTTTTTTTTTTCCCCCGGTTAAATCTCATCTTATTACTCAAAAATTTAAGGATTGATATATGAGATCAGACTAACAATGCATCCATTTTGTTATTCTTTCTTCTATAATCTACCCGGTTCCGATGCTTCTGAAGACACAGAAAAAACACAGAAATGGATCATTGTGGAAACCTTTGTCCATCAGAAAAATCCATCGTGTATTTCTGCGCCGGTGTGGAAGGGTTTATATCCTCTTCCATAATACCCAGCTGAAATACGTGTTTCATCTCAGCACCTATATATTTCTGAATCCTATTAAATTCTCACTCTCACTTGCGATTGTCATTAATATGTTAAATGTCACTTCCTTCTGAGTGGCAAGGAGGATGCTATGTAAAATGAATTCCAATATACATCCTCCCTCTTTTATACTTTTTAAAGTATATTTTAAAGTATGAAGTGTATATTTTAAAGTATGAATTGTATATTTTAAAGGTTAAATTGTAGGATATTTTAAAGTATAAAGTATATATTTTAAAGTTTAAAGTGTAAAGTATATTTTAAAGCACGTTGTAAAGGCCTTTCTCTGAAGTCTGTGTCTGGAATTCCCGACGTCTGGAATTCCCGACCTCTTTCTTCCTGGTGGCTCGTTTCCATTGCCATCGTCCAGTAAGTGGCTTGCAAAGGGAAAAGGATCTGCATAATAGATCTCTCTTTCTCTTTTCCTTTTTCCATTACCTCTGAATATTCCTGACGACATTTCTTTAATTCACTCTTCCTGACTATTGCGCTATTTTTCTGAAAAGGCCGGGCTGAAAATACCATATTGCAGGAGGAGGAGGAGGAGGACGCGGGGTGGGGGTGTCCAGGGTGGGGTCTCCTGCCCCGCTGACCCCTTCGACGCGGCCGCGTCGGGCCCCACTTCCGTCGATACCTGTCTCCTTCCCCGTTTCCTCCTCTTTATTTCTTTATTTCAGCATTCAAGGCTTGCCAGCCACGCTGGACTGGTGGGACCTTTGCAAATCTTCTTGGCAGCACTTCCCGTCTTCCACTCGGCTTGCTTTCTCCATATTGGAAGCTTTTGATCTGTGCTTGGGATTTATCGCTTTAATTAATCTAATCTCTGCAGTATCATCCATGCTAACTGAAATAATTCCTGACAATGTTTTTTTGATCCCTGCGATTGCTGAATGAGAGTGAAGCTATGCAGCAGCATATGGCGGCATTTCTTATCTGTGATGGCTAAGTTTAGCATTTTTATTTTTTTTTTTAGTCCTTTTTCTTTTAATCAGGGTTGTCTATTTGCTTAGAGATTAGGCCATTTCTGTGTGCTTCCTCATCGATAAAACTATGCTTTTCAATGCTCTGTAAAATCCCGCTGTGTTCCCACGGCCTCTTGCAGGAGCAAACTTCATACACAGACTCACAGGACGCTGCCGCAGTGAAACGCACAGAAGCGGCGTGGTGCGTGGGCTTTCTTCTGAAGTATTAAAATTTGTTGTTTATTTTTAAAAGTTTGCAGGAAGAGCAATGCCTTTTAAATAAGCACGCGGCTAGATTAATCCAGGACTACTCCCAGCAATGACAGCGGTATGGTGTCAGGCCCTCGGAGGTTTTACCGACGGTAATTTTATATCGTAACGTTTCTTTATTTATAAACTGCCAGTGAGTTGAGTTGTGGTGGTAATCCTGACTTCCAAGGATGTGCTGAAGTGTTTTGGATCCCGGTGCCTGGCACTTACAGAGGGTTTTTATAGTACAGACTCAGCAGTTTGCACAGTTTGGTGAATTCGTTTAGAGTAATTAGTGTAACACCAGGCTGGATTTGCAAGTCTGTTTAAGCCATTCTACTTAAGTATACCAAACTTTAGAACATCTCCAATGCAAACACTGGTTTTGTTTGGATTATTTCACGTGTTCTTCCAGCTTGACTGAATTGACTGTGAATACCCCAACCGGTCTTTCCTTGGACTGGTGCACCAAGGGCCTGGCCACATACCGCGTGCAGTCCGAAGTGAGCCCCTTGCCCCCGTGTCTCTCTGCCGCGACGTCTCACCCGGCACCTGCAGACCAGCGGCTTTCCCTGCCCCTCATCCTGGTTCTGGGGGAGTTATGTTGGTGACAAAAGAGCCAGTCAAAAATTCACTCCCATTTAATTTATTTTTCACTTGCAAAACAGAGAATCAGTCTGCATATGTTGAAAACATCTTTTTTTTTTTTTTTTTTTTTTTTTTCCCCCAGGGATGGGCAAGTTTTATCCTACATCTCTTCTCCGGGATGCGCAGAAAGCCCTACAATGCTATCTGGAGACATTGTGTGGCAGAAATTGCCTCCAGAGAATTTTCTTTTATGCTTTATCCTAAAATGCTTATACGGCTGTTCAGCACTTCCACCAATTATTAAAAGAAGCTTGTGCTTGTGTGCTGTCCTGTGAATGTGACTTGATGAACAGACCTACCGGCAAATTTGCTGGGGTAAAGCAGATTGCTGCCCTGGAGAAGATCCAGACAGCATGGGAGTGGCATTTTGTTTTGTTTTCCATAGAAAAATTATAATTGCCTAGACATGAATTAACCCTATGCTATTGGCCTTCCCTTTTTGCAGGCTGTTCATTTGAAATCATAGTCAGAGAGCATGAAGAGAGATTTTCTTTTTTGCAACTCCTGGTCTAAGTTTCTTGTTAAATTTAATTTTTATTTTTCCTTTTTTTCCCCTCCTTTGCTTCAGACCTTTAAACCGTGGGCACTTTTTTTTTTTTTTTTTTTTTTCCTGGTGGGTGCCATGAAGTTATACTGCTGCTGCTCTTTGTAATTTAGTTTTGAATCACACAAATCCAGAGTTCTAAAAATCTTGTTGTAGAGCTGGCCAGAAAAAAAAAATAAAATTGGAGAAGTGATGGTTGAGGCTGCAGCCCCCGTCACTGCCCGCCCCAGCTGCTGCGCGGGCAGGAGCTGGGGGAAGGCGGGTTTGTGCCAGCGCTCGAGGACTGATCAGTAGGACGCGGGTAAGTCCGGGCCTGTTAGCAGAGCATTGATCCCAGGCGCAATAACAGAGTAGCTGATATGAGACTTGATTAATGAATAATTAATTAGAATGTATTCTAATTAGTGTCAATCAACTTGCGGGTGTACAAAATAGGACCAGTAGATAAGAGTGACTTTTTTTTTTTTTTTTTTTTTAATGAGATGACAACTGCTGTAGATGAGGAGAGCGTTTGCTCTGACACCAGTGTGACATCTGGGGAGGAGCTGGGATGCTGCTGGACGGCCGTGCTCAGATGGAGGTGGGGCCGAGCGCCGGCCGGCAGCTCTGCGCCCGCGGGGATGGGGATTGGGGCAGAGGGACCGTGCGCGGCCCCGGGCAGCAGCGGGGTAAGGGCCGGGAGGGGCTCGGAGGGGTCAGTGTACTGAGTTCAGCACTGGCGTGGGCACGGCTTGACCTGAGCCTCTGAGTATGGACGTTTGGCGACAGAAAGCTTCTCGGTTTAGTGGACCGGGAGATAAGGAGATCCAGGCTGGAAGCTGAGATAACCCCACAGTTTATGTAAGTGGAGGTGGTTTGGTAACTGGAGCATCCTGCCGGAGTGTCTTCACGGAGATTGGTTTGTGGTTTTCTGAAAGGGCACTCCCCTCGCACAGGAATAAATCCTGGAAGGTTCTACATCCAAGTCACGGTGGATGCTCACAACGGCCCTTCCTGGCTACGGCCCCACCCTCACTCCCCCCAGTTAATCCTGCTGGGAGGGGGCTCAGGCCCTCGCCCCGCGGAGGAGCGCAGAGTGCCGCCCAGCGTGGCCCGGGGCGAGCAGCACCCGTGTCCACGGCTCTGTGGCTAATCAACACGTCAGCTAAAGTGGATTTGATTTTGAGAAATCCTATGGACCCCAATAAAGATCAGTAATCATTAAAATTAACCACACGCTGATTTAATCAACATATAGCTTTGTTAATTACTAGCTCTTTCTTCGTGTCCATCTGTTTTAAAGATTCTAGTGAACCTGCAGCAGATGTTCATGTAAATATAATAAGCTGGTTGCCATGTAAATATA
This sequence comes from Athene cunicularia, assembly GCF_003259725.1. Lineage (NCBI taxonomy): Eukaryota > Metazoa > Chordata > Aves > Strigiformes > Strigidae > Athene > Athene cunicularia. The sequence goes on from NW_020799109.1 coordinate 434,584, forward strand.
AAATTTTCAGGAGTGTTTGTGTAACAGACATCCAATTTATTTGTGCTGTTGTCTTTACTGGCTTAAACGCACAACTGATAACTTTGTCAAAACCCCAATTAGAGACAGTCTCTGCTGTTGGGATGTCCCTCTGCCCGTCCCCCCCATGTCCCCCCCTGTGGTTTGTGCCCCACGGCCCTGGAGACAGGCCACAGCATCGCAGCCCTGTCCTGGGCGCTGCCGCAATAGTGCCCGTCTGTCCACGCTCCCTTCCAGGGTATAAAAAATAATTTCTGCACTTGTGGTAAATATGATTCATTGTGAGAGGCTTTCCTGTCCCAACTGCTGTGCTGGTCCGGGGGGTGGGCAGGGGAGGGGGGATACTCATGTGGGGCCCGCTGGGGTGTGGGATGGCCAGGGGAGATGGGGGCGAAACTGGGCTGCCGTGGCAGTACGGGAAGGGAGGTGGCAAGTGTTTTAAAACCTGAAATTGCTTTTTAAAAATGAATAACCTGTGGCATAAACTGTAAAAAAAAAAAAACAACCCCTAGATTTTACTTTGCCACTGGTGACTAAATGGGGTGCATTTGGCTGGATTGTTTTTTGTTTGGTTTTTTTTTTTCTAGTGAAGTAGAATTCCCAGTACAAGGGGATAAAACAAAGTCTTACATTTGCAGAAGAGCTTTATTTTGCTGAAAACACTCTAAAAGTTTAAGACTTAGCTTTTGAGTCCACAGGCTGAGTAACAGGTTTGTTTTTTTTTGTTTTGTCTGGCAGCGCATGGGGCTGTTTCTGCATGTGCAAGACCTGCGGATCTGGGTCCGTGGAGATCTTTGTCTGCAGGAGCATCGCTCTGGGTATGTTCCTTTGCCGGCAGCGTGCAGCGAAGGGGTCGCGAAGGCGGAGGGTGGGTCTGCAGAGGAAACCTCGACCCCTGCGATCTGGGGAGAGGCGGAGGGGTCTGGAGATGGTGGGGAGAGGGTGTCCAGCCCCAGCCCCGCCGGCACAGGCACCCAGCGCCTTCCTGGCAGGAGGCATCTCGTGGGGGGTGGCCTCTTCCCTGCGAAGGGAGGAGATGCTCTTCCACAGCTGCAGAGCTGAGCAGGAAAACCTGGCTCTGGATCTGCCTGCATTTGCTCTTTGTTGGATTAAATCTGTTACTGACATAATTGCCCAGGTTCCCTGCGTGGAAGTGATCTGACAGCTGGCCTCGTGCTGTGGGACACGACTCGCAGGGAGGAGGCAAAGCAGAGCAGCCAAGGACAGGCCTCATTTCATCACTGGGAAGCAGGTGCTTCTCCAAGGGAAGCGAACTGGGAGCGCTGGGGGGGCAGCAGCTGCAGTGCCATTCGTGCTGTTCGTGCTGTGGCGAGGACGAGCCGGGATGAGTTTGGTGAGGTGGTGGTGTGGATGCTGTGTGGCCCCTGCGCTCAGGGGTCCCTCCCCCTGCACACGGGTAGCGTCAGCTCTTGCTGTGCCCCGGCGGCAATCCCCGCTCAGCGGCAGATTAACCTCATGAAAGACACCACCAAAACTCCCTGAGCCCTCACAGGAACGAACACAATAGGTTCAGATTGTGAATGCAGGGAGGAATCTCTTTTTTCTCTTTTTTGTTAAGTTAGTGCAAAGCAGGTCCCGGTCAATAGAAGGGATTCCTACATGCGACGGCAGTGCAGCGAAGTGATAACAATCCCAAAGGCAATCGGACAACAAAGGGAGAAATTCACTGTTCATCAGCAAAAGGTGAACCCCCCCGACTCTCAGATCCACTTGGCAATGTCAAAGACGTGCAGCCACACGCTCCTTGAAGTTGTGTGACCTCCCCGGCCGCGCTGGACACCTCTGCCTCCGGCTGGTCACGCTGGCAGTCGTGTCTGCAGAGGGGTGAAACCCCCAGCCGAGCCCCACGGCTGGAGAAATGGGGGGTTGGCCCACGCTGGGAAGAGGCGCTGGCTCTGGGGTCCCCATGGGGTGGTGGCCAGAGGGGGCCCCCAAGGGGCACGAGCACCTTCAGCGCTGGTGGGACGGGCCCTTGGCTTGTTTGCAAAACCTCCGTTAAGCTGGACTTTGAAGTCAATTAGGGATGACCTTGTGGCATAATGGGAAAGCTGATAAAACGCAGAATTGCATATTCATATTGGTTGTCTAACTTTCCCATCTGCCTTCAGAAATAATGAATCTAATAAATAGCACAATTCGCTGCTGCTGATGTTTCTCCTGCCCACCGTGTGCATTTATTCCCCGCCGTGTTCAGCAGGTGCCACCCTGGCCACGGATGGTGGGCAGGACGTGGATCCGTGGCTGCTGGGAACCGTGGGGACGCCCCGAATCCCTGCTCCTGGGGCTTCCCCACACTGCCCCTGTCCCTGAGCTACCCCCGTCGGGCTCCCCATCCCAAGGGGGTGATCCCCCCTCCTCCGTGGCCATGATGCTGGGCACGAGAGGCCGGGAGCCGTGGCTGCGGTGAGCCCTGTGAACTGGCCACCACCAGACCCACGGCAGCCCCCCCCGGCCCTCCCTGGCAGCTCAGGTGTCCCGTGGCAGTGCCAGGGAGGGATGCTGCTTTCTGCTGGATTCCCCCAAAGTCTCGCTGCAGCGGCAAGCAGGGCGGCTTCCCAGTGCCTGAGCGACGGAGGGCGCGAGCCCAGGTTGACACACGTGGATTTGCCCACGGTTTGATGGTTCCATCCTGATAAAACACTTGCAGCCTGTCGCTTGCCTCCCTCTTGCATGAATTTGTCTTTGTAAAGCATTATCCAGCAGCTGATTCTTCATGCTTGTTGGAGGTGACATGAAAAATGAAATGTATATTTTGGTGCGGGTCGGGGGAGTAGAGGGAATGATGGATCTTAACTCAAAGTTTCCTGCGGAGAGCTGAGTCTGGAGTTGTCTTTCATTTGCATCGGCACTTGAAAAGAGCTCTGCTTTCTGATTTCTTCTCTTATATTTTAGCTTCTGAGGATTTTGGTTTCATTTAGCTCTGCATTGGCAGTGACTTCAGGAGCCTAGAGAGGAGGATGAGAGCAAGCGAAGGCAGATCATTACCAGCTCTCCTCAGGAGCCTTTTGATCTGCGCAGTCCTCGCTCTCAGATTGGCCAAACGGACCACTGTGGGCTTGAACCCCCCGTGCACGGTGGAAGATTTACGATTTTTCAGGGAAGGGAGCACAAAGACGTGGATGCCTGCAGGTGACTGGAGGGGCCCAAGAGCAGGGGCAGAGGCAGAAGCCCCTCCGTGCCCTTCCCAAAACACGCACCAGTAAGTGGGGATGAACAGCAAGGTGGGGCTGGGCAGAAATCCAGCGTCTCAGCAAGAGCAACTCAACGTCGGCAATGAAAAAGGAGTTTAAAGATGATAGAAAGCAATCAGCAATGGCGAGCGGAAGTGAATCTAAACCAAAGTCATTGAATTATTTACATAAAGAAGTATTTCTGCAATTTCTAGTAATCTTTGCATAATGTTGGCTATTTTTTTCTGTTGTTTTAATGCAAAAAACGTGCTCTTCTTGACTGAGCACAGTTAATGGTAGAGAAGATTCTATTTCTCACCACAATTGAGTCTTACTACGTCAAATCTTTAGATTTCAGATGACAGTGGAAATTAATAGCGAGAATAAAATCTTATAATTGAAACTGAAATGAAACTAAATCTTACAGATGGGATACTAGCTTGAACTTCAGTCTGAATGCCTAAAGAATCACTGTGCATTTTTTAATTCTTCGACTCTTCTCCATAAATGTTTTGACGTGCTCAGGAATTTATCTTCATTATTAAGGCTGCTAGATCATCACATACTGATGAGTTCAAAGTCAAAATTTTTACTTACCATTTACTCAGAAATAAATTTCTGGCTGGCAATCGACATTGTGGGTTTATTTGTCCTATTAGTCACAAGAGGCAACGCTTTGTTTTACGCTGTAGTGCAGCAGGTGCCTGTGCCCTGACTCCGGCGGGAGCTCGGGGAACACTCCCCTGTCCCACCAGGGTCTGGGCCTCTCACGGTCCTTATCGATACAGGCGAGTTATTTGATCAGAATATGTCACTTCCATAACGTATATTCACCGTGTGTTACTCCTGCCTAGAAGCCCTGGTAACTGTTCTTTTTAAAAGAAGATAATTATAGTTTTAGACCATATTGATGTTTTAGTTAATAGATTCAAGACCTTCCCTTCTGCATCTGTTTCTCTTCAACCCTGTCCTTTTAGATGTTGCATTTCTCTTGTGTACATAATTAAGATGGCCTTAAATGTGTAGGCAACGAAAGGCTATGAAATGGAGGAGGAAAGCCTTTAATTCTGTGCTTTTGTTATGTGGATGGAGGCAAGCGCTTCTCACCGGTGTGAGATGTGCTGCCGGTGCCGGTGCCGGTCCCTCCGATGGCACGGGGGCAGCGGGAACCAGCGCCACACTGGGATTTGGTTTCCAAGGGCTTGGACCAGGCCCCGCTTTGTTGCTCCTGGTGGATACTCCTGGGTGATTTACTGGGATCACGCTAAGCCTCTTGCCTTTAGAGAGGAATTAAAATAATTGTGGGGCGTAATGGAGGAAAAATCCTTTAGTATGTCCTCCTTTATAATTCATATTTCTATAATATCCTTTAATTTCCTCTAAGCTCCTTAAGTACCTGTGAAACTGAAGAGTTCAGGGGTTTTATGATTGAGGTGTGAAATATGTGATGCTCCCATTAATGGTCTGCGTGAGCCCTGTGGTGCCTTTTCCAGCAGCTGTGCTGGCGGCGGGTCGGACCGTTGGCTGTGGCGAGGATTATCCCTGTGTCGCTGCTGATTGTAAGAGAAGGCGGGAGATGCTCATTCACCGATTTCCCTTTTGCATGGGAGTTTTGGGTATTAGAGTCGTGTGTTTACAGAGAAACGGCTGACGCAGCCCCTGCGATGGCAGCGCCGGTCCCGAGGGGCGCAGGGTCGAGAGGGCGTGGGGCTCGACCCGTACAGATCCCCAGTCCCCATCCCAAACTGGGGCCGGTGCGCCCGGGACTGGTGGGGATGGCCAGAACTCCCAGCTCACAGCATTCACCACCTCACTCATGTCAAGGACCAGCTTCAGGCCACTGAAATTATCACAGACCTGGGATAATTTGCCCAATGCTGGTGAAATGCCTGGGGTTTACACGCTGTAGTTCAGATCGCGATCTTTTCAGACCGATTCCTGGAAGATTTTTCTGTTTTGGCGGATGCTGGCTGCAGTGCAGAACTCAGAAGTTTGGTGCCGGCCGGCCGCTGCTCGGGCTGGACCTTTGCTGGTCGTGCTGGAGGTGCTCGATTCCTCAGCAACGTCCAGTGACGGCTGCTAAATATTCTCCTTCTTGAGGCGGAATGACTTTTGTGGTATTTCCTGGTGTTTATTGACAGTTTTGAATGTAATAACACCCTAAAATTTTTCCAGTTAAAACACTGATTTTAATAATATAAAAAGTTTTTAAATTTGATCGGTAGGTTAAACGTGTCTCTAATGAGAGACGAGCGGATTATGTCACTGAGGTGTCTGTCATGGTCACCTAGTTTGACTTCTTGCATAACGGAAGCTTTAAAATTAAACCTGCAAATCCTTTCTGATGCCCTTTTTCTTGTTTAGGAAAAAAATAAATAATCCATTCTGATTTATTCAGAATTGTCTCATTTCCTCATAATGTGAAGATGCTTTTGTGTCCTAAGTTGGAGTCCTCTACTACCAGTTTAAGTCAACTTCTGAACATTTCAGAATAAAATGTTGATCTTCTCAAATCTTTTACTGCAGGGAAGCTTCCAGATGCAAATTATTTTTGTAGGTCCTCTCTGTGCTGTTTCTAATATTTCAGCACAATTTTGATGTGCTGATGACAGCACGAGGTTCAGTATTTCGCAGCAAATCTCACAGTGGCGGTGGATGAAGTTTTTCAACCCGTGTTTTTTCTGCTTTGGAAGAATAATGTTAAAACCAAATTAATGTGCGCTTTGTCAAACTGTCAATCAAGTGTGACATTCACAAATCAAGACAATCTCAGAACTTTTCTTCAGATGATTCTTTGTTTTTTCAAACTTGTTGTCTTTAGATGTTTTCCACATTTATGTTATAGAAAGCGTATCCCCTGTTATTTTCACTTTAGTGGCGATAGCGAATACTTTGTTCTAAGACAGCCTTAAACATTTTTACAGTTATTTTTCAATTCAGCCAGCTATCTTCTGAAAATCAGTTTTAAAGAACTTTAATTTATTTTTTTTTTCCCCCTTGATTTGGGAGACAATGACAAGACTTCAGGTCTAAACCATATATACTTTTATAAAATGAATATCAGGCAGAGATAAGTTTAAAAAAAAATATATTTACCACAGTATTGCAAATTAGCTTTTCACAGTCTGTCAAGCCAATGAACAATGAAAAATGGAATAAAGGAGTTTCAGATGGCACTCGAGTAGCTATTTGGTATTTGTATTATTAAAGCTGCAGATCAGTACGAATTTTCTGAAGAACAAAATGTTTCTTCAGTTGAATAATTGCTGCCAATAAATACCTCAATAAGCCACCATTTAGAAAAATAATTCTCATAAAAACCAGCAGCCAGATCCTCTGCAGTTACAAACTCCCCTGCACGGCGTGTTGGCAGCAGGTGACCACCCCACCCGCTCTGCCGTAGCTCTGCGGTTTTCATTGTCCTCCCTCTCCCACCCGTTTCCAGTGCGATGAATCAAGAAGCTCTGCCCCAGGCTGTTGGTGAGCCGGTCGTGATTTCACCTCTCTGCATCATCACGGATCAGCACCAGAAAGCATGTGCTCCTCGCTGCTACTGGAAAGGTCCAAAAAAAAAATGGTGTTTTTGGCAAAGCAGGTGCTGCAGAGGGAGGCGCGGCCACGGCACGTGTGGAGACCCTCAGCATGGGTCCGCTGCCTTCGGTGCCAGTGCAGGCCCCGACTGCGAGGGTCAGAAAACCCCAACGAAGGGTCTGAGAAAGAAAACAAACCGAGAATAAACACATCTCATTCTTGAGGACAACTCTCTGCTACGGTTGTAAAAAATTAATCGGGGTGACCTTTGCTTTTTCTGTCATGTCTGCTGAAATATTTGGATGGTTTTGCTTTTTGGACTACAAAAACCATGCACCAGATTCTCCTTTGATAGGTTAAAAAAATAGATAAGAACAGAATGTTTTCTTTCTTTCTGACTAATTGCATACCAAATTGCTTTACAGTTGCACCAGAGAAAGACCATTCCATTTTTTTTTTTTCCTGAGTGAAAGGTCTTTATCTCTAGATGCTTCCCAGGAAGGAATTTTCATAACAAGAGTCTATTAAGAGATGCTTACAGACTTCCAGGCCATCGGAGAGGTTACGGAAAAAAAAAAGAAAAGAAGCAGAATATGGTGTGACATCGTACACATTCCAGCTAAAGTGTCCGTTGCTATAGCAAATGAAGGAGCATAACTAACCTCTAACACAGCCTGCTTTGAAAATCTGTGTGGTTTGTTAAGGCTCTTTTGTTCCGAGGCATTCATTTTCTCCATTTCTGCTGCAGTTTGCTAAACTGCTCCCAAATTATTGGAATTTATAGTATAGAAACGGTGATAGACGTTAGGTATGATCTATAAAACTCTGAAGCAGTGATGAGTAAATCTTCTGTGGCATCCTCACTAGCGCATCAGTGCATTAATGTGATACTTGTGGAGCAATTTCAATGTTTTATTTTATTTTTTTACATTAAAGACGGATCAAAGCTAGAGCAGAGAACGCATGGGTTATCCAATCTGGAGGCCATTACGTGTCTGGTTTAGGGTAACATCTGTCGAGGCTTCTGCTTTCCCCAAGCTTTTATTGGTTTGACTGCACCTCCACGCTGCCTCTTCCCTTGTGCTCCTAGCACCTTTCCCAAACGCATGATTTTTCTGTTCGTCTTCACTCAGTCTTGCAGCCCCACCTTCACTCAGCCCCAGAGAAGCACAGAGCCCCCGGGCTGCCTGAAAACCGGGGCTCAGCCTTGCCAAGAGCATCACCCTTCCAGGGGAGCTGCCTGTGGCTGGTACAAATAAAACAGCCATAGGTTTGAAATATGAATATAAACACAAGCAAATACGTGGTTTTCAAAAGTAATTGCTGTTTACTTTATCTAGCACAGGAAATAAATCTGGTTAGAACACTAAAGAACGTATTCTGTGGTTTGCTCTGGAAATCAGCAGCTTGTGTGAACTAAGGCCCAGCTAGGGTTAACGGTCACTGGTTGAATTAAAAGAACAAAAACCAGTAGGCACAGATAAACCGAGAGCTCACTCTCTGACAGATACAGAGAATTCCCTGTATGAAACACAGTAAATGACTATAAACCAAACTGCTATAATTTTGTAGAAATAAGCTGGTGAATGTATATAGAAATGTCTGTTCAGATTCAGCTGAGATGACAATAAAACTGATGTCAAGTTAAAACAGTGGGAGCTTCGAACTCCGCGCTGGAGGAACTGGATTGACGTCGGGATGCTGCCCGCCAAAGTGCGGAAACCCAACATAATTCGTGTTTCCTCAGGGAGGACTCTAAACCGCGAGGATCTCTGCCCTGTCCCGCGGCAGACGCACACTCTCGGTGTAGCCCCAGCTCCACGCAGCCTGGGCAGAGGCAGCAGCTCCCTTTCACACCGTAATAGAACCTGCTGCGGGATAACAGCACGGCGGCTGTCGCTGCCCCGGTGCCATCAGCTGCCAGAGCAGCGTTCTGTAACCGGGAGGATTTACTGCCCTGATGCTCTGCCGGGTGGGAAAGGCCATAATAGCGATGCCAATGAGAACGCGCTAAAGTCAGAGTCAATTCTGAGTCACCTCTGAGGAAAGAAAACCTTGTCGGGCCCTGGCTGGCCCGTGCTCACTCTCCATCCCAGCTCATGGGGGATGCACCAGGATTTCAGGGCGCTGGACTCCGCAGCTCAGCCCTGGGCGGAGAAACCGCACCTGCAGCGCCGGCAGCGGCTTCCAAAAGGGCAGACAGCTCACACTTCAGCTGGCTTTGTTTACTCTGTCACTTCACCTTGTGGAACGCAAAGGATGTGCCTTGTCCTAAACCCGAATTGAACAGAGTGGCAAGGAAATGCAGTTGTGCCTCCTGAAAGGCTCCATCCCACCACTCCCGGAAAAATGCCATCTTCCAGCTCTAAAATAAGTTTGTTTGGATCATAACGGGAGAAACAGCATCACTGAAGCAGCGTCACCGTACCGGTCTGGGGGAATTTCCCCCGGCCGGGGAAAGACCTCATCTCCCCGGGGCTGGATTTATGCTGGGGCCGTCAGAAAGTCTGGCTTTGGCACACAGCTATGGAGCTCCTGCACTGGAGCAGCTGAGCTTAGGTTGAAGCCGTATTAAACCTTGACATTTTAAGAGAGTAAAATAAATAAAAAATTGCTCACTGTTTCACTGTATCTGAGCAGAACATGCACCGCTCCTAAAGCCGAACAACAGCAGTCACCGCGTGCAAGGAAAGCTCTTAGGAGTTAGTCAGCTGGGAAATAAATGTAAAAGTCAGGCTAACCAGCAAAATACCGAGTTTGTTTGAAAATGAGCGCGCTGTAGTGGTTTCTTTCCCCAAGAGAAGGTTGAATATAACTGACATCACGGGGCCTTACAGCCACGCACGCTCCGGCTTTCAAGGAGTTCGCAGCACTTGTCGCGCCCGACTGCGCCAGCCCTCGTGCCCCCGTGTGCCGGGGGATCTCTCCTCTCCCCCCTGCAGCAGGGACCTATTTAGCAAGATGCGCCTATCGTGGGTTCCTCCTCTCACCTCGTCGTCTTTTACTACAATATCCAGCTGTTCTGAGTAACCCCCCTACTTGAGTGTCTGTCGGTCCATTAAAGGAATAAAGAACTGCCTGAGAAAAGGATTGCGTGCTATGGAATCCCAATGGAATTAACGTTAAAGTCTGTGTTTATATTATATTTTTCTTTCTTTCTCACTTCTTCAGATTGTGACAGATGCATGTAACAAGGAAAATGGAGAAACCTGTGCTGCATCTCTCTGTGTGTGTATATTTTAATAAGGTTTTGAATGCCGTTAAGCCCCAAAACCCCAAATCTTGAGCTTCTGTGGAGGCTGCGATCGGCTTCTTTTGAAATCATAAATCTAAAAAGTACATCTGGAGAACAAGCATTTGAAATCTGAAAATATTGTGCCTGTAGGGCTAATTATGCTTTTGCAAACTTCATCAAAACATTGCTGTTTATTTAAAGTTAGCAGCACAAGGACGCCGCCGCAGTGAATGGTGACTGTTATGACTCATGCATACAAACATCTATTTTCTGGAGAAAGTGACAATTAAGGGCTTGTGATGGATTTTGGTTGTTCGAATCTCCGTGCCAGGACAAGGCAGAATTAGACACACTGTGAGCATAAAGGGTGCTGGAAACCCGCTCCCCGCTTTCACAGGACACCTCCCCGTTTGACCCCCCAGCACAACGTTTACTGTCGGCGCTGGAAACAGGGCGCTGGCGATGCGAACCTCTCACAGGCATGGAAATAAAAAGTGCCTGTCTCGAAAGTTCCCTCTTCTTCAACCCTTGTAGGGGAAAAAGCCCCAAATCCACACGACGCCTGTAAGGCTTTTCTGAGGCGTGGTGGGGAAATGCCGTGACCTCCCCCAGCAGAAACACACACGATGGTAAAATACCTGAATTATTCAAAATGCTGAGTCAAGGCGTATTGGATGAGAAGAGTTTCATAGTTCAGCACAGCAGTCCCTCCTAAGGATACCTAAATTTGGAGCTAATTTTCTTACCTACTAAAGATAAAGATGAAAAGAGCCTTTTTCTGTCTACTTGTCTGTGTGTCTAATCTCAGTAAGTGAAATTAGTCTGCAGTCAGGTGTCTGGCTCCTATTTAAGCATGAATAATCTGGGATTTATCGTCTCTCTTGCAATTTACTGCATTTTTTTTTTAGGAGTGAGCTTTCTCCTCTTGCCTTCTTGATCCCCCCTTGTCATTTTTACATGACGGGGAGTTTTCCCGCGTGTCCATGCAGCCCGAGGATGCATCATCCTGGGGACATCATGCCAAGGTGGCTCTGGGACACCAGGATTATTGCAGAATCTTGTGTGAAACTCCCCATGGCCCCTGCGGTGGTGGGTGCCCGTCCTGCCCCGGCCAGGACAGGCTCTTCCCCTTGCCTGGGAAGATGCTTCCGAGCTGCTGCTTCACCCCAGATGGAAAAATCAGGTAGGAAAAGCCAGGTAGGAAATGCTGAACCAGCCGCAGGGTCCGGATCAGCGACATCTCCTGCCAGGCTTGTTCCCATGGCAAGGCTGCATTTGCAAATGGTGTCCAGAAAGCTGAGAAAGAGAAAACAGGCTTTTATTTGTACATTCATGAGTGTATCACATTATGAGTTGACATTACTCAGATGGAGGTCACAAGCTGTGCCCAGCTGAAGTGAGAAAACTGTGCTGGCAAATGCTTTAAAAAGCTAAACACTATTAAATTAGACACAGAAAATCCTTGAGAGAGGATGTTAATATCTTTATCATTTCCTCACTTAAATTTTTTTGTCGCCTTTTATGCAGACGTGGTTATAAATTAGAACTATCACATTTTTTTAAAGGCTGGTAGATCCTGTGATGTGGAAGTTTTTTTGATTTAGAAGCATCTTTCATCATGAACGTTATCGTATCGGATTGCTTCCGCTAGCGTTATGTATAGGGATAAAAAGAAACTCCCATGTAAGAGGAGGGCAGGGACGCTGTCCGGAGAGCAGCGTGGGGGACCCTTGTCCCCCCCAGGAGAAGGCTAAGGTCCGCGCTGCCGTACGTGCCTGTACCCAGCTGCAGTGCAGCGCTTGCAGGGACTCAGGACGAGTTGATAAAAGCGTGTCTTCCAAATAATTTATCCCCACGGCACTGCTGGTCACAGGAATCCTCTCCTAAGAGAAGGCAGGGACAGAGCAGGTTACGCAGATCCTGTCAGAAAAGGCACCATTCATCATTCGGTCACGGTTTTAGGGGGAATAAGGAGAGTGCTGTTTGGGAGATTCCAAAGCACCGGAAAATGTGCGTTGGGAAAAGTCCCCGGAACAGTCCAGGGGGGCTGGGCGGTGGTTGCCCGTCGTCCTGGGGGGCCGAATGTCAGCAGCAGTGGCTGTTTTCATCTGTGGCTCTTCTGCTGCCCGGTGCCGGGAGTTGTCTTCCAAGGAGACGGTGCAGAACAAGAGGATTCATGAGGCATAAAATAGAGCAGTTATTAACAGAATAAATGCTCTAGGAACAGCCCGCTGCAGCCAGTTTGTTTGCACTCTCCCCTGCTCTCTCTTTGAGGGGCAGCAGAAATGAGATCGGGTCTGAAGCAGTTACGAGGTGAGGCAAAGTAACCCTCCCACAGTGAAATGCTGCAACTATAACTGAGGGATAAAAAGAGGTGAGACTGAGGTGCTCTATGTATGGGGATGGTACAGAAGGGAAGAGCTCTTTGCCGTTGGCCGACAGGACTCGGGTTTCCTGAGGGGACTGCAGACACGCCTGTGGCCCAGGGATGCTGAGCGAGCGCCACGTGATGCTGGAAATCAAACTGTGTAAGTCCAAAGTTAGGAAATGATCTCCAGTGCAACCTCTTCTGTCCTGTGGGTGGGAATAATTACAGGAATGGGGAACACAGCGGACAAACTTCCACGCGTGGTCTCTGAGGGAAGAAGAGGGGATGAATAATAATAATAATAATAATAAAAAAGACACGAAGTGAAGCCTGAAGGACAACGCAGCCGGTGCTGCAGGGTGACGGGCAGAGGCACCGCTTCCCGCTGCGGCTGAAGCCTCCCCCGCTCCACACCCGGTGCTCCCAGACCATTCCGGACACCCTGGGACGCACGTACTGCAATCCATTCGCATGTAGGAGGGGCTGCTCTTAGGAGAAGGCTTGATCCACAACCTGACTTCCGTGGAGGTGAAAGAGGCGCGCAGATCTGCGCTGTGGATCCCAGGGACTCCCTGTAGGATTCGTCAGTCTTCGATTTTTCTCTCCTCCATGGCCTGTCTCCCAGCTGTGCGAGTCATCCGCGTTCCTCACAGAGAGGGCTAAATTCCGCAAACCTGGACCCGGTAAGTTTGAGTGTTTCCCTCCAAGGAGCTGATTTCCTGACAAATACATTTTGCCGGAATGAAAAAGTCACCTGAGACATGTGCCCCAGAAAACGTGAGGTGTTTCAACTTGCAGAAAGCTTTTGATCATTAATTCTCACTCTTTTGGAAGTGTTGAAAACACCGCCTCAATTGTCCAAGGGAGTTTTATGTTTCCTTTAATGCTCTAGTATATTGATATTATAAATATTTACAGTGTAAAATAAACTTATATCGTAGCTGTCCCGTTTTGCTTCCTCTGGTCAATCCTATTTAACATCATCCCCGAGAGACTAACGCAATTACCGACGGGCACTTTATTTCGTGGTGAGGTTCAGATTTACCTTGAGGCTGCCTGTATGTATTTCCCTGAGGGAAATCCTGTCCTGGTAGGACAGGCTGAGCCAGACTGGCTCGTCCTCCTGCTTAGCGCAGGACCCCTCAGAGCGGCAGAGACGTGTCACACGTGCCCAGAAAATGTGCCAGGACCCAGAGCTCTGCTTTTAGCTCACAGTTTAGCTTCACCAGGAGATGTGGCTTCTGTGGAGGAACCCCACGGTTCCAGAGCGCCCGTGGCCCACATCAGAGGGTCAGAGCAGACGGGCGCCCCACGGGCAGCGGCCAAACCCAGCTGTGGGTGTCGGTGGATGGAGCCATGTCAGCGCCTCGTCCCATCTCAGATCACGGGAAATCAGGTCTGAGCCACAGAAACGTGCCAAGCTTTTCAAAGAGTTTGCAGGCTGGAGGGAATGGGACACAGCGACACTTTTCTGTTCCTTCAGCTGATAAGAGCACGCCTCGGGGTTCCCTGCGCCGGTGCCTCTCCTCTGGAAGCAGCTGAAGCACTACGTAGGCAGGTGCCATCTTATTCTTAGTGATGTTAACAGAGAGAGTTATTAATGCCAATTCCCCTGGGATCAGTAGGTTTGATGTTGTGTGCGAATGACTTTGGAATCCAGACAGGTGCCTGTTAACGTCCAACAACTGCTGTGTGAGCCTTGTTTTCTGGGAGAGGGGGGAGAGGAGGAAGAGCAGGTCAGATCGCGGTCTGTGAAGCTGATTACATGACACGAGTCTGCCAGTGCATCCCATGGACAGATGGAGTCCTGGTGTCTTTTTATCTACACAGTTAATTTTGACTATTGAATGCACTTAACTTATGCAGGAAGGAGAGCGAACTATTTGTTAACATTTGATGCAGTTCTTTTAAACCGCCGAAGTCCGGCATTGCAATTACCTCTCTTACACTACGCAGTTGCAGTAATTTACAGTGGAAGTCAGAGACATCTCCAAGTTAAAAGCAGATCTCCTGTGAGGAGGATGTGACAAAGTTTAAGTAGAAAGCTGATCCCCTCCACAGGAATTCAGAGATGCATCTTGATAGCTGTAAGGCCTTGTAGGATGCAGGTTTTGGCCTTGTGCTTTCAAATTGATATTCTGATACTGAATCTAGGCCAGCTTCACTTAAAGGTCTTTTTTTTTTTTTTTAATGCTGTCTCACTTGTTTAATTATTGAGCTCAACTCTACAATGGTTTGACTCTTTTTGATGTGCGGCAGCTGGTCGTGGACTCTGCAAGCAGGACTGCATTTGAAAAGCAGGCTGAGGAAAACGCTGGTGGAAAATGGATAGAACATCAGTTATTTCCCGTAGACAATAAGAGAAGTGCTGTGTGTGCAGTGTCGTCTGTGATGGAGCACGCTGCTGCCACGCGCTATGCGTGAGTTTGTGTTCACAGTTGGCTGAAGCAGCTCGGGGGAGTGGAGTGCGTGGGAGCGATGGGAACATCGTTCACCCCTTCAGAAGCCCCAGATACGGAACAGCCATGTGAGAACCTCGATATTTATCCTTCCGGATCTGTATCGCAGCCCGTGTGAGCAGCAGACTGTAAACGTAACCTGGGCAGTCGTAGGAGCGATAAATCAGGGAACCGAGGCTGGTGTGAGCCTGTGCCGCAGCGCGCGGTGCGTGATGGATATCCGACCTTCCGGATTCGGGGAAGGAGAGTATATTTCTCTGTTTATAGATACCAGGGTTTATGATTAAAACTGTACAAAACCAATCTCTTTGGTGCATCGTGCTTTGAGGGCTCAGCCTGAGAATATTGAACCAGTTCATAAAGACACAACCCAATTCCCACACAGTGATGGTTTGCAGCCACAGTCCCTGCAAGAGGCAAAGCTCCATCCAACGTCCACCGCAGTTAATGGAAAACCTCCTATTTATTTCAGTAGGCTTCGGGTCGGGTCCTTAGAAAGCAATTTGGGTAGTGAGGTGAGAAATTTGGGATGACCACCGTATCAATAACACCGGCATCAAGCTCCACTCTTTTCAGTTCAGTTCACAGAAAAAATTCCAATCCGAATGCTGAGCAGCCGACATTCTGCACGTTGCCAAGACAGATGCAGACACTAAAAGGTACATTTGTAAATGGGTCTTTTTAATGCGCATCTCTAGTGTGTTATTTTTGTACATTTATTCTTACTTTGGTCAGCGATTCTGATTTCAGTTACTGTCCTAAGGTGATGCTCTGACTGTACCAACACCTGTTAGACCCAGATTTTAATGTGCTTTAGATGAGAGGAGGATGGGCACTTTCTACTCCACTGAACCACTCCCGGGTTTGCTGGGAGAAGCCGGTGGAGCAACCCGGATTTCTCCCAGTAACTTCACGAACAGCTCTTGTTTCAGTAGGATCCAAGTTCCTTTTTTCCTTTCAATATTTATATTTCAAGCTCAGCATCCATGGAGGAAGCACCGGGCATTGATGACTTTTCATGGCAGCAGTGCCCCTTCCCGATTGACACCCAGATGAGGTTCATGCTGCTGGCACAGCCCGGCCGTGTCTCGCTGCCCACGGCGCAGCACAGCGGGGGCAGAGGCGTTGGCCGAGCCAAACACCTTCCTTGAGCCCATCCCCATGAACACCAGCATGTTCTCAGTGATAGTGCTTATCTGAGGAGCAGGCCCATGTCTTGCTGAGGACATCAATAGCGTCACGCTTCACTCGTTGTTGGCGTGGTTTTCCTACGAAATGTTGATTGGGTAAAATGGGGTTTGGGGTAGAAGTGCCAACAGTTGCATTCAGCATTGCCTAGAAAGAGCAAAGGGAAGGGGGATGCTTCTCTCTGCTGTTCTGTTCAGTGCACCGTGAAGGTGCACTTCTGGATTTAGGTAAATAAACAGGCAGTTAGGCGGGGATTCATACACCAACTGTCCAGAGACTGATCCCCTCACAGTCCCTCTGTCCTAAGACAGAAAGACAGACATTTCAAGAGGATAATTCAAATTAGTATCTGAAGATGCATTTTTCTATTTCTTTCTGTCCAATACAAGGATGCTCAGGGTAGATGACCCCAGCTTCTCTGCCTCTCTGAGCATGGGGGTGAGGCACATGGTCCCACAAACCTGGGAGCTGGAGCCTGAGTCTCTCAGATGGAGCAGCCTGGCTGCAGTGTCCTGGGCTCCCGTTGCTGCTCCGGGCACACGAAGGGTCGAGGGTGCCACTCTGCAGAGCTGTGCTGGGATCCCACCATCCCATCCCGCTGCTGCTTTCCAGGTTTCTCCCCTCATCTGGAGGGGTCAGGAGCCCCACACACCTTTGGACCTGTGCCGGGGTTTGAACCCCACGATGCTGAAGGCCTTTGTCTTGCTCTTTGTACGTGTAAAATAACTCCTGCTTCTGCAGCTCGTTTTCAGATGTTTGTGGGTGCCAGTTGCTGGATTTCATGATCGCCCGATACACTTTACAGCGGTTCCTGCCCGCCCATAGCTCAGGAGCTCACCCGGTTGGTTTCCCGGCGGTGCCATGGAAGCGGCGTCACAGGGGAAGCTCCCAGCCAAACTGCTCTGCCTCGTAGCCCCGGGCAGGCAGGCATCAGCTCCAGATGCCCATCCGACATTGCTGCGGAACTGGATCATTGTCTGCCGTCATAAATTAGTTCTAATCTCTTTTTACAGTTTGTCAAAAATCCAGTCTTGCAGAAAAGACTTGCTCTTGTTGTTGCCTTGTAACGTAGCAGAAGGGGTCCAGGACAGCTCCCCTGGTCACATCTGATTGCTGCTGGATTAGCACACGGTGAGGCTGGGAATTAATGAGACTAATATAAATATCAGTTACAGAAAGAGATGTTACTGGACTCCTGTGGCACTTTCCTATGGTAATAAGCATCCAGGAGGATATTAAAAATGTCATTTGTGTTTTAAAAGTAATAATAATTGAAACAGATTCTGCAACTTTCACAACAGAGCCAACAGTTATTACAGGGAATATATTAAAAGAAAACAAACACGTTAAATAATTAGTTAATTGAATTTCTTGTATGCTGATGCTGCTGAAATTAATCTGAAAAATATGAAATTAGCAGCATGGCTTTGCACGGTTGTAGTGGGTTGGAGATAAAATTAAGAGGAGGGCTGGGATGCGCTCGGCTGGAAGGCAGACTCGTTCTGCGTGAGCCTGGTCTGTGGTGCAGGGTCCCGCAGGACCTTGCCAGCATCCTCGGGCACGGGGAGCCCGTCCCCAGAGGCAGCGCAGGAAAGGCACCGGGGCGTCCCGCTGCGGGGACTGAGATCCACCCTCACGCCCCACGCACCTGCTCCGACATCAACTTCCCTGAGCAAAGCCTGTGTATTCAGAGTTGTGGCGTTACATCTCCAGAAGCAAGCGAGGCTTTCTGATCATTCCTGGGTTTACAGCCCCAGAGGTACACATTTAATGTATATTTTGAAAAATCAGCTCCTTGGCTGGGAGCGGGACAAACCTGAGGCAGGAGGTTATGTTCAGCCAGAAGCTCCTGATCCCAGCCTGCTGATACTTCCCCACCACATTATTTCACCTGTCTGGGGAGAGTTTACAACAGCCCCGAGGCCTTGACCGGGACTGGTAACTCAGACAGAATCACTTTTTTCCCCCAGAACAGGCAGGACCGCCAGCCCGTGGCAGTGAGGACCGGGCACGCGCGGGGGGAGCCCAGCACCAAGTGGGCTGTGCTGGGCCGGGGAGGGGGTTTGCCCCGTGGGCTGCCACGGAGATGCAGGTTGAAACAACAACAACATTTCTAACATTTTTGCAACCACCCCCCTTCTCCATAAATCACATTTTTTTAAGCTTGAGTGTTGTAAACATTACCCAAGCGAAGGGGAGAATATATTTAAATATCTATAGCGCTCTCCTGAATATCATGTCTGGCACAGACAGACACACTTTATAAAATGTGTCGGCGTTTGTATGAATTTATTTTATTTAACTATTAGAGACATGCAGGCGAACATTTCCCTTGGAAAGCCCTGTCTCCCACCCTGTGTGTTGATGCAGGCTCAGCCCTCTCTTCGTGCCAGGTCTAGACTTCCAAACGCCTCCGTCTCCATTTGTTCACCAAAGCAGAGCAGCAGGTTGTTAAGAGCAGCCGTCCCGCTGGCTGGTCCCCGCGGCACCTGCCTGCCCACACAGAGGGCATCTGGCTGGGAAACCCATCCTCTGCACGCCGAGCTCCAGGGAAGCCCCACTCAGACACCCTTGGGCCTCCCGTGTCAGGTACCAGCGGAGGGTCCCCGCTCCACAGCCCGAGAGCTGCCCTTGTCCTCACGAGGAGGGTTCTCAGGTGCCACCAGAGTTACCTCCGTGTCCTCCGCCGCTCGCATCCCCGTGACGGTGACAGACCGGATAACCCGGCCCTTCCGCGCTGGCAGGGGCCCCTGCCCCTGTAAAATGCTGCATTAACTCTTCTCACAAGCAGAAATGATTTTTTACTTCAAGTGCTGGTGTGTGAACTCCCTGCGCTTCGCTTACGATACGGCACAAGAGCTACAAGTGCAGCTTTCAGCCTCGCGTGCCGCCAGGTTTGTTCTTCCTGCTGTAGCTGGGACGCACACGTCACTGTCCAGGGCTCGGCCACAGTGTTCCCCCTCGCATTTCCCTTTTGTTCTGTAGTTTCAACATGCCAGTCACAGGCAAAGTTGTTTATGTATATATGTCTGTACACGCTTACATGTGTGTATACACACATGCACGCAATGGTGTGTGTCCCGCAGCGTGACTGAGAGCTGGAAGTGAGATGCTCAGCACCGTACCAACTTAAAAATAAAATCTTTTAGGATAAAACAATGTTGCTGTGATGTCTTTCATCAAGCTGCGGGTCTCAGGAACAGCAGAGTGGGGAGTGCTGCTGTCGTGGGCAGAGGGCACAGACTGGGGTGATCCGCCTGGATGCCAGGGACGGGACAGGGTGCCCGGGGGTCCCTGCTGCAGGGCCCCTATTGCCCTGCTCCTCAGAGACCCCCGAAGATTGAACTGCTTCTCATTAGCGTCATGCACTCAATGGATATTTTCTTTCTTTAAAGCAAAGAAGCAATTTGTTTGTTTTAAAAGTGAAGATACAGGTGCGATTTATTTCCATCCTGGGGACAGCAGGAAGCACAGCGCCTGGTGAGCGCTTATTCTGCCACCCTGAACTCACCCGCAGGAGCACAGAGATCTGAGAAACCTGTCCATCAGGGGATACCAAGCGATGCCCGTTTTGTGTTGTCCGAGCTTTAAGAGAAGCAGAAATATTTCAAAATCGTTATTTCTTGCCGCAGCCTCGATGACGGTTGTGTTAGTATTGCTTCTTCACCTCTCCCTTATAAAGAAGTGGAGGGAATTTTTATGAGTGTTAGCAGTGAAACAGATTCTGTCAGTGTTTAAAGTTCTCCCCCGGGGAAAGCAGCCGGAGGAGCAAAGCAGCCGCGGGCAGAGCCCGGTGCCACAGCAGCACCAACCAGCCGCTCGCCGCGCGTGGGGCTGTGCTGGGCCCCACCGCTGCCCCGGCCGGCGCGGGGTTCGCCCTCGTGCGCGCTTCTCCGTCCGCTTCCACCTTGGCAGAGCTCTGCCACGGAGATTCCCCATCCCTGGTGCAGGTGGGAGGAAGCGGGTTTCTGGGAGCTGTTGTCTCTCAGCTGCACAGCCCAGGTGGATGCAGTCAGAGGGAACGTGACTTTTTTATGTTGCCGCTCTGTACCCTGCTTGCCTTTTCCCCTGAAAATAAAAATAAAATAAAACACCAACATGCTCTGAGCCCAACAGCAGAGAGCTTTCACCGGTAGCACTGTGCTCCTAACTGTATTTTTTTTTATTTTTATTCAGCAGCCACAAGTCTGTCTTGCAAGAGAGTTTTACCTTTTACCCTTTTTTTCCCCCCAATGTTTTCACTCCTACCCATTCTCAAGAAACGCTCACTAAACCAGCCAGGCTCAATCTAAACGGCTTCATTCCCACCGCAATCTCCAGGCATCTGGCCTCACCGTGTACTGCTGCTCTCTCCCTTTCTCTTCATACAAATTATAAAATATATCAAAAACATTTTCTTGTTGTAGGTCTGAAGACATGACCATTATTTCTGACTGGTGTTCAGAGCAAACAAAATTTCTTTATTACAGCTTATCAAGCCATGCTACTTGTCAATTTTATGAGTTTTTTAAAATAACATCTAATGTTAACTCGGCAATGAATCTGTCTTAAGACACACTACCCACTCACATTTTATTTCCTCCATTAAAGGAAATGATGTATAAACATTATGGAAAAGCGTGGATCAAACTTTTTAGTATCGCATGTGATGCGAAGAAATCCAAGCCCGAGCAGCTAAAGGAGAGGGGAGTGCCGTGCACCTGTTCCTCTGGCCTACAGAAACCAGCAATTATTTCATCTTGACCCAGCTGCACAAGAAATGGGAATAAACACCCCGTTGTGGAGAGGCTTTATTTTTGTTTTCGCTGTATTTATAGAGAATGGGTATTGCTTGTGTGAAAATCATGTTTAGGTCAGATGGTTATGCTTTAACATTTATTTTATTTTTGAAGCTTTATGATTACGGTGTTAGACCCTGATTCATGGGTGACCTTCATGCATGAACTCGACTTAAGGCATATAAATAATCCTATTGATTTGAATTTTAACATTGATTATAGTGGGGTGAGGTGGAAGGCAGTGTGAATAGAAGTAATATACAGTGTGCTACCATCGTTCTCAGTAACACAACAATGGAATTACAATCGCCTCTTGCTAGAAAAAATAGCGGGCTCTCTTTTTGTGATGAGATATGGATTTTAATCACTCTCAAATATACTGAAGTTCAATGAATTCAATTTTGTACTTACTTACAAATCCACAGAAAAAGTGTGGGTTTTTGAGTTTCTAGAGTTGAGAATGTCAGTGGTTCAATTTAATTCTCTCTTTAAAAAAAAAAAAAAAAAAAAAAAAAAAGATTTCTGGAGTGGGTATAACACCCACTTCTCACAATTTCACTCTCAGGAGCTGCACACGTTGTCATTCACAAAAAAAGATGTGTTTAACCTCTCACTTCAGAAGAGATTCTTTTGTAACATGAAGTCTGATTAGTTGTGACACAAACTATGTTATCTATATAATTAAGTGCCCTTGTGGGTTAGTCTGTGTTGGGAAGATGCTGTGACCCTTAATGACGAGTGCAAACGAGCAGAGGAGCCCAACCCGAGGCGGGGGACGAGGTCTCCTGTGACCGCCTGTGGAAGATGCTCACGGTACAGAGGAATTTGCGTGCTCAGCAAAGCCAAGTACCCAAAAACCCAGAGAGAGAAATTTTTGGCTGGGGTGACACCACATCCCGTTTCGACACCTTTTGTGCCGCTGGGCAGCGGCGCTGCGTCCCTTCCCCTTCCTCGCCCCTCTGAACTCTGAGTAAGGCGCCTCTGTGAGCGGAGGGTCAGTGCTGCTGGGGCAGTGCTGTGCAGGAAACGGGAGGAAATTCTGCTTCTGAACACGGCTTCAGCCTGGAATCGCATTTGTGAGGCTTTCATGCATGAGTGTTTGGAGAAAGGGAACACAAAAGCCGGGTAAACACAGCTGAAGAGAATTCATTAAACAC
This sequence comes from Athene cunicularia, assembly GCF_003259725.1. Taxonomy (NCBI): domain Eukaryota; kingdom Metazoa; phylum Chordata; class Aves; order Strigiformes; family Strigidae; genus Athene; species Athene cunicularia. The sequence continues at coordinate 456,509 of NW_020799109.1, forward strand.
GAAAGCAAATATTTGCAGAGATTTTGGTTTGCAGCCTTCACACATTTCCAGAATTATAGTAATGGAGCACGGGCACGTGTTCAGCTGGCAACGGCAAGGCGAAGAAAATCGGTGTGAGTGACAAAGGGGCAGAGGCGGGTGGCGGGAGGCGGCTCCTCGGCCGCTCGGGGCAGGTTGTTGTGCTCCTGCCCGGGGAAAAGACCCCAGAGACATCCCACCGCTCCCCAGCCGCCTGTGAGCAGGGAGCTCACAGAGACCGTCCTAGCGCTGGAGGAGACCAGGAACAATTTAACACTTACAAGTTCATACGCGGAAAAATAATTTACTGGTGCAAGAATAAGCGAAGCGGCCAAAGGCGGCAGGAGGGGTGGGGAGAGGCAGGGGAACGGGGTGGGGAACGTCGTTGAGGGAAAATGTGGGCATGGACTAAACTCTGCTGCAAAGTACACAGGTAAGTATAAACCTAATTGCCTGATATTTGCAGGCTGGATCAGCTGGGAATCAGCTGCTCGCCGTCATTTCAGCCAGCAGTTGGCCAGGTGATGCTGTTTCTGCTCTGATGGGAGGACTGGAACTTCTGAAACAGAAGAACGATGGCCAGTATTAACTCAAACATTTCATTGTGTTTTTCCTCAGCTCCCAACCGCTGGATTTGAAAGCTTTTGCAGGAATACTCAGCTTGTCTCAAAATCTTCAAATTTTGAATTTGAGGGCGTGGGCCACTGGCAAGGGCCCTCCCGGCGATTTTCCAAGGTAAGACGTGGTTGGGAGCGCCATGAGAATGGGCAGCTTTTCAGTGAGCAGAGAGAAGCTTGAGTTAACGAGTTATAAAAGGTAAGGTAAAGCAGTTACTGCCGTTTTAACGTTGGATTAAAGTAACTTTAGAGTGCACGGTAATCCGCAGGTAAGGTTACAAGACCCCCGTTGTTAACACTTGAACCGGTGAAGTGCGGAGGAAACCAGAAGCTATTCTTTGCTTACTCGAGGTTATTGTGCAATATTTGTATTTAAATGTATGAAAGGAGATTCACAGATATAAATTATCTTTACCTCAGAGAGCATTTTTAGATTGAACTGACCCTGCATGAGTTGAACAACCACTCAGCTTTATCATTTGCTATTTCAGAGTCAGTTTTGGTTGAACAGCCATTGACAATTGTCGAAATAGGTTTCTTAAAACATGTAATTGGCCCAAATTTGTTGAGAGGATAGCTACAGCACCATCGGGATGTTAACGTTTCCTCCCTGAATACTGTGGAAACAGGTAAAGTTCAGGATTTCATTTGCATTTTTTCTTAATTTTTAACTTTTAACCCAATTTTCAACAGTTTATCTACACCTGACAAATGCAATCTTCTTTTCTGTAGCCACGTATTTCTGCTCCTTGGGTTGTGGAGGGATGAAGGAAGAGGTGTTTGCAGGAATATGACCTCTGAGAGACGTGGCCATGCTGCAGAGTGTGCAGAAGGAAATGATGTACGCCGGTGGTGAGAGGAGATACAGCAACGGGGAAAACCACTGAGGAGCACAGTGCTCTGGTGGGGGCACAGGGGGGGGGACGGAACAACTGGGGAACACAGGAATTGGCCCCTGGAGCTCGTGGAGGTGCTCTGGGAGAGCTGAGCTGGGCAGGAGGACGCTGCTGCCAGCCCAGCTGCCAGCGAGGAGGAGGATGGTCCGGGTACACGGGGGTTGGTGCTGAGGGAGGAGGGGCCCATCCGGGTGAGATGGGGCACACGACAGCTCTCTCTGAATGAAAACCTGATTTAATTATTGTTATTATACCCATTTCCTTGGGGGAAAAAAGACACTTGGCTGCTGCTTTCAGCAACGCCGCTCATCGCCTCCATTGAGACCCTCGTCAGACCCACACCGGGCCCCTCTGGTGGGGCTCCAATGGGGATTCAGGAGGTGCAGAACCTGCTTCTTCGCTCGTGTTGTGGAGGTGGCGAAAGCACCACGAGGGCTCTGCGGGGGTGACAGCTCCTTCCTCCGGTGCCTTTCTGGCAGCGGCGCTCCCTCTCCCATGGACGGGCACAGACAGCGCCGCCTCTGCAGGGGAAACGCGGGCTGCCTCCATCAGCAGTGGGTCAGCGTTTGTTTCTGCCGGCCTTCCTTCTGTGCCAAAGCATAATCCCTTGACAACCGAGACTTCTGCATTTCAGAGCCTTGAAGGATTGCCACAACAAAGTATCCGTCCTTTTCCAGCCTAGTCATTCTCAGAACAAAGAAAAATGAAATTATAGAGTAACAGTAATCTTATTTCGGTTAATGATCTCATATAACAGCTTGTTTGTGACAAAGCTCATCTCTTCCTCCTGAACACTGCTCAGCCACTAAACTGTGGAATCAGGATCAATTTCTGGAATAGGAAAGAACATGTTCTTGTTTGCTTCATTTGAATTTCTCTTTTAATGTGTTGGTAATATCTGCAGTGCCCACTGCTGATGCAATATAGATCTAATTCTCAGCTCATTTAGTTGCTGCCTCAATAGGAAAAACAATGCCTAGTGGGAGTGATGATTAGAAAGCAACAGCGGAGATATAAAGCATAGATAAATGAAATAAATTGCAGAAAAGTTGCTAATGACATAATCTCTGGCCACATCAGTCAACTGGCACTCTGATGCACTAAATTTTTTTTTTTTTTTTTTTTTTTTTTTTCCCTTTTTCTTTAAATGATCGCCACATTATAAAGCAGCAAGGAGGAGGAAAGCAGGGAAGAATGCATAATGCAGCCTCTCCTCCTGACCCCAATGTCATGGGAGCATCAAGTGTGGAGGAGACGGAGTCATAAAAATGAATTGCATGGAGCATGCCTCTCAAGCTGTTATCTGTTATTTATAAAGAATTAAAATGAGCCAGTTATTTCACATGTGCCAGAAAAATGGGTTCATCAGTATTGTGCTGAAATGCATTATGACTTACTGATTCCTGATTTCATAGCTGCGGTACTTATTTGAAAACATATTTATATGCTTTGTATCAGCTGCTAACCATTGAATTTTTATTGTACATTACAGAGAAAAATCTTATGTTTCAATTTGCATCTCACTTGATTCATTGGCGTACCATACATAATGCTGGTCTTGTGTGATCTACTTGGGAAATATCTGATCATGGGCTCTGAGAATATCCCCTCCTGACGGCAAACGGGGAGCTGCTGCCAATGCCCCTCTCGCCACGGGGCTGGCCGGGTAAATGGAGTCCCAGCCTCCGCCCACAGCCACAAGAACCGTCTTAGAGGTGAATATGTACATCAGCCTGGCAACATCTGCACGTTGGACAGAAAGCAGCTGAAAAGATCTGGACGTCATGCAGGGCGTTGAGGGGCTGAAGGGATCGAAATGTGTGAAGAGCTTTGGGTCTCCTGCCGGCTCCGCTCCCCGGGGCGGCCGCTCGAAGGGGCAGAGCGCTGGCGGGAGATGGAGACGTCTCTGACCTTACCGTGTGTAACACTTACACTCAGGCTGTGCTGAGCCCGGCCCGTGGGTCAGTACTCCTTGGTGAATTCTACGTCAGTGCCGAGGCACGCTTAGCGGGGCCGGAGGATCTAGGTCTAACGGTTGATTGAAAGCTGGGAAAGTTCTTTCCTTTCTATCCCACCACCAGTTAAAAAGCAGTTGTTTTGTTTTATTTTTTTTTTTTAAAAAAATAAGAAACCTTCTTGATTTTTAAGAAACTGTGGGGACAGGCAGCATTTGGGTGTCAGTGGGAGCTGCTGATGCTTGGGGGCTCTGAAATTCAGGCTGCTGTTAGTGAGGAGGGAAGGGTACTGCTAGGGTCCGTGGTAGGATTAGTGAGAGCATGTTGCTGAGAAAGAGACTGCAATTATAGTAGAATAATGATCTACATTTAATCTGCAGAGTTTGTAAAAATTTACTTTTATTTACACATGATGATCTCCCCTGAGCCTGCCCCGCTCCAGGCTGGGCAGTCCCAGCTCTCCCAGCCTCTCCTCACAGGAGAGATGCTCCCGGCTCTTCAGCCTCTCGGTGGCCCTTCACTGGACTCTCCCCAGTGTGTCCACGTCTCTCCTGTACTGGGGAGCCCAGCACCGGATCCAGCACTCCAGGGGTGGCCCCAGCAGTGCTGGGCAGAGGGAAGGACCTGCTCCAGCACTCCCGATGCAGCCCAGGGTCACGCTGCTGGCTCGAGGTCAGTGTGTGACACACACCGTGTCTCTCCATCAGGCCCCCGTGCAGTCTGCATTTGCTGATGTCCCACCTGCAGTGACTGCTGGTGCCTGCGTGTCAGTCCGAAGCCACCCACAGCCGTGTTTGATGTTCTTTAATGGTTATGGAATAAGGAAATTTGCACTAAACCCTCTGAGTTCCCGCCGTTCTGAGAAGGCCGTCAGAGTGGCAGTGGGGAAGGGTGTCATGCGTCCCATCCCTCGCTGCAGAGCTCTTTGCAAACTTTGCTCACGCTGTTTCTCAGCAACCCTGAAAGAAAAGTCTGCATTTCGAGGAATTGTGTTTCTTCTGATGGATGACATTAAAGCTACTCTGTGCTGAACATCCTGTAATTTGATTCGATGGTTACTTCTGCTCATTGCTTGAAATCCCAATAAACCCTGGAGATGAGGTAAATTGGAGAACCAGTCAAAATATGCATTACTTTAAAGGTCAGGGCATTGGGCAGGCTTTCCTGCAGCTCTTAAAGTGAGATTCCTGGTCGTGAGGTTCAGGGTTTCACATCACTCTACCCCTTTCAGAAAGACTTGGTGATCCTTCGGACTCGGCTGGGAATGCCTGAATTATAATTAACATGAAGGACCAAATCCTCACGTCACGGTGGTGGGGGAGATCAGCTGAACACGCAAGGTTTAAGATCTGCACGTTCCAAAGCACGTCGGGCTACAGCAGCTGCGATCCGCAGAACTCGATCAAACCCGTACGCTTCCAGCGAGGAGCCGGGGAGGTGACGACGGCTGTGGATCTCCCCCTGCACAGGGAAACGAGATGCAGAAACTCCTAGTGCGTGCCACAGCTGGGGAGACTCGAGCGAGCACGGCTCTGTGCAGCACCTTCATCAGCTCTATGATATTGCTTTTCTCTGCTGGGAGAATGCAATGTGCTCGAGCAAAAATTTCAGGAAAAAACCAAATACAAAATGCTTTTCTGTTAACCATATCCGTAATGGAAGAAAAATTACACTCGAAGGGAAGTTAACATCCAAACCCTTCTGCTATACTTGCTTTTCATTTGTGCAAGTATTCACCTCCCTTTCTTCAGCATCGTACCTGTTTAACCCTTTACTCTCTGCTGCAGCAGCTGTCCCCCCACATCAGTCTATGGAAAGGGATGTTCTATTCAGGTAGATTAATTCTGCGCTGTGTTACCTTGGTTTTATACCAGAGAAACGCCTTTGAAATCAAAGGCAGGTTACTGCCTGAAAAATCCAACGTGATATCTACATAAAGAGGGTAATGGACCACATCCATCCATTGATTTATGCCGTGGTTGACTTTGGCTTCAGAGGTTTAACAACTTGCGCTGGTAATTGGAATGACCCCCGAAATCAAAATAAAGAAAAGTATTCACCTTCTCTTTTGGCAGAGTAATAAATGCAAAGATCCAGAGAGGGTCAGGCACAAGTTTATGTCTCATAAAAGAGGTGGCAACCAAGTTTAAACCACTCTTACTTTACATTAAGAACAAATATCTATTGAATTCTCTGCCGAAAGCTGTCATCTCAATCATTCTCGGCATCCAATATTCATAAAAATACTAAGAATTTCCACATATTGAAAGTGTAGAAAACATAGAAAATATTTAATAATATTTAATATTATTAGCTAGAAGCTTCAGAGCATAAATTATCGTTGCATGACGGTATCTTAGTTGTGCATCTTGTATTTGTCATCTATCAGCTGGGGGGGGTTATCCCCTTCCCTGGACTCCCTCTGATGTTGGACACTTCATGAAACGGGCGCTGAAGCAGAAGCGTTGGACTTGCCTATACAGCATGGAAATTGTGATGGTCCTATAGAGATAAACTAATGAAAAACAGAGCTATCAGGTTACCCTGAAAATATAGAATCCCCGCTTCCTTCTACTGTCTGACATAAACGCTTCCAAAATTCATTTTAGGGTGAGTTAAGAACGGGAAAATGCACTTCAGAGATTCACATTATTTAAATGCAATTCTCTAACTTCATCTGTAGTATCCTTGAGGTAAAATATCTCACAGTTAACAATGTGCAGAGAAATCAACGGAAAAAGATCTCAAAAGGGTCAGTTTACTTTCGAACTGCCTCCTTTCCCCTGTGTCTGTATAGATTTGGATTTGTTCATCCGGGCGCTTACCGGTGGAATCTATCACCTCTGCTCCGCTGCCGCCGGCACCAGACAGGGCCAAATCCCCCCGCTTTGGGCAGGACCCTCTGCAGACTGTGTGATCTGAGGGTCAGTGATGGTGGAGATTACAAATCAGCATTGCGATCGTTCGGCGTTGTGATCAATACTGCATTGAGTAAAATACTGGAAGAAATAATTTGATTTAGAACCCCTGAACAGGCTGAGTTAATGTAGTAATAAAAAAAAAAACCAGTCGTGACATGCGGAACTGTATGAGACTGCCCCTTCCAAGCTTCCCGCGGAACACCCACGCCCTGCAAGCCAGGGCGACCCGCCTTGTCCTGACTCGCCATCCATACCAGAACATCCCGCGGGCGGAATGCCAAGGAGGTCAATCCAGCCGGGTGAAAATCAGAAACGTGTCCAGCAGGAAACGCCCTTCAGCAGCAGCTCATCTCGATGAGCGATGGGTGCCCGAGCCCGTGCAGGCGTGACACCTCGTGCCCAAAGTGCCGTTGGTATTTCCGTAGCGCGGCTCCGGCACGACGGGGACAGAGCAGATCCTCGGCCCCGGTTCACCTCACAGGACCTGTTCTTCCGACCTGCTCTTACTGCAGCCGGTTGAGCCACGGCTGCCTTGAGGCGACACAATTTTGGGGATCACAGGTCCAGTCCGGAGAGCAGAATTTTGCACCCAGCCACCCAGGTGTGAGCACAGAGGGACGTGTCACTGCCAGCAGGGTCACTCTGGGCTTTCCTCGTCACCGTCCCCGCGATGTGCTTGGGCTCCAAATCCAGCATCGAGAAGCAATTTGTTGGGTTGTGGCAGTAACGAGGGATGCTGGCAGAAGAGAGTTTAGCAGATGTATGGTTCCGCTTCCCCCGCGCGATGGCTGATCCATCCCGGCCGACGCTGGACGGAGGGTTTCCATCGGCGGGATTGCTGCTGCTTGCGCAAGTGGGACCGTGCGCCGCGTGGGGTTAACCCCGCGGAACGGCCGCTAGAGAACACGAGACAAATGTTTATACAAAGCATTATAACAATGCTAATAGTGCACTGGCGACAGGGGATTCCTGTGAAAAAGTGCTGTGCTTTCTTTACAGCCATGGTAGACACGAGTGAGAGGCGGCCGTGGCGTTTGTACGTTCTGGGGCTGTGGGAAGGGTTGTCCGAGGCACCGCAAGTGTTTTAATCTACCGCTTTAGACATCCGTTATTTCTCATAGAACAAATACATAATCTTCTATCTCCCCCCCGAATCTCAACTTCTGAACTACAACAAACCCACCATTTTGTTTATTTTTACTGACTTCGGTAGCCAGGAAATCCTGAGTGCAGTAGTGTATCTCGATAAGCTTGAATAGCACCCTGCACCGGGACTGTACATTTACCAGTTCATTTTTGGTGTGAATTCAGTAATGGTATACAATAAATCTGACCTGAATGCGACAGAAAGGAAGGGAATTCTATATTAATGCTTTATAATAGGTTTATAGTTAAATAAATTTTATGAAAGCATAGGGGTCTCATTGTTACCAAGCCAGCTTTCCCCACAGCAATATTTTCACATGATTAAGTTAGAGATCAGATAACCACCTTATGCAGTATATACCCAATAGCAATTTGAAAAATTCAATATCAGCTGTATTATTCTAAAGACTCATTCCATTTTCAATGCAAAATGAGTACAAAATAAAGAGATAAACTACATATAAAATGTAAAACATGGGAAAAATTTATCACTTGCAAACATAAAAGCAAAAAGGATAAAAAAAAGAGAACAAAAGCAATTGGAGGCTATAAAAGAATACAGAAAAAAAAAAAAAAAGATAAATCTGCGGTGTTACCTTTTCCATATGTAGCTTAGCTGGGCTTTTATTAAGGTGCATATGCTTTAGTACAGGAATATAAACATCTCTGTAATGCACTTTACTACTGCAGGCTAAATTAATTTATGCCGTGCTGAAAATTTTCAGCCCCACTAGATATGGCAGGACGGGGAGCGTTAGTCCAGGCAGTGAAGCAGCCTGTGGAGCAGCTGATTTCCCTTCCCGCTGCTCGGGGCCGCGGGTGAGCTGATGTGCCAGGGTGGGGGGCGATGCCGGGGATGGGATCCCACCCCACGAACCGGACTGGAGCTCGTGTTTGTTGTGTTCCTGGGCAGGACCCGGGAGGGAAACCCTGACGGGAATCGGCGCAATCACAGAGCTGCTCGTGGGGACTCCGTGAACCTCCACCCATCCTGCGGCAGAGGCGAGTGAGCAGGGAGCCAGCGCAGCCCCATCAACCCCATCAGCCCACCAGTGATTTTTTTCCTGTAGCAGCACAAAAGCGAGGTCAGGGCCCAGGGCGCTGCCGCTCGCCCAGAGGTGAGGGACCCATGGCCACGTCACCCCGGGCTCCACACCGGTCCCGCACTGGGAAGACATGGATGTGTGGGTGAGGAGGAGGGCGACTGAGGTGCCGGGTCTCTGCCCACAGCCCCGTCTCTACAGTGAGGAGCCAGTGCCCTCCCCGGGGCAGGGGCGGGGTGTGGGGCAGCAAACACCGAACAGTGTCTGGTTCTTGTCCTCATTGTTGAGGTCGTGCCCAAGATTCCATTATGAACTTGCTCCCCGGAGTTATAATTACTGTAGTTTATCTGTAAAAACTTGCCCTGAGCTGACATTTTTCATACACAGTTTTCCACCCAGGCACAACATTTTTGGTTTTGTTCCTTTGCTAAATTGCTATTCATGTCACAAAATCTGGCCAGTTGTACAGTTCATAAACATAACAACAGATTTTTCACCGGGCACTCTGGGTTCACACAGCCTTTTTCTCAGAAAATAAAAAAGCTATTTGTGGGAAAAAAAAGCAAAACCCAAACTCCCACCAAAGCCCAAAAAACCCGTCAGAGAGAAACTGGAGTCACGTGCATTCTCCAGTGACCCTCATTTCAAGGGACACCATCATTTCTGTTCCAACATTACCAATTTTCTACTCTCGAGAATTTGCCATGTCAGAAATAAAGTTATGAAACTGAGGCAACAGAATGAACTATTTACCCTAAAAATAAACTGCAGTATGTAAAGTTTCTTGTGTGAACAACAGATGGCATGTATTCTGCCTACTGAGTCTTTTTCATGCTGATGTAGAGCATGTCCAAGCTTTTGGCTAAGGTTGACCTTCAATCGATCAAGACCACTTTGAAAACAGCAGCGTGTGGGACTTGATGTTTTTAAGTCTGTCCAGAAAAAACCACCCGTGGCGGGGCAGGTGACCGGGAGAGCTGGTGACTGGTCCCTTTGGTGACTGCTCCCTGTGCAGGAAGGCGTCGGGGTGCGAGGTGAGATGAGCCGAGGAGCTTCGGGCACCACCTGGGGTTACTGCTGTCACTCACACCCGCATACCTCTGTGTTCTCCTTACTGCAAGCGCTGAAGGAAAGCTGAGTTTACTCTTCCTTGGGCAGTTATATTGGGTGTTGGCTTGGCAGATCAGGTAGGACAGGACTGGGCAAAACAAGGTTGAATTTAGACCAAGTGCGACTCTTCTGAATCCACCAGCCTTGTACCTGTGGAAGAGGGAGAAAATTTAGATCCATTTTTTTTTTTTCTTGTGGGCCCCAGACACATGCTTTAAACAGGCTGCCAGATCTATTTATCCCCCCCAGCACCAAACAGTGCCCCACCCGCCGGATACCAACTGTGTCTCCATGGCAAGGCCACCCATCGTGTAAATCCTTTTTGCTGCGTCCAAGCGTTTCACTGCATCAGAGTGTGGTGGCTGTCCCCTGGCTGACACCCAGCCGGGTTAACAGCCCTCCTCCCATGTAGTGACGAGCAAAGGAAAACACCCATGATATATTTATTTTCTAAAAGCCACCGTTTGAAAGGGGAGGCTTCGCAGGAGGGCTGATAACTTCCAGTGGTGTGAAAGTTTCTTATCGTATCGAAGAGGTCCCTTAGCACTTGTGAATATGAGCACGTTAGAAGTGCCAAAGTCTCAGCGGAACCACAATGGAAACCCAAGGAAAACAACACGGGGCTGTGTTTCAGGTGGCTTTGTTCCTTCTCCCTGATTCTTGCAGATAGCACTTGGGTTTTGGGGTTATGGAATCTAAACCTGAAGGATTGCTGAGGGACGGCTGTGGCTGTGTTAATCCAGAGGTGACTAGGATGGTTTTTTTGTTGACAAGCACTGATGGGCCAGAAAGGAGCTGAGTTTGGCGAGAACCATCCAAGGAGAGCCAGCCCTTGCTCACGGGACTGGCTGACAACAATGTCACGGGTAACCTCATTCCTTTCTGCATTGCCTTGAGAGCTGTGGGTCTCGTGGTGGGCTACCCCGACTTTTCAAGTTTATTTTTACTTTAAGACCAGTTTAAGGTAGCTCTGAACTGGTGCTTCTTTATATGGGCAGGTTTCCACAGATCAAAAAGTTGACGACGTGAAGCAGGGGAATATGACAAAGAGGAATGTCTTTGATTTCCCCTTGACACCATTCCCTCCTTAGCACAGCACAGGGTGTAATTCCTGCCATGCATGTCACCTCCCGAGCTGAGATCTGTGCCTAGAACCACCCCACCAACCTGTTCTCCCAGGGTCTGCCTGCTGCCTCTTTCACATACAACGTGGCTGCCCCTGTGGTGGAGAGAACAGCATCCACGGGAGCCGCGGGCGGGCAGCCCGTGGCAGGGGGACACGGGCAGGTCACCGGGGACCGGACCTGGCCTCAGCCTCGTGCACAACCTCCAGCCATCCCCAGCTCTCTGGACAGCCCGTGCCCGCGGGGTGCCCCCTCCGCTCCTCCCTCGCCGTGCGCCATGTGCTGCCGAAGGACGTGAGGTGCGGAGCCCAGGGCAGCCCCGCGGCGTGGTGTGGGGAGCCGAGGAGCTGGGGCTCCCACGTCCTGACACCCCCCAGCATCCTAGGCAGCAAACCGTAAGAGAGACCTAATTGGGGATAGGTAATAAACTTAATATGTATGCATGGAAAACTCTGCCCTTAACAGTACAAGCTTTTTAAAAATTTACATAATGCTAAACAGTATCTTGCTCACATACCCATGGATCTTAGTGGCTTTGTTGTCATGGATACCAGTACATACCTTGTTTTCTTTGAGAGATCTATCAAATATGTGCATTTGGATGTTTGCTATATTTGCCTGAATGTTATAAGCACATTTTTTACACTAGTAAATAATATTAAGCAACTGTGTAATTTATGCTGGAAGACTAAACGCACTTGAGCTCAGTATTTTAACACCCTTTTTTTTTCCCCCCTTGAAATTTCAAATCCAAACACCCTGCCCAAATGCTATTCTTGAGACTGAGCATGACTTGCAAGAAACTGTGTTCTTTCTGTAAGATTTTACTACGCAGGACCCTGTCATGTGCTAACCACCCTCCAACCCACGGATAAGGGAAGAAATCAAAAGCCTTGTTTTCAAGCGTGAGCTGATTCCTTTCAAGATAATGTTCCAAAAGATACTCCCAGTCTAAAAAAAAAAAAAATATATATATATATATATCTATCAGACTTTCTGTGTATCGTAACTGCTTCACCTTTTAGTGGAGGCAATGACAATATTACAGGCTACAGGCACTGTGGGGGAATCTTGGAAGATGTTCCCCCATCTCTCCCCTTCTTGAAAACCTGAGCTCCCACATGAAGGTGCCGTGCACCAGAAATGGAAGTTTTAAGTCCCAGCAATTACAGGAAATCCAAACTCATCCCTTTTGCTTCATTGCCTATTCATTAGTCCATAGTAACCTTCATGGCGCCTTCGTCCTTGACAACATGAAGAAAAATATCTCATTAACAGTGAGTACCACAAATTTCGCTATTGTGCTGCAATGACGGGGCTTCATTAATTTCATAAATAATCGGCCAGTGCTGAAGACTTTCATATCCCGGTATGGAGCTGGCAAGAAACTGGGGAGGAGAACTCAGTCTCTGTCTACTGAGTCAGCAGCCGAGTTGTAAACTCCCTTGTTTTCTGGTTAGTTAATTTATGCCAAGGAGTACAATCGAAGTATCTCAGGCTAGCTCACGGGCCCGCTCCTACAGTTCACACATTAAATTCAATCGGGTTTCATTTATCAGCATCAGAGAAAGAAGACATGGAAATAACGACAAGGGAATAATAATATTGTTAGTAAAGAAGTAAAACTTGTCATGATTAAAGAACAAAATAGCAAGAGAACTGACCTGCAATTGTAGTCAGGAGTTCGTCAGATAAACATGGGATGAGTATTTGAGGTATGCGTGCACAAGCCCATACCTCTGAGGGGAACAACGGCTTCCTTCAGGCGGCGACTCATTACACGCTTCAGAGTGGCTTTTAAATTGCACCTCAGGCCTAGATTTTCTTCCTCTTGCAAATACCTGGGAGAAAGCTGCGGCCCGCAAAATGGAACCAGAAGGTCTTAAACAACAGGAGGTAACCAGAGACTTGCTACTTAAGGGTCAGCTCCTGAGGAAAACTGTACGAAAAGAGGGGGCCACATACAAATCTCCCAGTCCGGTGAGATTTTGTGCTTTTATTTTCTCTTCCGAGGGGGCAGAAATGCCAACTCTGCAAAATAACAGGAAGGCTGGAAACACTCAAGTTTCCAAAAGCAAGGGACTTGTCCGGAAGGCTTCAGAGCCAGCTCGCGGCTGCCCGCCGCCCACAGAGCCGAGCCCCCCACTCCGGGGATGCTGCCGGGGAGTGACGGGGCAGCAGTGGAAGCCGGCGGGCTCACTCGCTGGCAAAGCCTCGCTGCCGTGGGCGAACGGTGCCGGGATTAACAGATGCCAGCGGATCGCCCTCGATGTGTTGTGTTGGCTTTCTGAGAAACTGATGGGCTTGGCTTTGCACCACAGCTTTGGAGCTGAATGAAAACCATTCCCATCAGTTCTTGGCAGGAGAAAGGTACAAAAAGGCAAAAATATGTATGTCCAGGCGAGCCACACGCAGCGAGGGACGAGTGAAAAAAGCCAGTGATGGATCTTTCCTCTGAGCATCTCTGAGCCTTATCCCGGGGGTCTCCCGCTGCGTGCACAAGTGTCAGATCCACGAAGCCGGCGCAAGCGCTCGCAGGACGCGCAAAGCCTGTGGCTACTCTGCAAAGCCAACATGTGCCCGCTCTGCTCGCTGACAAGAGGCTGCTCAGGGGGGTGCAGGCAGCTGTCGCACCAGCTCAAGGTTCCGGGGGGGATGAGCTCTCCCCCAGCACCCAGCGAGGAGCCGCTGTGCTCTGCCAGCACACCGCTCTGGCGGGGGGACACGGAAAGCAGCTCCAAGTCTGCCTCCTTAACAAGGCCCTTGGTGAGCAAATTGCAAAGAGGGATCAAACCCTGAGTAAACACCTAATGTTTAAAGGATGCCGGTGTCTTTTCTTTCCTTAGTAAAAAAAAAAAAAAAAAAAAAAAAAAAAAAAGAAAAAAAAAGGGAAATGTAATTCTCTTTCATTTGCGTGTGCATGAACAAATTAGTTTCAGAAGCAATTTTACAGTAATTATGACCATCTCCAATGGATTAGATTTTCAGAAATATTCACTCTAATGTCATGATGACAACTATCACATCCTGATTTTTTTTTTTTTTTATTTGATGTTCTAGCAATTTAAGGGTTCCAATAATTTGTGTGCATGACTAGACTAGAACAAAAACACATTTACAACTTATGAGTTCTGTGACACTGAAAATTTTATGGTGAAGTGATTTTGACCTTTGGAGGATATGAAAAATTCAGTGGTAACACGATCTTTATCTTCTCAGCATGGCATGTTGATATAGTCTGTCATTTCAGCTCGTATTCCCTGATAATGAGGTATGTTTGATCTTTTATTTCTCATAATACTTTAAGTGTCTCATAATTATGAATTTATTTGGTAATCACTCTGATAGTCCTGATACAAGAATCCATTTAGCATTCCGGTGTCTGTCATACTTCCTCTCGCTGGTGATACATCGTGGTTCCGTTGAGAGTCAAAGTACAAAGCTTTCTTCTTTCCTTGTATACGGAATTTAACGTCGGTAAATTTCAGGGAAGTTTGGTGAGGTTTGGGGAATTCTGCATGAAAAATATCGAGTGCCCTTTTTTAATGGTTACTTGGTTACGCAGTGTTTGTCCATCTTGAATGGTTTTTGTGGTCAGTTAATTGTCTGCCTGATACTCTGCGGTAGCACACTATTCATCCACAGATATCTTTGGAATATCTGTTGAGAAACTTGTATCCACCTTGAAGAGGGTTTTGTTTGGTTGGGTTATTTTGTTTGTTTGTGTCTTTTTCTTTTTCTTTTTCTTTTTCTTTTTCTTTTTCTTTTTCTTTTTCTTTTTCTTTTTCTTTTTTTCCCCAAGTAGCTCAACCTTGGTTTAGTTTTGGTGTCCATTGAGAACATACAGACATTTTCATGGGAGTAAGCACCCCCCCACACACACACTCCCCCCAGTCAGAGTGCTTTTGATAAAGGGCAGCCCCAGCCCTGCTGCATTTACATTTTCATTCAAAGACAGCCATGACAGCTTTTCCGAGGATGTAGTTTTCAAACTGACGTCTGATTTTAGGCGGGCTTTCTTTTCTTTCTGTGCTGCACATCTAAGTTGTGACAAAGCACAGTCTGGGGATGTTTTCTGCGTGACCAGTGCCCCTGACTTCATTTCCTACTCCAGGGCCAGAGCTGGTTGTGTTATTTGTGGTTGTGATGCTGCGCTGCAGACCCTACGGGGACGTTGGCAGTACTGCTGAGGCTGATGGCAACACTGAGCTTGATTTTCCCATCTTTTAAACTCCACCGGGGATTCTCAGGGGACAGGTGGTCGGAGATGTTATTGTCCTTTCCCGGTATTTGGTGCTGAGGCTGAGAAGCCCCTCTCAGGTAGCTGGTGTGAACTTGAGGACCTTCGCAGTACATCCCTGGGTGCTCCTGGATCCCGGTGGGGTCAATGGGAAGGGAGAGCATCTGCCGGCTGTGGGCGATGGGCATCACCCCCCCGTGCTCCAGCAATTCAGGAGAGCTCTGCAGAGCTGGCGATGGAGTGACAGCAGGCTGGGACAAAGACCAAAAAATAAAGAATAACCAAGACCACCAAAAATGGGTCCCTTGGCTGGTATTTTTAAGTCGGTAACAGGCGAGCCCTTGGCTCACCTTTCGGAGAGTCGTTCATGTAATGGGCATGTGGAGGAGCAGCTGCTCGCGCAGCCTTCGTGTGGGGGGGGTCAGAAGAGCCCGTGGACACGTGGTTCCCCGCAGCTCCCTGTCCTTGCGACACGAGCTGCCAGCGCACGGAAACAGCGACAGCTCCGCAGAGCTGCTGCTCCTGGGATGATGCTGCGTGCAGTTTGCATGGAGAGCGGCTGAGTCAACAATTATAAATGATCCATTTCTTGTTCCACGCGATATCATCCATCACTAGACACTGCTAAGTGAGTCTAGTAACATTAAAACCATGTTTAATAAAGCCAACATTTCAATACCACTTATGATAGGGTCAGCAGTCGCCTAATGCAATTAATCATTCGTTTACTGAGAAAGTGAAGGGGCTGGAGAGCAAGAGAAAACAACAAAAGTAAAAGGAAGAACATTCACACAAAATAAAAAGTAGTTATTGTGCAATTATTGACCATTTGCCTCTGATTTCTCCTCCTCAAATACCTCCTGAAAGTTTTCAGGATTATATTGCAGAATAAAGAAAGTAGATTAAGAAGATACACGCTCGGGGTGCCACGAGGGCATTTCCCCAAGAGAAACAAGTTCAGTAATTTAAGATCATCGAAAACTGGAGCACACCTGCTGTGTCGCCTTTACAAAACCAGAGAAGGAAAATGGTCAGGAAGACAAAGAGAGGTGGGTGGCTTGTTCTTAGGCTGGAGACTCTTCCAAATCCTTTCTGGACCGATGGATGCGTCGTGCACTTGTGTGTGTGTGTGTGTGTGTGCACGTACATGTCCGTGTGAGCGAGTGTGTGTCGGGGGGCACTCTGGCTGCTGTAGGATTTCTCCCAGCCCTACTATATTTCTGTGCTGTGGACACAGTTATTGCCTGTTTTGGACCAACTTGCCAATGATTAGTAATCCAATTTCCGGCTATTTGTAGTGTGAGAGGAAGCGAATTTCTGCAAAGTCGCCAGCAAAAATTTGCTTGGCAAGCTGTCCTCCCTGCAAACCCCGGGGCTGGCGCTGGAGGTTAAGGCTCCCGCGCCAAAACTGCAGCAGCCTCTTCTGCTTTCAGTTGGGCAGAGCGGAACCCTTTCTCCTCGCTGTGCCTCACTGTGGGCGCCTGCAGGGAGCGAGAGCAGCTCCCCGCCAAAGGGCCGCTCAGAAGTTAAACTCGGGTCTGTGTCAGAGGTCGCTGAGATGTTTGGGCTGGGGTTACTCCTGGAATAGGAAGACTTGTTAAATTGATGGGCTGTTTAACTCAGAGCGGGCAGACAGTGTGTGTTGAGTTTTGCTCTGAAAGATGCTCTGTTTAGCACGTACCAAAGACCAGCCCCTGCCGCCAGCCTCGTTCACAAACGGCCGCGCGCTCTCACTCCGGACGAGCGTTTCTGCCTATCCCAGGAATACTTTCATTTATATGCATCTGATAACCCAGAGAAAGGAAAATGGGAATGAGTTGGCAGGTGGCCTTTCGAATGAAAGGGCACACGGTAAACTATCTGTTTGCTGCTTTCTCACCCTGGAATACTAAAGGCGTCACACGGTATGCGTATTCCTTTCCATTTCCCCTCTGCTCCGTCCTTTTATTGTTCATATTCCAAAAAATTAAATAGGATTTGAAAAGTCGTAGATGAGTAAGATACATTTGGGCTTGTTTAATGCACTTTGCAGCATGTAAAGTTCTGCTGTTTATCCTAATGTTCCGGATCAAAATACAATGAAGATTGCAGCATGAGACTTCATGCTTTTGTAAAACATACACATTAGAAGAAGTCTTTATTCTGTAAGCGGGATGTGAAAACAAAATTAGTGCTACTTCTTGAAGCAATTACCTCCAGGTACTGTCTCTTTCTAACCAGCCACAAGCTGCTGCCAAACACAGCGCTTCCTTTAAATTTAAACATACCCGCCGATCTTACAAGCAGCAATACCCAGACATGAAAAACCATCAGGCATCAACATTAATATTTTAAACAACTAATTATTTAGTTATTTACATTGACTGAAAGTGAAGCTCTCAGACCGATACTTCAGTTGTTTTCATTCCCCCGCCCTACAGCTGCGTTCATAGATGTCGTCTGGGGGAAAAAGCCACCTGACAGAAACCCGCGTTTCTGCACCAGCTCCACGGCAAATTAGCTCTCGTGACGAAATTAAGTGCTGATCCTTGTTTCTATATTCTACCTGGATCTTCTGAGGACCTTTTTTTTTTTTTTTTTTTTTTTTTAATACAGAGTAAGGTCGAACTGTATCAAAACAGTAATTTTCTTTGGCATCGAGTTCTCCTGTACATGCATATAATGACTCCCATAGCTGAACCGAGCAAATAATTATAACTCCTCTGTTTGAATTTGTTACAGTTACGACAAATTTGAACTGTTCAGTTTGAAATGTTGGTAGTGTCCACCTTGTACTAAATATTTTCAGTTGTTTCAGCAGAAACAGATAAGTATCTGGATCTTTAAAGAAGCGTGCACACAGAGTCAGCATGTAATTAGACTCCATTAATTACCAGCTGATTTCTGATCACCGCTGCATTGGAAGTAAACTGGAGTAACTGCCGGAATTGGTGGAATTGTTCGGTATTTTAGTAGCATAAAAGAGGTGTGAATTGAACTCCATATTTTTTTTCTGTCTGAAATCTTTGTGAACTTCAGGTAATTACTAATCACGAGCCCGCGGTCAGTGGGAGTCTGGTCAGAGCTAGAAACGAGGGATCTGAGCCACCGGAAGGAATTGATAAAAAATGGAAGAGATTAACTCACTAACTGACAGTTAGGGCTCCTCTTGCAGGAATAGTTGATATTCATTCACTAATGGGGTCTCTGGGAGCAGGGGAGCTCATTGTGGGGGAGAAGGAGGATCCTGAGTGTGGGATTAGGGAAGGAGGAACCAAGTATCGGTGTGGACGGCTGGTGCTCGCTGTCCTGCTTCTGTAGTTAAGGAAAGAAAACGTGACCAGTTCAGAGTGTGCTTGCTGCAGCAGCTGCACAGGAAGGGGGATTGCTAGTTTGGGGCTTGGTGCACCTATAGGTAGCTGGTAACTCTAGGAAAAAGCCTCGTCTATCAAAGTGTTGGTTTGTTTTGTCCTTTACCAGAGTATAGGGAGTTTACTCAAAGCGCACGTCCCATGGGAAGCCGTTGCCTCTTTTTCTTCTCTGTCTTGGCTCAAGATGATCCACCTGAGATGCGCCAGGATCCAGGTCTGCATTGCTTCCGTGCCCTGGGGTGAGCCGTGAGCGGTGCCTGGAGAGTCAGGGCCCCAGAGGGAGAAGCTGCCCCTGCTCCCCTCCGGTGACACAGACGGATTTCTTCTCCTCGGGATTCCCTGCCTGGACTTTTGGCATGGAGACAGTGTGGCGGGCCAGGGAGAGGGGAAGGACAGCACACTGGGGAGGTGATGAGGCTTCACTCTGAGCCAGAAGTTTGAAGTACTAGTTATTGCATCAGAAAATACATTTAATAACAGCACTCTGGTCTGCCTTGCTCCTCCAGGAACAGCTCCTGGATGATTTCAATTAGACAATGCCTCTGGTAACGGTGGCTGTCAAACCGAGACGAGGAAGAGGAGCCGTTCAGAAGAGGCACTGCTGGTGTCGGTAGCAAGGTGGGGGTCAGTATGAGGCTGGGAGAGCCAGGCAAATCCCAGAATATCTGTTTTCTCTTGGTTAAATGCATTAAATACGGTTAATTTTCCTGCAGAGCCCCAGCACTGGTTCAGCATGGCACGGGGCTTCCTGGATTCCTGGTGTCGTGACTCAGTTTCAGCAGCTGGGAAGACCTTTTACTGAAACGGACTAATACAATATTTATATTGTCTGCAGCCTGGCTTCCTCTAAAACTTTGACTTCAGCTCTCTCCTGGGTACTATTTATCTGTTGCTGGTGATGTCTTACCAATGGAGAAGCAAAAGAGCAAGCCGGCAAAAAGTTTAAGAAAATGCTCTAGGGAAAAGCAAAACTATGTGAGACTTTTTTTCATTTGAAAACTAGTATTTATATGTTATGCTGCAGTAATTTCTCTCCTGATGTTATCATTTGATCCCAGAGACATTTAGGTTTCGTGATTTAGAAGCCATGTGAGCTTAATTAAAGTCAATTACCTACACACATGAAGAGGACGGCAAGAAAGGAGAAACAAATCTCTGGGTTTGGTGTTCTGGTTCCAGAGTGACGTCTCCCGGCCGCGGCAGAGGGCTGACCTGGGGTCTCTCGCTTAGCTGGGGATGCTGCCTCTGTTCTGCAGGAGCCTCCTGCCCTGGGCAGCTCGGGGGCAGCCGAAGGCTTTCTCCTTTACACCATGACACCGTGCTGCCCTCCCGCACCGTCCCTCCTGCCCTGCTCCTGGCAGCACCGTTGGCGGGACCAGCCCTGCACTGACAACGCCGTCTCTGGCCCCTCGAGCCCCTGTGCAGAAAGTCCCTCACACGGACGTATCCCCGCCTCGACAGAGTGTGTTGTCATTTTAGCCACTTCATCCATCACAGCCCTAATTTTCTCAGCCAAAGCCATGGACATTGCGTGAGAGACGGCAGCCAAGCTGTCACCTGGCTGTCCCGCCGCTGTCCCCCGGCTCGTTTCAGTGGGGGGATATTTCGGGGTGTTTCCGAACAGATCCCAAGGCTCCCCCGCAGCGCAAACCATTTCCATCAGGGGTGCGACTGGGTGAGCCTCTGAGCTGGCTGCAGCGCTCCCCAGGCAGCACGCTCCAGGGAACGCTGTGAAAAATCTCGGTCTTTGTGCAAGCACAGTGTTGCGAGGGATGACTGCTATTTGTCATAAACAGTTGAGAATATTTGCATATGGCTGGGAATATTTAACATGTCACCAGAAGGTGTTTTTATGATTGGTCATTCGCTAACGACTCCTGTGCAGGGGTCTGACCCAAAGCCCATTAAAACTAATGGAAAGACCCCCGGTGACACCAGCGGATCAGCTGACTAATTTGCCCAGCACATTAACACAGCCCAGAGCTGTTCAGCGAGATGATGCGGTGCTGCAGCCAAGAAAGAGCCGGAGTGCATTTTCTCTGCCTGCAGCCCGGTGATTTCTCTCTTGGTGATGCTGACCACTGCAGCCAGGACAGCTGTAGGCTATCCAGCCTTGGAAGCCAACACAAGGATAATTAAAGTCGACTTTCAAACCAAAGTTCAAAAATAGGGCAGTGTGGTGGGTTCTGATCAGGATTTTCAGGATGCTCAAGGCTGCTCAGCAGAGCACCGAAATAAATAAAAGCAGCATTAGAAAAGAGAGTTTGAGGAAAGTATTGTTGTCTAATGCTGCAGATCCATTACTTAGATGCTGGAAGGTCCCGGGATTTCAAGACGACCTTATAGGAGCAGGAATTTCGGCACATCATTAGTTGTTTTTTATGTCAACTTGATAAAGAAAAGCTTTTCACTGTCTTGTACAGATTTTTGTTTAACAACATTTGCACCATTTTAAAGACGAAACATGTATTTCAGCAAGTTTAAGAAGAGGAACCAAGCAGGCAGTGGGTAAATATTTCAGTGGAGTGAGGAAGCTGTTTCAGCTCGTGTCAATACTGCACTATGCCCCTATACCCCGTGAGCAGAACTGCAAAGTCACGCATACATGAGAGACGGAGCTGAAAAGTTGTTTGACTATCAATCATGTTATGAGACTCAAAATGAGCAGAAGGGACTCTTTCATGGCGGAAGACACTGGCTCATCTTAAAATATGCTGCAGAAATGGTTCCCTAGCTTCTCTTTCCGAAAACTGTTTTCCTAAGGCAATGCCAAGGGCAGTTTTCTGACGGGTAACGACAGAGAAAGGGCAAAATAGCGATATGAACCTGAGCCAGACTAGGAGACGCCACTGGTGGTGTGTGTGACTCACCTACCTAAACATGGGCCTCCGGGGGCATTTCTCCCATCTTGGGGTGTTCGAGACGCTGCGGGGGGCTGGCAGGAAAAGCCACGCTCCAGCAGTGCATGGAGGCCTGGAGAAAGACCCTCAGGTGGCCGAGGCAGCACCAAATCCCTCTGTGAAGGCAACTGAATCCCTCGTCATCTGAAACGTGGTTTCCTTCAGACCACCCCAAGTCACCCCCTTCTGCGGTGCTCTGGGAGCTACATTGGAGGTAACGCACGGGCTGGCGGCCGCTGGGATCCCAGGGAGAGCTTACCTGAGCTCTGCGGACATGTGGCAGTCCCCACACTTTTAATTCACTGTTTTCCTTCAGTTGCTCCTTCTTTAACTCAGGCGGACTTGGCGTGGATGCACCTTAAAGACCTCTCCGAGCGAGCACGGCGAGTGTGTTGGATGATGAGGGACAGTAGAAGGAAGAAAGGCAGGAGCCAGCACACACAGAATGAATTGGGATTAATGCCTTCTCCACAGCAAGCTTGTACAATACTTTGCCTGAAGGGTAATTTTTTTTTTTTTTTTTGACCTGAGATGCTAGTGTTTGAGAGTCATCTTTATTTTTATTTTGGCATGAGTGGGATGCATTTCCTCCTTCAGATCTTGGAAGCTTTTGCTTATTAAGTAACAAAAATGAGTTTCTGGAAGAGTCTGATAGGAAATCTCTTACTTTCATCCTTGTTCCTCAGGCAGTCCTGCTGCAGTGCACCCGCTGGGGTTTGAAAGGCGGCTGCTGGCCAAGGCGGACCTGAACCGGGCTGTGGTGCTGCTGGGCAGAAATATCTGTCCACATGTCATCTGCTGTGTGAAAACATTTCAGGGGTCGATTCACTGCCTGTAGCGTGATTGTAGTTGGACTTGTGAGGAGTGAGCCAAAACAGCTTTTAATTTGTGGCAACCTTGAAAGCCCACAGTCTCGGGAACCTTGACAACGCACTTAGAAAAAGTAGCAATAACCATGAAATCATTAACTACCATGGTTTTTACAACCAGATAATTTAAACGTGTTCCAAGCAAAAAGATGGCGTGAGAAAATTGTTTGCGAGCTCATTAGTCAGCTGAAACTGCCAAGCAGAACCCATTAATGGTAAGAATCCTATCTGACAAGAGTAGTTTTTGCAGAGGCAATCTTCTGAGGACTTGGAAAACGTGAGCGGTGAGGGGGGATTAGTTTCACCGGTTGCCCTTAGCATAGGGACAGAGGATGCGCTTACATGGCCCGTGCCTCTGCGGCTGGCACTTGCCGCATCCCCGCGTGGTTGTCACGGAAGGGGCCCTGCGTGGTTTTGGCCTTTCTTTGGATGTCCCTTCAGCAGGTCAGTGGTGAATGAGGCACTCAACCTAAATAAATAATGAAATGCTGATTTGTGCCCATCTTTCCTTCCTCTGTTTATTTTCCATCCTGTTTTTATTAACCTTATTCTATAAATTTCCCTGGGCCCACACTGGCTGGGTGTGATAAAATTTTTTGCTACTACTTCTGTCAGTTCATTCTTCACTTTTACAGGTTGTCATTATTTCTGCAGAGGACTTTCTCCTCCGGTGCAGTTCTGCTTTTAGTGGGTCTTACGTGAGCAGTGCTGGGACCTCCAAGTAAGGATAAAGGGACTTTCTAGAAACTGCAGCTCATACAAAGTGCACAAAGCCGAAAACACAAGCATGGCACGAATTATTCCTTGTGGGTACGTGGGAAGTCTTCTTTAAATAAATACAGAGTGGTTGTGAAATGCCGGGTGTGTCTGGAGAGTCTCCCCGCACTCGCAGCTGGCTTCTACGTCCGTTGCCCAGCCAAACCCTGGAGGGGAAGGAGCTCCAGAGCAGGGGTAGGTGTGGAAAGCTCCTTTGTGACAAATACAACACAATATGCTGCAGACAATAAACATCAGGAAGTGTTAGTTACCCTAGGAAGGAAAAAAAAAGTCAGGCAAAGTGAACAGCGTTTGGTGGTTCATTTTCTCTTTCTCAATGTTATAGTTCCTTTTTATGTTCTATAAACGAAACAGAATAGACTTTTTTTTTTTTTACTTTCCCCCCCCCCAGAAAAACACACACCAATAGGTAAGTGGCAGTTCAGCTTGAGAATGTTCAGCCTTGGAAGTAATACACTTAAATAATCTCCAGCATTTAATGTTTGCTGTATTTGCACAGGGCCAGTGTTATTAATGATAGGAGGGTGTGATCGAGTGTGAAAGCAATGACTGAAGTGGTTTTAAGAGCAAAATGGTGATACGAGATCATGTATCTGATGCCACAATTGGGGCCCAAGACACAGGAGAAAACAGTCACTTTTATCTATCTATCTATCTATCTATCTATCTATCTATCTATCTATCTATCTATCTATCTATCTATCTATCTATTCGTGGTAAAACCGACCCTGTCAGTGGCACAGGAAGTAACATCCCCCCCTTCTGCTCGGCTCAGACCCTGCTTTTCCTTCTTTTAAGTCTGAACTCTTTCTGTTTAATTTCCTAAAGAGAAGAGCTGCTCTTGCCTCTGCTGCAGTGAGGCGCAGGCTCCCCGTGACCATCGCGTGCTCTCATGGCGGCTGATGGGGGGTTCCCCTCGCCAAGGGGAGCCACAGGAGCATTGTCACAGCGGCTCCTCCAGTCCCCGGGCCACGATATCTGCCTGCTCAAATCTGCATCATAAGAAATATTTGCCTTTTGTGCTGTATATCCCTGCACACACAGCTGGTATTGTTTGTTTTGAGGATGAGGAGGGGCTGTGTAATGCTGACTCCAGGCTGATGATGCCAGGTCAGGTGCCACCCAGGCAAATTGTAGAAGTTAAGCCGTAAACCTTTAAAAACGCAGGTTTGTAACACAGTTCTCCACAGATCCCGAACTAGAGGGTAGCCGCAGATGCTACTGTAAACCATTATACGTGTTTCTGTACACGCACACAAATACCTGTCACAGATACAAAGCAGTTCAAAAGGCTTTTGACATTGGCTCTTCAAACTTTGGAGTACTGAAATGCCAGAAAGAAGGCAAGTGCTGAGCTGCAGAGGGCAATAAAAATCAGCCCGCATCTAGATTTCAGAGTTGGTAGCTAATAAATAAGAGCTGGCTTGGAAAAACTGTTTGGACTGGTTCTGTCTCCGTGTCGGGGTAAGCGAAAGGTGATGCACGCTCTGCCTGGTGTGTTGTGGGGATTTACTACCAAGGTGCAACAACTCCCTGAGTACAATTCACACTGCCCGTGGCTTGGCTGTGTTTGCTGCTCACGGCTGCAGGGGGGACTGAGACAAAGCGGCGCTTCCCAAAGCTCCTCCGAGGGGTTCCTGCGGGTCCTTCCTCCCCCTGCGCTGGGCGTGCCAAGTGCATCGGCCAGTGAGGGGCTTCCTACCAGATAGTTGTATTTTCCTCATTGAAGCTGTAAAATGTGATGCAATGTCGGGTTTACATCCCACATCTTATTTTGAGTATAACAAAGATGTCAAAATTTAAAATCTAGAAAGTTAAAAATAAATATGTTGTTTGGAACATTGAAATGTTCAGGAGCGGGCGTTGACTTTACATGGATCCCCTCCGCGGCCTGGCCCTCTGCCCCGAGAGCGGGAGAGGGGAGGAGAATCAGAGGGTGCCGCGTTTGCGTCCCGCTCGTCCTGCTACTGCCCGTTTTACACCCGACATCTCCTCCCCAGCGCTCAGCCTTCGCGGCGGGCCGAGGGAGGATGTTGTGAGCTCTGCTCCTGAAATTATCAGTGCTCAGACAGAGCTGTGAATTGTGCTAAGCTCCCTGACCTCGTGGCATTATCATAAAATAATCTTCATGCAGAATCCAGCTGCCTCAGCAGTTCCTGCAGGATGTCGTGCGCGAAGTATCTTGGGCTTTAATGTTGTTTATAATCACTTTCCTTTAAACTCCTGCAAATTTGTGTCATCTTGTGCTCCGGGTTTGAGCTTGCCTGTCAGGTTTGGACAGGGATGGGTAGCACTGGAGATGCATTGGTTTCGCTTTTTTCCCTGCCAGGTTCTGTCTGTGCTCTCAGAGGAGACCGAGGTGAAGTCTGCCTGCCAGCTGAGTCCCCTTCCTCCTGAAAACTGTGGGTGCCCACCCGCCCTCCTGCAGCGTCCTGGTGGCTCCCTGCCTCGGGGAGCTGGGGGACCCCCTGCAGGGGACAGGGAGCACCCCAGTCTGTCCCCGGGGAGAGCGGAGCACCTGCGGTGGGGGCACCGTCCCTTCCCCTCTGCCGTCACGCTGGTTCGCTGCTGGTGGTGCTGGTGTTGGGATCCTCACGGCCCAGACGCATGGATGAGCGACGTGCCAAATCTGATGGATGAAAAAGAGTTGTTCTAGCAAACTGTGTTTGATTCGTTTTCTTTTTTGAAGGTAGAGATAAAAAGATGTCGAGGTACCACCACAGTGTGACACTGCAGACCAGAGTGCCGTCTCAGAGCCGTAAGGATGAGGGACGTAACTGCTGGATCCCAGATCACACCAGAGCTGTGACTTTCTTGCAGGGTATGGGCTGTGGCCAAATTCTGCGTGGCATGTCCTGGGCTTTGCTGGGCCTGTCCCTGTCCTGGCAGGGATAACCTACGGCTGGGATAACCCACACCTGGGATAACCCACATCTGGGATAACCCACGGCTGGGATAACCCACACCTGGGATAACCAATGGCTGGGATAACCCACGGCTGGGATAACCCACACCTGGGATAACCCACGTCTGGGATAACCCACGTCTGGGATAACCCACACCTGGGATAACCCACACCTGGGATAACCCATGGCTGGGATAACCCACATCTGGGATAACCCACACCTGGGATAACCCATGGCTGGGATAACCCACGTCTGGGATAACCCACGGCTGGGATAACCCACGGCTGGGATAACCCACGGCTGGGATAACCCACATCTGATCTCACTGGCGGAGCAGAAGGGGATTTGCTTTAGATGCACGGGCTGACATGCAGATTTGTTTCATTCAGGGATTTTATGTACTTTGCTGGATGTATATTGATGTCTTTAGATGTCAGTGTGGTGCCTTTCTCTTCACTCCCTGCTTAGCTGTGGTTTAAAGGATCCTTTCAGGAGGAGAAACAAACAAAATTTGGCAGCAAGGCACAGATTTGATCATGGGGGTGTTTTGATTTTTTAGCGAAGCTGTGGAGAAGTCAGCCAACCTTGGAGCCGTCACCTCACAAAAACCAGGTTTTCCCTGGTACATGCTGGGTAACTGGAAGATTTATTTTAATAATCTTCATGGCCAGTACTTCAGGCAGCATGATGGTCTATGCCCTTCCTCAGAGAAGATTTTGGTTTGTTCTTTCTCCTATTTTTTTTTTTTTTTTTTTTTTTTTTTTTTACTGCCACAGAGGCAAGTGATGGATATGAAAAGCGTATACTGGATCCGAGACATCTGTTTTGGGAATATCTAAGCAATTAATGGGGTCTTACTCTTAGGGAGCCAGGAGCATATGTATGTGACTTACAGAATTTGCATATACCCGATGGGTTTGATATTTTTTGATTAATGCAACTGCAAGGTTTATATTCTGCTGGGGCCATGCGCACAGAGCAGGTCCCTGGACCCGTTTCTCAGGTCTCTCCGGTTTGGGGCAAGCGGCTTTCTGCTCTCGCTGCCCTACCGCAGCTCAGAGGATGCTCCCACGCCCCCTCGGTGGTTTTCTGGGTGATGTGGGAAGTGTCTGATTCTAAAGCTTCCTTGCACTTCTAGGTATTGTCAGTATAAGAGCTGCCTCACCGGTCGCCTCAGGCTGTCTGAGGGTTTTGGGAAAGCCGGTCGCCTTCTGCTGCTGCCCCAGGGCCAGTCCCGCTGCCCTTTTCCCATGGCTTCAGGCAACAGGCCCTGGGAATCTGTCCCATAGCCCACGGGCGCAGGGTCGCATCTGCCCCGCTGGTCACAGCCATGGGGGACCGAGTGCTGGGGACACGGTGGGGGCTGGTGATGAGTGACCGGGGCAGCAGCGTGCCGCCACGATCTGCAAGGCCAAGTGACTTCAGAAGCAGCTCTGGAGCACAATTCTGATCTTACCTGCACTGATGCAACGAACTGCACTCCTAATTATTCTTGTTTGCAGTTCCTGCTGCTGCTAGTTAAAAAGGCACAAGCAGAAACTGGTCTCTATTGCATTAGCTACTGTGTGACTTAATCCTTATTTTGGGGAGTTTACAGGCTAGAACCATACTTTATATCTCGATTAATTTTAAATTACAGAGATGGCAGCTCCTTATATAAAATTATAAATGTTACGAAGTGCTGTCCTGCCCGGCCTCCATGGTCTCCCGCTGCTCTCAGTGGACTTTGCTGCTATGGCTCTTTGATTATTTATTCAAGTAACACGTGATCAAACAAACAAGACATCTGCTATGAGTACAGTGTGGCTAACACTCCAGAAGGCTCCAGCCTTCAGGTTTGTTTTTTTTTTTCACTCATCATGCATAAATTGGAGAATGAAGGGCAACCAGATTTTATTTTCCTGTTTCCACATTTTGAAGAAACAAAAGCTGATTTCTGTGTTTTCCATGATGACACCAAGACATGGATTCCACCCCAGAAATCAGCTTTGCTGCTGCTGTGGTGCTGCCCTTGCACGCAGGGATACAATCAGGGTACAAATGCCTTTTATTTAAAATTACATAAGAAAATAAGATAATAAAATGACATAAGAAAATGTCTTCTTTTTCTCTCACTGCAGCTGAGACCTTGAGTATTCATTAAC
Organism: Athene cunicularia; assembly: GCF_003259725.1. Lineage (NCBI taxonomy): Eukaryota > Metazoa > Chordata > Aves > Strigiformes > Strigidae > Athene > Athene cunicularia. Next base: position 484,525 of record NW_020799109.1, read on the forward strand.
ACACGGGGAAAAGCTGGAACAAATCTTCAGCTTTTAGTGCTGAATGCAAAACCTGAAATCGATATGCCGTTCGGTTTAAGAGATCGAAACTGGGGAACGTCAGGGGCTGGAAGATACTTTCAACATTTGTTCATCTGCATCGCATGGAGCTGCAAGGAATAATAGTTTTGTTCTGCTAAAACTGTCAGGGGTTTGGGCTGTTGTTATTTCACTTTGGTATGAAAACTGAATAAAATATATAAACCGCGTTGTGACCAGCGCTCAGCCAAGGGCTCCGCAATTCCTTTCGCAGGAGCCTTCTCCATCTCCAACCGACAACCCGGCAGCCCAGCGAGGCTGGGGCGGCGTTGACGGAACCTTGATGAGGTTTCTAGAATTAAGCAGCGCGAATATTCCAGGAGCAGTTTTGATGCTTCTATAAACAGGATTTTCTGCTTTAAATTACTCACATATCTCAGTTATCTGCCTCTGAAATGAGTGGAGACACGTACTGCTTGCTCACAAATTTCACTACTATCCCACGTACCAGTGAAACTCGCTGGCTCTGATAAAACAACATATTTGATGGAAACTGTTTCATCACAGATGTTCCAAGCAGTTCTGTAGAAGGGACTTGCCTGTTTTTTGGGGTATTTTTTTTGTGCCTTTTCTTTTCTTTTTGCAATTTTTAAATTACTATTCCTACATTTTGTATTTGCTTTAGATATCCGCGGCAGCTTTTCGGGAGTCTACAGCACGCACTTTCCCTTGCAGAGGGAGGGTGTCCCTGGCAGAAGCGGAGGAGGGCTGGGATAGGGGGATGCCCAAAGCTCGGCCTTTTTTAGAGACAGCTGCAGAGAGCGGCCCAGGGCAGGGAGGGTGGAATCGCGCACAGGCGTGTACGCGCAGGCGCATCCGCAGTGTGAGGGGACTGCCGGGCCAGCTCGGCACACCCTCATCGAGACCGCTCCACACCATTTAAGAGCTGAGAAATTGCGAGCGTATCGAGCGCTGAATTTTCACAGCACAACGTTAGCAGAGATGCTTCTGTAACCGATAAAGTGGGAAACTTCACAGCATTGAGTGGTCCTCGGATTCACACCTCCACATGTGTCATAGTCTGGTGTTAATGTACTTCGAGCAATAACATAAAACATGTAAGAGAACTGGCTGGGCAACAAAACCTGCCAGTTTTTCCCGTGCTGTCCACACTTTTTGCTTGCCTTGGGCCTTCTCTCTGCGCTGACGGGGACGGAGAGCTTTGTAACAACGGAGAGTGCAGAAGCTGCGGGTGCACTGCCCCAGCACCAGCCAGTTCCTGACCTGCGGCCGCGTGTGCGCCGTGCTCACGGTCCGTTCACCTCCCTCCTGCCAGTAAAGCTTGTCAGGGATTTGAGCACTTCCCCTTGTTAAATGAGGCAAGAGGGAAAATCCCACAAGGCACTTTTTTGCACTGGGAGCCTTGCAGAGCCACCAGTCTGAGCTGGATGGGATGCATCCCCTGACATATTTCTGATAACTCCAGGTAAACTCCATACAGAAACTTTGGAAATTGGTTTTATTGGTGGAAAAATATTTTTGCATCAGTGGCACACAGGCAAGTGATAAAGGCAACTGTGAAAGCAAGCAATATTCCATAATCAAACACAACTTTGCAATTCCTCTAAATGGCAAACGAATCTTAAACCTTTCTGCGAAAAAAGAAAATGCAGCCAAGGAAAAGGTGTAAGCAGAGCGCACGGGAGGAATATTCTAAGGGAAGGAACTAAAGATGTTTCTAATAGGCATGGAGAAAATCTTCATGTAAACATTGTGGTTTCATCATAATTTGAACGTGGTGAGGAAACTCTAGGCATGAAACCCTGAAAAGGTTTGAGTAAAGGATTATGCAGATAGAGAAGGGAAAGAAACACAATAATACAGGAAAGAACGAATGTGAGACGTAAATAGAAATGGAAATGGAAAGCTACATCGAAATATAAACTCATTGCGCTAACAGTGTGGAGTTGTTTCAGACCATCGCGCAGGGAAATCGCCGCTTGGGCTGCGGGTGAGTGCCACAAAAGGAGCGATTTGCCCCGAAGGAGACGTGCCCACAGAATGGCACAACTGGGCACCTCTCCCGAGCTTCAGGAGTGTTCTTCATTTCACTGACTTTTTTTTTTTTTTTTTTTTTTTTCC
>NW_020799109.1:486734-494422 GCF_003259725.1 Athene cunicularia
AAAAAAAAAAAAAAAAAAAAAAAAAAAAAAAAAAAAAAAAGACAAGGAAAAAGCCCTCGCATTTTCTGAAAAAAAAAAAAAAAAAAGCCTCAGCAACACAGGCTCTTATTTTGCTGGCAGAGGCAGAACTTATTTGAAACAAGAAGAAAGAAGGAGAAGCTGAACATGTTTCAATTAAAAAAAACATTATTAGCTCACAAAGGGAGAGATAAAAACCGGTTTGCTCTTCAGGAGAGCGATGGGGCTGCCTGCTGTGAGCCGCGTGCTTGTCGTGGGGGCTGGCGAGTCGGGGTGCTTGTCCCCAGGCCGGGACGCTGCTGACTCAGCAGTGAGGATGCTCCGGGCTGTGCCCAGCCCTTCCCCTGCGTCCCCTCGGCTTGGCCGGGCGCTCCGTGTGTGCCCAGCCTAGAGGACGCGGCTGTGCACCCCGTGTGTGGCGGCATGCTGGGCAGGGGCAATCACACGAGGAGCCAGGGATGCCCCTATTTTCTTTATTTTCTTGGTCGCGCCGTAGCCTGATGCACTGCTTGGACTGGAAATAAAACTGTTGCTTTGTCTTCATTTGGAGTTTGCTGCCAAATGGTTTTTGCCTGGCAGTGGCCGGTGGGCTGGAGAGGAGCTGTGATGTTCTGGAGAGGATACGGGGGGGGGGTGGCCTTGGTGTCCCCGCTGTCCCTGCTCCGACCGAGCCCCGTGGTGGGGCAGAGGCAGAGGAGTTTCTCTGCATTCTGTGCCTCATGTGTACACAAGTGCACAAACCTTTAACCCGTGTGGCTTCGATGTGTGGCCAAGACAAGGTCTCACGGCCGGGCAGAGCCCCTGTTGATCACTCAGCGCATGTTCAGGCAGCACATCCTGCAGAATTATCGGGACCAAAAGGAAATTCAGATGAATCACTGGAAGCTGTGTCAGAAATGAGTCGAAATCGTACTTACTGCTCACGCTGAGAGCAAACAAAATGCAAGGAAGGTGAGCTGGCAGCATCACATCCTTGGTGGTCACCAGAGATCTCACTTCCGTGAATATTTCTTAATTTCCAGGCACATGTTGTGGGCATATGAATAAGTAATAATATCTCAGCTAGAAATAGACACCTCGGAAACAACATTTCTCAGGCTGTAACCTTGTTATGCAGAAAAAACATTCTGAGGGTGGTGGCCTGACAAGTAAAACGCCTGGCAATGCTGTAGCCGTCCTGGGCAGGCCGATGAACTCCGCGGCTTTTGAACTTTATTTATTATGAATGAAAAAAATGAGCCTGAGAGTTCTGAAATAGCGAGGTGCCGCTGAACATAACGAGCACCAGAGCATCTAGCAGGTGGTGACCTGCTCCACTACCGAGCTGTCGTTGTTTAGGCTCTTGCCATACAAGAGCCACCATGTTAATTCATCATTTTGGACAGCGATACTTTCAGGAGCGACACCGCCACGGTGTGATACAACGCTAATTAGCTGTCGCTGTCGCATTACTCTCAGAGCTGTCATCTCATGGAGGTGGCACATCCAGGAGGACGTGAGGTGTCACCAGTCAGAGCACCCTTGTTCGCAGGAAGGTGTGGGTTTGTGCTGGTGTGCAGAAGCCCCGGAGAAGGCACCAGCTCAAGGGGAACACCTTGCTTCTGCTGTTTTACCACTGAAACCGTTTGTTGCGCTGGAGGAGAGATGAGAGGCTGTGTGATTGCTCCCCCCTGGCCGCCTTCCTCCCCAGAATGCCTCCTCCTTCACGGGGCGGCGTGTGGGGTCTTTTCATCCTGTTGTGAGTCACGAGTGCAGACACCGTGCCTGCTCCACGGCCCACCGCGTCTGGGTAACGATGGGCAACGGCCGGGCGCTGGCTGGCGTGAGCAGCGCACCACAGTGCTGGTGCCATCCTCTGCGGCTCTCTGTGCAGGGATTCTGGGGAAGACGTGGGCAGATACTGTGGCTCTTAGCCTAAGAAACATGATTTTAATTCCCCTTTCCCTGTCCCTTTACAACGTGAAGTCTTCTGGCTTTTTACCCAAACAATATTTTAACCAGAGTTCCGCATATTCCCCCTAGGCCAGAAATGCCAAAGCCTAAAATAAGTCTGAAGTGTGTGGTCAGGGTTAAGTGTTTACAATCCGGGCTGTGAACTTCTCGGATCTCACAGACTGAGCAGACACAAGGCTCGTCGGTGCTTGAACGAGCAGCCACCAGGAAGGCAGCAAGCCCCCAGGTTGACCTGAAAACGGTGTTATCTGACCGAGAGTTCCCACTGCCGCGTGTAGTTTTAGCAGGCACGAGGTTTCCAACGACAAAAAGTTCTTCTAATCCTTTTGAGCACACCTTTGGAGAAGACCCATCTGCCACCAGCCCTCAGGGCAGAGGAGTGTTTCCTAGTGCCCTGCTGCAAGCCCTGGCCCATGGGATGTCCCCCGCCAGCCAGGACAGGGGGCCGGGCACCTCGGGGACCCCCGGCTGGGCTGGGGGTGCCTGGGCGTTGGGGAGGGAAGCAGGGCAGGGCGTGGGCTTGCAGCCACATCCAGCACCACGGAGGAGAGGGCAAGGAGGGTTCACTGCCACCCAAACATCACCAACACCGTCCTTGGGGCGGGAGACAGGCAAGAAGAGACAAGAACTCCTCTTGTCACAAACCTCTGTTCTTCTTAGGTAGAGTTTTGTAAGAATTTACACAGTTTGTGATAGGGCCATTGCAAACTTTATGCCTCAAGTTACAAGGTAAATAGATGATTCCACGCAGCTAAACCTCCCTCCCTTCCTGTCTCATGCAACTGACCTGACAGGTTAATTTTAATGCTCTTCCTGAAAAACTATTGATGGGTTTTGCTCAACTTTTAGAAATGACAATGCTTTTTAGGTCGAGAAAGGTGGAACCGGCTCCTGTCTAGACAATAAACCGGACTTTTTGTCTGCTGTCCCAATACTCGTGTATAAATTAATCATGAGCCTGCGGTGGTGGAAATGTTCCCATTTGGCAGCGGAGGGATTCAATCCTTGCTTCATGAATTCTTTATCGCTAAAACTTATATATCATGTAAATTAACTCCTAGTGCCTGCAGCTCACAAACAAGGATGGTGCATGAATTTCATGGCCAGTTCTTACACCTTTGAGAGCTCGTGGTCAACAGCCAGGTGAGGAAATTAAGACATATTTTTGAGATAGCAGCTGGCATTGCTTGTTCTTCCTGAAGCCTCTCTGGAATTTCATCCAGCTGTGAGCTATTCAGACCATTTGCTGTGGTTTCCCCTGTCTGGTGTTGGGATGGCAGGGCAGGTCCTGGGTTGGACTGGGATGTTGGACGGAGCTCAGGCAGGACCAAGGGCCCTGCCCTGGGCTGAAGTGGGCTCCTGGGCCCTGGACAATGAGGTAGGGATGTGGTTGGGGACATTATGGCCTATTTATTGTGCTCTTGTGACCCTGAGAGTTTGGGGTAGAGCCCGGGGGGGCGCTGACAGTGTCCCAGACTGGTCGATGTTGGCAGGGACCCCTGGAGACCATCTAGTCCAGCTAGACCCTGGGTGCAGAGCAGGAGTGGGACACACTCCGGGTGTCCCTGTCAGACCTGCTGCAGGCGGGGTGCTCAGGGTTCTGGGGCTCTGGGGAGACCCACAGACACTTCTCCTGTTGCCCCAGGCCTGAATCCAGGAGGGACGGCTCCATCCTCTTCCTCACGGCACCGTGCCTCCCACAGGTCCTTCTCCTGCACGCCTGCAGCAGGAGGTCACTCAGACCCACATGGGCAGGGAGAGTTCTGTTCGTGGTTCGATCTCGTGCTGCCCACCATTACCAGCTGGTCCCCGAGCTGCTTAGAGAGTTGACCCTTCACAGAGAAGAGCTCCAATAGCAAGTTACAAATCACCGCCTCGCTGAGATGGGGTGTGTGATGTGCTGTACGCAGCTACAGCGGCAGGCCCATACGTCCGTAGAAAGTCAAAGACACTTATAGATGATGACAAGCAAAAAATTTAAATGTTGAAGCCCATGAGAAGTGGCAAAACTGCCCTATATTTGTCTTCCTTCTGGAGGAGGACGTGCAGGTGCCTGCTGTGAGCATCGCGGGGCTCAATGAAATTAATAAGTTGTCTGTTCAGGCAAGTACCTCCGCGAGACACGGCCTGCTGTGCCTCCAGGTGTGAGGCTGTTCCTGGCTTTGGAGCAGAATTCAGCTTCGTGAAGTCTTGGGGTGTTTGTTGATTGCAGAGAAGTAACTGTGCCTGCTTGCAGCCGTTAACCCGCTGCTCCGTCAGATCCACCTTTCGCCCTCTTATGCGCTTTCTCATGTGCTCTGTGTCCAGGGTTTTAATCCAGCTGAGGGGTTCATCAGTTATCATTCATCGCTCACGTTAGCTTCATGGATTTCTTTCAGTGCTGGATTTTAATGTCTCGGTTTTACCTATCCCTTTCCACTTTACACCGTAGATTACAAGTACTGTTTCCATGAGCCCTAGGAGAAGACGCAGAGATGTTCGTTACAATATACCATCCAGCTCTAACAAATAGACTTGATCACGTTCCCCTACACCCTCAACTGGAGTTTGAGAGTACAGTTCTCTCTCCTGTTTTGCAGTAGTTCCTTTTATACTGTCCTCGGACAGTTTGCAGCTTATTTTTCCTCTTTTTGTGATGAGCCTCTTCTCTCTTTCCATCAGAGTACCCGGTGTAGCAGGAGCGAGGTTCTCCTCCACCTGAACCCGATCTCAGTGGTAGCAATTTCTCATCTCCTCCTCCACTGACGTTCTGGAGAAGTTAGAACAATCCAGAAGGTCTTGCTCAGCCAGACTGGGAAGAGGAGAGCTTTGCCCGCGTCCCTCTCCGGGACCCTCCTGCCTGGTTACCGCCCTGCCACTGCCAGCGCACCCCGCGTTTTACGGGAGAAACGTTCCTTCTCACACAAACCGTTCTGTCACCACTGGCACCGTATTACGGAGCACGTATTTACCAGAGCCGAGCGCTGATGACAGGGAAAACTGCAGACGAGTCACTATCTTTAAATACACTCACCACAAATATTTACCTAATTACTAGAAAAGCTGGTATTCGTACAGACAGTCAAATGCAAACTGGGCACAGTAGGGCGGTGTTTCGTCAGCCCATGGGCTGCAGCTCGCCTTCTCTTTTGCAGCTGCTAACCGGTGTGTTGTAAACTGAGTCCCACGCTGCAGGTTTATTTTTTTTGCTGCCATAATCTGGCCAGATTCTCACCCATTGCCATTGACCTTGTTCGTGGCAAAGGATGAAAACACAGACACAGGCCACCAAGGCGCATTTCGCCAGTGCGCCATCCCACTCTAGCATCGTTTATATTAGTTGCCGTAAAGGTGGATTGGAGGAAAAAACACACTGTGTTTTTTTTTTTTTTCTGCATCATCAGGCGTTTCGCCATCTTCTCAAAACCTCACCTCCGTGTGGCAACTCACCGTGTTCGGATTCAGCTCCCAGCTCTGCAGTAGGAGGACATTTCTAGGATATAGGTAATAATCTCCCTCCTTTTCTACCTTGCTTATTGTTTTTTTTTTTTTTTGAACGCCAACTCAAACTCCCTCTCTGTACACATATTTTCTATACAATAAGCCTTGTGGAGGTAGCATCTTCAAGTGTTTAGTTTAATGATGGGAGCACTGAGGCAGCTATGTGGATAATTTATTTGATTTCAGAATGCTGCCACATTTATACATGGAAAACTTTAAAGAAAATTAAACTCATTAAAAAAACCCACATAAATTGTTTTTCCAACAAAGCAATTAAGAAATCTTGCCTCTCCAGCACGGTGGGCAACATTCTAAATAAAATAAAGCGCAAATTACCTTTTGCTGGAAACAAAGTAAGAGCTATCTCTTGTGACTTAATAAGAAATGGAGGTTTTCAGAATTAATACAAAGATTTAGCAGCTTCCTTCTATATGTGTTGCTAAGCATTTTGCTGAAATTGCTTCAGAAAAAAAGCAAATAATTCAAAAAGATCACATCTATGATTTTTTTTTTTTTTTTTTTTTTTTTTTTTTTCCCCCAACTAAATTACTCTGCTTTACAGGATGCAGAAAGGAGTAAAGGATTTCATTTTTCTTCCCCCAGTGCATGTATATACAAAGGTTTGATAGGGTTTGGGTTTGGTTTATTTTCATTGTCTTAGCTTCGAACTGCTCCTTAAACCCCCCCTGGTTTCTATGGGAACAAAGAAGTAATACCAAATCAATGGCCTGCAAAATATGGGGCCTGTCCTATAAATCCCGAGGAGCCGGTTTTATTCATGCCAATAGTCCCTTTGAACGCCGGAATTACGCCTGTAGACAAGAGCTTTCAGGACTGGCCCCGACATGGGGGGAGGACACCTCGGCTTTGTCAGACGGAGAGAGGATGAGGAGGGCAGGGCCCCAATGGGGCGCAGGACCCAGGCGGATGGAGGGGCAGGGAGGGATGCTGGTACCCAGGGAGCCGTCCCCTGCCCTGACGCCTCATTGGCTCCCTCCTGGGGGTATGTTGGGAGATGGGGGGGGCCCACCACAGGTGCACCTTGGATGGGCCGTTCCCATCCCCCCTCTCATCCCAGGGCTGAGCACCATGGAGGGTCAGCGTGTCACTGCCCAGCATGGTGGCACTGTTAGAATCACATCACAGAATCCCAGAACCATCTGGGTTGGCAAAGCCCTCGCAGCTCCTCCAGCCCCCCCATGAGCCTCCCCCTGACCGTTCCCAACTCCCCCAGATCCCTCAGCGCTGGCTCAGCCCGACTCTTCAACCCCCCCAGGGATCCCGGGGACTCCCCCCTGCCCTGGGCAGCCCATTCCAACGCCCAACAGCCCCTTCTGCACAGAAATCCTTCCTCAGAGCCAGCCTGACCCTGCCCTGGGCAGCTTGAGGCCATTCCCTCGGGGCCTGGCGCTGGCTCCTTGGCTCCAGAGACTCATCCCCCCTCTCTGCCCCCTCCTGGCAGAGGGCCAGGAGCATCTCCCTGGGCTGTAAGAGCAAAGTCAGAGCAGTCTGTCCCAGGATGCTGAACACATCTATAATCCAGAAGCATGTGGACATATTATGGATCTACAGAGATGTTTCTATTGGATCAAGCTGTTCCTGCCCCTCCTGGGAGGAACCTGATGGAGATCTCTTTTCATCTTGGAAGGGATGCTGACACTCCAGAAAGAGCTGACAAAGGGTGGGACACATTCAGTTCCTCTCAGATCTCCACTGCCAGCCCTGCCACATGTGCTCTCCATCCAACGTGTCAGGCTCCTGTCAAGGGGTTGGTGCAGAGCCCGGCCTGCCGTCGTGGAGGGGGCCGGCCAGTCCATGCCGCAGACCAGCGCTGCGGTCCCACAAACCCAATCCGTGCAGAAAAACTCCGTATGTCAAGAAAAACAGCTCCACATGAAAGGGCGATCGGCTCCGGGGAGGGAAGCCGCGCAGCCTGGGCTGTGCAAGCCTTTGGACGATGGCCAGTCCCGTAGGGTCCCTCCCAAGCCTACTTAATTGCATGAAATAAGATGAAAAGACAGGCTAATGAGAAGTCCCATCTGCCAACCAGCTAAAATTAAGGCTGCCTTCTTTAGCGAAATGTGCTCAGATATCTGTATTCTTTTAATATCTCTTCATATGGCCGAGCAGGTTTCAGACATGTAGCAGTGCCTGTCTCAGCTCTGATTCTTTTTTCCCTTAGTTTTCCTGGTTTGCCCCTGAACAGCAGGGCAAGTGGAAAAAAATTGGCTGAAGGA
>NW_020799109.1:494472-501965 GCF_003259725.1 Athene cunicularia
GTGTATAAGAGACAGCTCACACACTGCTCATCAATAATTTTTATTGTACCAAGGCCCATCCACCCACAGTAATAGAACCTTCTGCAGTCAAAATAATGAGCAGCCACAACTGTTCACGAATAGATAATCTCATAATGCGAATACACCAGCCATTTTCTTCTCCCAAAATGTGTTGCTTTGCAAAATTAATTCACGTTCTTATTATGCGAAGTCGCTTGGTACCAGTGTTGCGAAAAGCTGTCTCCTTTCTGGCTGAGATCCCTGCTTATTAAAAAATATTCAGAGTCATGGGGCAAAACATCTTCCCTAGGAACTGCACTTGCTGGGAGTGCGCTGTTGCCTCTCAGCTCATGCTTAGTAGCCATTTTATACAACCTGTGTATACAAGCAAGGTGGAAAATGCAGCTTGTTCTTTCTTAAAAAATTGCTTCAGGAATGTTAGAAATCTTGGATAATTAGCGAAATGGGCTCGCAGCCATTCTTAAATGCCAGGAAACAAGAAGGGCAGGAGCTGGGCTGGAGCAGGGCAGGGCCTGCCCCGCTGCTGGGGATGGGGACTCGTGTCCCCGTGGGGCGAGGAGGGGTCCCTGCCTGGGAGGGGTGACGAGGTGCTATGTACTGAACATTTAAGTCTGTACGTGCGCCTCTTTCAAGTGCAGCAACCTCAGCACGCTAAAGCCAGACCCTGCTTAATTAAATGCAAATTCTTATTTTATCCAATTTTATTTGGGGAAATCCTGGTTAGGAAGACAGAAAGTTTAGCGCTTTGGAGAAAATGCAGAAAATAATTTAGAAAGAAGAAATAAAAATTAAGAGCGCTTTAATAAAAAGCAAGCAGCATCCTGTTCAGCACACTCTGCAGGGGCTCTGCTTGTGCTGAGCTGCCGCAGGACCACGCGGAGACTCGTTCTGTGTGCAGTGGACCCCCTTCAAAGGGATGTACTCCTAGACCCTCCTTTATATCAGAAACTGATAACTGGAGGTTTATAAATGCAATTTATTTATCAGTGTTTTTTCTAGATGAGAAGCTTCAAACCAAGTTTTTACTTTCTTAATATTTTGACTTCTTCCTTGGCTCCTCTTGCGCCATGCTTCCTTGCCTGAAGATGAGCGCAAGCGTGGCGATATGGTTCTGGAGCGAAATGCCAGTGCAATATTATCTGAGTTCATCTGTCTTAGGAGGTTCGAGCTGATCAAAGACTTCAAAAATAATTTTACTGGGGCAATCTGTAATAAAATTTGCAAGCTGAGACGTAGGCGCCTCATGGGAGGAGACCTGTGGTGCAGAGGGACAGGAGCAGGGGGTGCGGGCAGCGCGGAGATGCAGAGTGACTCCGGGGAGGTTCCGCCGCGACCTACTTACAGCTCCTGCAGCGCGGTGCTTGGTGCACGAGCTGTGACACGCCAGACAGTAAAATTACACGACAGCAGTAGATCCTTAAGCTCTCGCTGAATAATTTAACTATGAGAAAATGAAATCAAACTTCCTCTCCTGGAAGTCTATAGAAGAGAGAGAGGGTGGTGCAAGAGAGAGGGGAAAGATTCAGGTTTGGGAAAACGCAAGACTCAGTTTGAGGAGGTTGAAGTACATAGAGTAGGTTACTTCAATAGCCTCTTTGAGTTGCCGGAATCTTTCGGTCGATTACTGGTAGAGGGATGTTTTCAGAACGAACACATTTCAATTATGACTTTTCAGCCATTTTGGGCTATACCATACTAAGGTATTTTTATTTTCACTGCCAACTCCAAAGAGTGGCACAAGAGACAACAGGCACCACTCAGTGCCTTTATCCCAAATGCACTTACGAAATGTATTCAAGCCATGATGAAGACAGACACAAGTTTCTAAAAATTACCCCAATGTGCGAAACTTATGAAAGTCCCAAAGAAATGAAAGGAAGATGTGACTGCAGTAACCGCTTCCGTCAGCTCTGGTAAGTGCACTGGCTGCAGCAAACAGGCACTTGCCAATATTTATGATACTGCTCTATCCCTTTCTTATTCTTCTGGATAAGCCTACCTATCATTTTAGACTGACACCAGTAGTAAAGCCCCCAAATCTGTGTGAAACTGAGAATCGCTGCAGCCAGCTCTATTTATTACCGCTGGCTGTTAATAAATCACTTGCTTGACGCTTTGATTCACTCTCCTTGTAGGCGTTTACTGGTCTGTAATTCCCTCAGTCCCTCTTTTTTAAAAATAAAAACTCGTGTTCCTTCCCCAGTCCTCTGGGACACCCGTGAGCTCTCGAAGATAATCACGGATGTAAGCGATTGCTTCCCCGAGTTCCCCAGGTTTGCCTGGGTAAATGTCACAAGCCTTCCTGGCTTTGATTAACATCTCATTTAATTTAAATATTTATTGATCTTTTCTCTCCCCATTTTGACACGAGTTCTTACCACCTCAGCAGAGGAGGTGGTCAAAGCCACAGAAACCCGCAGGTACGTGAGCCAGGCCTGAAATTCGTTCTTTCGTGGGATACACAGGTGTTATGATTTTTCTGACGAGAGCGGAGAAGGTCACTGATATCACGTCAGTTAAGCCCAATTATATTTTTATTTCCCTGAATGTTACAAATGTCTTTCCTCATTTAACAAGTCTTCAATTTAACGTAAAATACGATCTTTAGGCAGTACCTGCCAAACATTCGGGCTGTTATTTCACTTCAGCGATCCCACCCGTGTGAGATGCAGAAGTCATGTCCAACAGTGCTTCCAGAACAGGTTTCCAAACCTTTTTTCCTCTCACGTTGCACACTAAGTTAGGAAGTTACTGGTGTGCAGTTGTAAACAGTTTGGGTTTAGTTCATTTTAACAGAAAAATGCATTTGATACACTTTGGTATTTGTGCAAGCACTATCTAACAAGCAAAAGAATTAATTTTTCTCTGCAGCCTTTCAGCCTAGGACTGTTAGACAGCTTGGTGGAAAGCGTCCCATCAGGTAGGTGAGTTTTTGCCTCCATGACTTTGCCTTCTCTTGGTCTTTAGACAAACTACAGGTTTTGTAAGTTCCGGAATGAGCAGAGACGCTATGTGAGTCCTCAGTTTTAACGGTAGCTGGGTGGTGTTTATCAGCCCAGATGTCTTTTTGATTTTCTTCTGCTGTAGCCTGAAAGTCCCCTTGGCCCTTGGTGTGGCAGGTGCCCCTGCCCAATGAAAACAGAGCTTCTTGGCTCCTGAAGGGTAGCAGCTCCCGCGTGTCTTTGTTCTCAGGGCTTCGGGGTAACTGGGGCCTTTGGCCAATGAGAGCCGCTACCGAGCAGAGGTCAGATTGGGCATGGGTGTAAGTGTAGTCCCCTGGGAGCCATTTGGAGCTCGTCCCCTGGAGCAGCAGCTGGGGTTGGGGACTGTCCCCTGGGGTTGGGATGTCACCCAAGGAAACTCCTCGAGGTGCCTTGGGTCGGGCTGCCGGGAGCAGATCCTCGAGGGTGAGAGCCCTCACTTGTTGGATGAGTGAGAGAGCGTTCGGGGCTGCTGTTAAACCCCTGGGGGTTGTTCTGTTCTCCTCTCACAGACATTTGAACCTGTAATTTATGGAGAGTTAGTTACCTGTGTTAACAAATTCTCAATTTTTGGTGGCTGGTGGTTTATTTGAGGCCCTCTGTAACAATTCGGTGCGGGATGTCGGTAGAGGAGTTACTACAGAAGTCTGGTTGTGTCCCTTCTCCCCCAGATGTACAGTGGGCGAAGGAGAAGTCATTTGATCCTTTCTTACCCTTCTGGACCAGGAAATATCAAGGAGCAGTACTATTTTCTTGCCCAATAGGCAATATATTTTGGAGGCTAAGCTGCATTTTCAGTGCTGGTAGGAAGAAATAGTTCTTTGACAGTTGTATTAAAAACAGCAGCCAGCGCAGCTCCTCCAGGGTTCGAATATTGTGGGGGTAGGGTGGAGGAGAATGGTGGGCGAGGATAAAAGGTCACATTTGTCACATATTTTCAATGTCAAAATTCTCCTTCAGTTTTGTGCACGACGCTTTAGTATTTATTTGTTTTATGACAATTGTCTGATTTTTTTTTTTTTCTCCTTGCTTTTACGCCAGCAAATACTAAAGGATGGAAACTTTTCCCATCAGTCAGTTCACACGGCTCTTTCTGTTCACTAGCCGTAGAGTGCTCTCTCTTAACAAAGAGGGGGATTTTGAAACCCAGCTTACATGTCCATGAGAAGCATCCAGTACAGCGTTATCCCAACACTGAATGTACAATGAGGACACAACACCGTGTCCTTTTGCTTCATACCCACTCATGTTTTAATTATCAGGCATCGCTAATGTAAGATCTGCGTGAGCGAGGTCAGCGCTACGGTCCTTGGGTCTCCAGATAATTTTTCTTACACTTGGCGTTATCTGTGAGAATGTAAATGGACATGGCTCTGGAAGAAAGTGGTGTTAAAAAGAATTTTTTTGTCCTCTCTCTGAGAATTAAAAATATAAGAAAACTTAATGTTTCCTTCTAGGAGAGAGCGAGTGGGCATTCCCCCTCTCTGCCCTGTTGTCCGCCCGTGGCCCAGCACCGCGCAGGGTCCGTCGGGCGCATCCAGCGGGTCACGGTAACACCCATTGGCTCTTCCCCGGGGCAAGCTGTGCTGGGAGATGTTCTCTTGGGTTCCGCACTGCTGTCACTTTAACTATTTCCTGGCAGTGTTTGAATGCATTATTTTGACTTAGCGACAACACCTCTTTCCTCCGTTCTGAGCCCAGACCCGCTCATAATGAAGAATACGGGACGGGGCGGCTGTGGGAGCACCATCCCCACCGGTGCCCAGACTGCTCAGGACCAGCTGGAGCCCCGTGAGCGGAGGCTGGGCTGGGACCTCCAGTCCCCCGTCCCATGGGAGCTCCGTGGTGACGTGTCCGCTCACCCAGCCGCCGGCTCCAGGGCCACAGGCAGTAGATGTGTGGCTGGTCAAGGAGACACTCGGGCTCCCTCCTGGGAAGGACTTCGCCAGCTCAGAAAAGGCTGTAAATATCAAGGGAGGGAAGAATAATCGACAAATGCTAGTGGACACGAATGACCAGTGTCACTTTGGGGTGATATACCCAGTTTTCCCTTTCGTTACGGCGCTCTGACCACTACACCTTTGCGGCTACTGTTTCAAAAGGTGCAGTTCTAAACCCCTGGGGGAATTATTACGTATACAACTTCATTTGTATTTAGATGGGTACCGTATGTCTTATTGATTTCATAGCATAGCTGTTTCCAATAAATTGCATTTTATTCAGACAAAACCAGGGAAATAAATGTCAATAGCCATAAGCGGGAGTGCTGGCAGGAAGAAACAAACCTTAAAAGTGCACGGTTCAAGTAACTGTGCAAATCTGATCTGAAAGTGGAGTGGCAGCGCCGTGTCATTTTAGTGCTCCTTTTAACACTGCTACAGCAACAGGCAGCAATTACTTTTGGCATTTTCCTCCATAATGATGTATTGGGGATAAAACATTAAAGTAAATATGAGTTTTTCTTTTCTTTTTTTTATTTTTTTTGGCAGAGATTGTTGAAGCACCAAGAATCTTTTGCTGATTTTCCTTCAAGAGGACAAACAAAAGTGAAAATATACCATTCATTTTTAAATAGGAAGTATACTCTTGGCTTATGTGACTGGTACAAAACCAGGATCCTGCACCGCAATTTCATTTTCCATGACACATAAAGGATAATAGTTTTGAAAATAGGTCACACATAATAATATGATGTCATGGTTTAACCTGAATACAGAGAAGAAAAGCACCACCATATAAAAGAAAAGAAATCATCATTACCCACACTTTAACAAAGGGAAGTAAGCAGGCGGGTGTCTTAATCACGTTGCATTGAGATCTGCAGCAATTAGCACTTACCATTTTTCATCTCTTCTGTCTAATCCTCTCTCCACCGCGTGGGTCTCCACTGCTTAAATCCGGTGCCTCTTACCCTGACCTCGCACGTCTAAAGCTCCATTATTTTCACCGGAGTTAATCTGGATTTATGACCCCGTATCTGAAAAGTAAAAAGGTCGAAGGTCTTTGCTGTTGAAGATGCAGTAGGATCCTTTGAGACGAAAAATGATAAACAATGCACAGATCTAACACGTAACATGTGAGCTCTTTGCACCTGAGATGTAGCCCAAGAGCCCTTTCCATTCCAGTCCAATGGCATGCAGATACAATCCCATTTTTTGTATCTGCAAATTCTGAACATCAACCTCCCAGGCAGAGGGATTACTACTAAATTTCATTTGAAGAATGAACAAATGAACCAAATAATTCAGAGAATAATTTCTTGCATTCAAGAGAAGTGACCCCAGACAATATATAAATCAAAAAGAGGTGAAAGACATTGATTATGTGATTCACTGTGAATTACCCACACGCATACTATGCTAATAAAAACAACAGCTTTCATCAATTTAAGACTTTAAAAGGATGATAGCCGTTTCTCAGTCTGCTTTTCCTCATCACAGACTGTGGAGTTTCACCTGAGACGCTTCTCTGTTCCACACTTGTGATGTAGAATGTTTCACGGGTTGTCTGACACCGGGCGCTGGAGATCTGACAAGACGACTGCAAATTTCTCCAGGTGTATAATCAACAGGGTTATTTTCAGCGCTAGCCCTTATTAGATTAATTTGATGGCTTTGTGCTGACATTTTTTTTTTTTCCCCTGCATGGATTTCTCATACACATTTGTCGTTGAATATGTAGTTACTCCAAACAATGTCAGAAAGGGGAAGCAAGAGCATAGATCTCTGCTGACAATTTTTCTAAGCTTTGCTTGAAACACCCAAATATAGCAACATACATTTACTTAGGTGCCGTGCTCGATACTGAGATTTCAAGTGTGGCCAACAGTGATTTGGGATGTGACTTGTTTTTCTGCATCATATTCTTGCTGCTTCAAAAGCGGCAGCAACCGGGAAGCAAGCTGTGTTGTTTTGGTGTGCCTGAAATAGTTCATTCTCTTGCCTAGCATGCAAAAAAATCAAACTCAGGAAAGAACTCAAGCTAATATTGTAACGTATTTTAAAATATCCCCGAAACCTTTAAAGACTCACTGCGGGCAATGTTGTTCTGTTCCCTGTAAGACCACGGCAGGGTCTGTCTGTTAAAGCCCTTGCGAAGGTTCCCCCTGATTTCAGCAGAAGCGCCAGAGCAGGGCACGGCCTTCAGGACACTCTTTTTGGTTCTCTCGAGTATTAAAGGCCTGGATCCGAGCTGGCTCGGTGCTGAGGGTGCAGCCACAGCGGTTTCCCCGGGACCCCGCGCGTGTGTCCCCGCGGCTGAGCCCCCCGTGTGCTGGGAGCAGTGCCCGCGCTGTGCCCGACGTGTCCCCGTGTGCGAGGGGACCCGCTGGCCCAAGCTCAGCTCTGCGGCCAGACCAGGGCAGCCTGCAGCCGGCTTCCTTTGCTTTACGTTAGAAATGCAATGCAATTCCTATCTGATTATTGTTCTCCATATAAATGCAAGTATCCTCAGTGGTAAAGAACATTACTTTTATTCCCCCCCCCCCCCCCC
>NW_020799109.1:502015-521582 GCF_003259725.1 Athene cunicularia
TTTTTTTTTTTTTTTTTTTTTTTTTTTTTTTTTTATTAGAGTATTTACCATTAACTTCATCCCAAATGGCCAATTACTGTCCTTTTTATGTCCTTTTATTGTGAGATTCAGAGAACACTCTGCAAACAAACCCCTTCTGATATTCCTCAGCAATTATTTCTGTGACTATATGCCTTTTTTTCCTTCCCCGTTTGCAATGTCTGCAGAGGCTCGGGGAGGCAGGCGGTCGCTCCCTGGAGCATCCCCAGCCCCGGTGCATGCTGCTGCACATCCCTTTACACCAGCATCACATCAACGTGCTCTGGAGGTGTCCTGGGGCACCCCTGGGACCAGCTCTGCTTAGCATTGACCTTGTTCTGAAGGGGGCAGAGACCCCTCATTTCCACTTGATAATCCCAACCCGAACCTCATCCAGCTGGAGTGTGTTAAGCCCAGCCCAGGGTGGGTCAGTCTGTGCCTCCCTACCCCCAGCTAAACCTTCCTGGATTAGGGCTATAAAAGAGGTTTTCACCAGTTCTCTCTCCCCTGCTGGTGTCACCAGGAGCTGGGACAGTCCTAGTTGGAGGTTCAAGGTACGGGGTTCACCCTCCCTCCCCTCAATCAGTTGCTGCCAACTCAGTGGTGGGTGCTGTTGGAGTGGTAAGGGCTAAAAATAGGTTTTGATATTAGTGGCAATACACTGTGCAGAAAAGAAAATCTGTGAGACTTCAAATAACTTGGCTGGTACATGGTAAATTTAAAAAAAAAAAATCCTTTTGCTTGGTGGCAGCTCGACCTTTCTGCTTGGCTAAGCTGCTGTTTTAATCTCTGTGTAAGTTCTATCCCTGTGTGCATCTGGATGAGCAGCGTTCTGAATCGGTACACGTGCCTTCAGCTGAGAAAAGTCCACGGCGTCCTCGAGCAGGTGTTGGGCTGCTGAATGTTAGGGGGAAGGAAATAAAACGCTAAGTGTAGTGTCAGCAAAGATATTCATCTCCGAGGCACTGTGTGTTTGCACTCGGTAAATAGATATTATGTGTTAGTAGCCGTCGTGTTGCAAACCCCTCGCAGCAGCTTCATTATTGCTTTTTATTTTGCTGATTGCCCATTAACTGTCTCTGTTTGACCACCTGGGCATCTGGGCTCGCTCCACCAGAGGCGGGTGTGTGGGCTAAAGGGGGAAGGGTGCCAAGATCCTCAGAGTAGGCTCTTGACCACGATGGATGTGTTCAATAACGTGGCTCAGCCTGTTGAAATGACCTCTTTACTCCGACCCATCCGATAATAAAGTTAAACCACATCGCATCTACATTCCGGAAATCACTTTTTTTGGGAATGTGTTGATGTTTCACTCTTCCACAGAAAGTGAGAAGAAATCTCGTGCCTGGGGTGCTCTGGCGGCTGATGGAGTAGCCGGCGTATTCATCATTTGGGGGGATCAACGCCACTGTTATCAGAGGGTTAGCTCATTTCTAGCGGTTCTGCCTGTACCGTTCCCAAGGGCTGCACAAGAAATGAGCCACACAGGGCTGTGAGATACACGTGTTGGAGAACATTTGTCTGAAAGTTGTGATGTTCTTGTAAAAAGCTAAACTGCAGAATACGGGAGAGCAGCAGAACACCTTCCTCTGTGACGGATGTGGCTGGAAGGTGAATGGCTCAGGAGCTGGTTTGGCAAGTCCGTTCTGACCTCATTCTGGTCTGTGTTCATATATGTGGTTTTATTTTATTCCACATTTTGAACCTGATGGCAATGTGTTGTGCATAAATACTGCATAAAGCCAAATGCATGTACGTGAAGATGTGTACGAAGCACTGCCGCTGTTTGTTAGGCTGCTTCAGCTTTCGAGGCAGTGTTTATCAACTGCTATTCTTATCTTTTTATTTATATTATCATAGTAAAAAAAAAAAAAAAAGGTCTTTCTATTAACCAGGACTCCAACACAGATAAAAAAAGACAGTGCCCAGCCTAAGTAAAAAACCAACAACAAACCCCACAAAAAAATCCCTACCTTGCGTATCACCATAGTTACCTGACAAAAACCCCATCATGTGCTCAGTAAGACACAGCTACTGATGAGGAGGTGACAGTAAATGAAGAGATACCTTGTGTTTTTAATATGCACTTATGAACTATTCATGTTCAAAACAACAACAAAAAAAAGAGGTGAAGAATGATAAAATATATACATCAAAGCATTCTCTGCTATGAGGCAGTTTAAGAAGTATGCCTGTAATTTTGTGTGCTCACAGATTGCAGGAGGTCTATTATTTACAATAGCAAATGGAATTTAAAAAACGTACCAGATGAAAACCTGTCCTTTGGAGTCTTTTTTTTTTTTTTTTTTTAAATGATCAATTACTAAACCACATTTCAAATTTGTTAGCTTGGTTTATTGTTGTCTTTAAAAGCTCTTGAAGATGGGCCAGTAAAAGGAACCCCCATGCTTGTGTCTGCGCCCTGCAGCTGATAAACCCCTGTAAACTGTCAAATTCATTAGCACGGGTAATCTTCACCCCGTTTCTGTGTAGACGGAGAAAGTAAGCAACAGGTGTAATGATTAAATCATCGGATCTTTAGTATGTTCTTACATTTTGAGGTGCAGGACCCCACAGCTTCTTGCCTTGTAGCTTGACTACATTTAAGAAAAAAGGAAAAAAAAAAAAAAGTCTTTTTAGGAAGGGAGCCCAGTGGAAGGGTCTAACAGCTTTTCAGTGTGGGGTTTGTTATTTTTTTTTTTTGGTCTGTTACCAGCATATTCTTTAAAGCAGCTGCAGCTCCTGACCCCTGTGGCTGCAGGGCCGGGGAGCAGCCCGCCCTCGCCCCGACGGCGTGTGGGCTCTTCCCGGGATAGTGGGAACAGTGTGGACACCGCGCAGCTGGTCAGAGCTTGGCCTTCCCTGATCACCTACTTCCTACACAACCCACTGGTTTGCCTCAACTAACTGTCCACATACGTACTTCAGGAACTTGTACCGCGAGAAAATCATTAATGCATCTCTCCAGCGCCTCCGTCCTGTCCAGGGCGATGCTCTCCAGATCCGCCACTGGAGGATTTGCCCGGGCCTTGGCAGCGTGCAGGCAGCTTTGACATCGTAACGTGCCTCTCGCACAGACGTTTCGCGTGAATGGGTTTGAAGTTCAGCTTCAGCTTTGAAGTGTAACCACAGAACAAAGCCCTGTTCTTATTTGTATATCACAAGCTTGCCGCAAACTTGGGGCGTTATCTCAGCTTCACAAAAAACGTAAACAGCAGCAAGTCAACAAATTTCTAACAAAACTGAATTCTCCCGAGCTGAACCTGCAACCTCTGTGCTGGAGCAGATTGTTTTCTGAAGTGTCTAACACATGAGAAAAGGTTTTTGAAGATGAGCAAACCCAGGAGTTCGCTTTAAGGTAAATCACTCTGGAGGGGGTGTGACCGGTATCCCCTTGTGGGGATGTTTTCTGGGACCAGAGGCCAACAGAGGGGATGTCTGGGGAGAAGGAAAGACTGCAAAGCAAAATGTCCCTGGAGGTTCCCCAGCAAGTACCTGAAATTACCCCTATTCCCAGATCCCCGGCTGAGAAATCCTGTGCAATGTGACTGTGAAGGAAGATGATTCTGCTTGTCCTTTTCTTCCTGACAGAAATAAATACAGAATTGGTCCTGCTGGAGAGCTTGTGCAGACAAAAAAAGAAGCCATTCTCCATTTAAGTGTTTTCAGAACGATTCCTCCCGAGCACAGTGAATCGGCGTGGAGCCGCGGCGGTCTTGTCCCTGCGATGCTCCTGAGGACTCGTACCAGGAACTCATCTTCTAAAGATCAGATTCTATTTCCCGGCAAAAGATGTCCCATCTGCCACATCAAATTTTACTAACGGTGCTATTATGACTCTGAGCATCACTCTACATGCCCAGAATCCTGTTGTGAACTTCTTCTGCTTGATCTCTGGGCATGAGAGGATTTGCTGCCTCTTTGGTCTCCATCAGCAGTCGCGCTGCCAGCTCCCTGGGCGCCGAGGCATCGCGCTCGCCTCGCTAGTCAGGGGCTGGGGATTGCGCTGCCTTTGCTGCTGCTACGGCAAGAGAAAAGCGCTTGTTCTTCCCGCACGCACATCTGAAACCCGGGAGAAAGGGTCAATGCCCATCGCTTATGTGGTTTTGATTCTGGGGACTTGATGTCTGACTTTAATCTCACAGTTCTTCCGCTCAGATGTTGCCCTAAAAAAGAAATCCCAGCTCTAATGTACCCGCTGCTGGGGGGCGGGGAAGGGTTTTGGCCATTAATTTTGTTTATTTTAAATTAGTGTCTCAGTGCCCTGGGAAACATAATGTTTTTCTGAGGCATTCCTTACATAATCACGGGGCTGGGCAGCACGGCTTGACATCTTACAGTAGAAAATACGGACACAAACACTCAGCCAGAAGAACGGCAGGGATGGGAGGTGAAGCCCTGCATCGCCTCCTTCGCCCCCTCCCCTGGACCCCAGGGCCCTCCGGGTCAGGACAGGGCATGGGGGAGGGCAGGGGGGGGGGGATTCCTCAGCTCCACTCACCCCTGTTGCCCTCCCCACTGGGGGACCAGCCCAGCTCTGCCGGCATCCCCAGGGGCGGAACGTGGCACAAATCCTGTAGAAATCGGCAATTAGTTGGTGGGTCTGTGTCTTTGATGAACTGGGGGGGAAGGGGGGAGCAGGGAAGAATGATGCAGGAGCATCCCACCGGCCCCCACCAGCCCCGGCTCCTGCCGGAGGTGGGGCTGCTCCGGAGAAGTGTTTCCCACAAAGCACTGCATGAGCCACAGCTTTCACATATAAACCTTCTTGCATTTATTTTTAATTACTGGTGCCTGAGAACATGTTATACCTTAGCTCGCTGGAAAAGGTAATTATCAATGGGGGGCCATTGTTAGTTATTGGAATTCAAAACTAAAAGCCATCTGAAATGTCTAAATATTGACTCTAATTTCTGCCTGTGACATTAGGAAGCCTACTCTCCCACCTCCAAGCAGCAGACTGTGATTTAAGATGCATATGAAGATGTATGTTTAAGACACATTCTCCTGCGGAGATATGCTGAGAGTTGGGGGGTTCAGCTGGAGGAGAGAAGGCTCCGGGGAGACCTTAGAGCGGACCCCCAGGACTGAAAGGGGCTGCGGGAAAGGGGGGAGGGATAGGATGAAGGGTAAGGGTTTTAAACTGTCAGAGTGGAGATTTAGATGAGATCTGGGGCAGAAATTCTCCCCTGAGAGGGGGGTGAGGCCCTGGCACAGGCTGCCCAGAGAAGCTGTGGCTGCCCCCTCCCTGGCAGGGCTCAAGGCCAGGTTGGACGGGGCTTTGGGCACCCTGGGCTGGGGGAAGGTGGCCCTGCCCGGGGCGGGGGGTGGCACTGGGTGGGCTTTGAGGTCCCTTCCACCCCAAACCGTGCTGTGATTGTATGATATACAGCACAGCTCTGATAATTAAAGATGGCATTCCTGCTAGGGCTCTTGTAACTGAGAAATACTTAAAAGGATCTAAAGACCAGACTGAAGCTGTGCCATTATTTTCCTTCTCATGTTGGTGCTGAAAATCTGGCAAGCCGCTAAAGGTAGCAGGATGCTGTAGAAAAGCCGGTATCTATTGCTAGTTGAATCTATTGAAAAATAAAGCGCATATTAAATGTTTTAACTCTATTCTAGGAAAATGAATCTTTCTTTTGGTAGTGTAAAAAAAATGCTCATGGCTCAAATGTAGCCTTTAACCTTTTTCCCCCATTTTACTTAATCAACGTTGCAATAGCTGTTGTTGGCATAAATGCCCCATGCAGTGAAAGAGGAGTATGCAAATCCCCTACGGATCAATACTTTTACTGGAACAAAAATCTTTAAAGCTTACGATCGATTAAAAAAGTTAAATCCGATCCCTTTAATTTGCTAAAGAGACCTTTCCCCCCCACTTCATGCAGGTACCCGTTCCTCGTCTTCCAGTAAAGATTAGTCAGCCCGAGGCCCCTCCAGGCAGGGTAACGCTTCCCATAAAAGCAGCACCTGTAGGGGGGTGAGGTGCTTTTCAAAAACACTTCACCTTGTGTAACCTCCTGAGAAAAACGTACCAAGGACTCGGCTCTTCCCCTGCCTTTCAGGACCCTAGGAACATCTTTCCTGGTGTTATCCGAGCATCAGTGGGGCTTATCAAATCAATTTATAACCGGTGAAAAGTCTAGAAGCTGAGTGATGGGAAACCTCTGTTCATGATTTATTCATTATTTGAAACAAACATCCTGAGGACTGTTTATACTTTTTATTAAATATTTGTGCCTCCTCTAGGTATGAACCCTTGCGCAGCGTATTCAGTGCAGGAACGGGAATGGAGCGCGGAGGCACGCAGATAACTTTGCAGATGAGTTTCTCTGAGTGCTGTGTCCAATATTTCCCCCCACCTTCCCTATATCGTCTACATGGGTGATTCTGGATCACTTCCACCTGCTCCACCTTCCCCCTTTTCCCTCTCAAAGCTCTTTGCACTCTCCAAAAGTATACACAATTTCACGCTTAACAACTCCTGCCACTAGAAGTGATTTATAATAGGCTGTACATATTTATGAGAGACTCTCAGGGCACTGCCCGAGAAAGCTTTCCAGCCATGAACTCGTGTCCGTTCTCAGACACAGGCTGGAGGTTGGCCACCCTCTGCCAGGAACCGTGAGCACGGCGCGGCCATCACGGCGCGCTAGCAGGGAGCTCGCTGCTAGAGCCCGGGGCCAGTGCGCACGGCGGCTCAGCTCCTTCCAGTGGGGCGAAAGTCCTGGCGCATCCCGCCTGCAGTGATGCCCTGCGCAGCGTCGCCTGGACCCCAGCGGCGTGCGCCCTGTCCTCAGTGCATGCCGTTCTGCGAGAAACTCTATCGATTGCAGTGACCGACCTGCAGAAGTTTCTTTCTAAAAGAAAGAATCTGAGACTAAATTTGTAGCTCACTTGACCTTGAACAAGATCTGGCTTGGCCCAGCAGCCGCTGGCCCACAGGCTCACCCTGCCCGCAGCGTGCTGCAGAAGATGGCTTCCTTCTGGGATCATAAAAATTCACGATGGCCCATGGTCGTTTTTTGTTTGTTTGTTTTGTTTTGTTTTTTTCTCCTAATATCTAGACTGAGGATTGCATCTAAATTGGAGTTTGAGCTCTTCTCCACGGGTCTCAGTGGAGTTCCCCACCTCTGTTACCAAACCCTTGTATATATTTCAAGACTACTGTGCCCCTTCTTTCAGTTAAACAACGCTGTTCAATCTTAACAGACAACTTTCTCCTCCCAGACCTCACCACTCTGCGCTCGGTGCCCGGGAGTGGTTGGAGTGCTCCAAAAGCCTGCGCTAAGCAAGTGCTCTCGTGTCTTTCAGGCGGTGCTGTTTTATTTGCTCTCCGAATGCTTCATGCAGTTATTTCTTCATGGTGAAAGGTCTTTGTGGCCATCTCTGAAATTTGAGTGGGTCACCTGGCCCCTGTTAATAGCTCCTAGCATGCTAACCTTGCAATTCCCACAATCTGCTAGCCCATGGTTTGCAGATTTTAAACAAAAGCATTAATGAAACCGATGTAGGATGCAGGGCTGCGAAGCTCTGCCCGTCCGTTCTCTCTGCGTACTGATCTCCAAGCCAGGTTTCTGAGGTCTGTCCCATCTCCGGTGCTTCACCTGGGCAGTGTTTGCCTCCCTCAGTGAGGAGAGCACCTCGCTCATGGCACAGCTGCTCCCCACCACGAGGTCCACTGCTGTGCCTTGGGAAAATATTGGAGTGAATTGACATGAGGTGCTTTCGACAGATCGATGTTGACTTTTTATCTTCCCTTTGTTTCCTTGCAAGGCCTTACAGTTGGTTCAGTTGTTTATTTCAGTATTTTTCTGGAAACTGGAGTTAAGTTTCTGCAGGTTATGGCTCTCTGCTGACCTTTTGTGTCTGCACAAGGCTTCCCTCCCATGGAAAGTCCAAGAGGGGAATTAAATCTCAGCACGAATCAGGGTGTCTTAACATCTTACTCACTGTTCTTACTGACCGATAGTCACGTAGAGTAGGAAGGAAAATTTTCAGTAACTTTAAACTTCCCAGTCATTCTTAGACCCAAAATTTGGTGAGGCCAAATGGATTATCTTATAAAATGTTTTATCAAGAATTAAACAAGTCAGAATTATTTAACCTCAGATAAGTGCAGATGTGAAAGACATGTAAGAATGCTCTTGCCAAAATCTGGCTTGTGAATTGGATTCAGCAGAAGCACATTTCTGCGAAACAAGCAACACAAAAATGAGTTGGAAAATGTGCTGCCATGCTGAATTGCAGTTACGTGCTCTGAGCAGCCTGGGAATCTGGTTTTGAGAGTGGGGTGAGGATTTTTAACTCAAATCCTGGAAACTCCAGGATCAAATTCAGATTGTTTTCAAATTTCCAACTGGCTTTCAGTTTGAACAAACCCAAATGCTAGAACTGAAGGACGCGAACGCTGGCAGTCTGTCCCAGACGAGCAGCAGGGCCGCCTGTGGATTCCCCGGTGGCTCTTTGTGCCTGTTGTACCCGTTACGGACGCGAAGCCGGAGAACAGCAGCGCTGGACACTCTGGGGAGGTGGGGAATGGGGAGGTTTGAGCAGCGATGGTTGGAGCTGAAGCCCAGTGTCCCCTCGACAGCAACACCCTGGTTGTACCCCTTCCACTGGGGCTCTCCCCATCACAGCCCTTCCCGGGGAGCCCCGCTCCCACCTGCCCATCTCAACGGACCCTCCTGGTCTGTTACCCGTGGTCTGCCGAAAGACACCACCGTGCCTGTCGCGAGGTTTGGCACAGCCATGCCCACGGAGCAAGCGGCAGAAGCGCCGTGAGACGCCGTTCCCCGAGCTGCTGGAGGCAGGCGGTGCCGGGGACCTGCGGGGCCTGGAGCTCCGCGGGGCGAAGCATGCTGGGTCTGAGAGGGATGCAAGCGCCTCGTCCATGCAGCCCTAACCCACCCTAAAACAGCGTGCGGATGCTCGGGTGGCCTCAGTGTCTCCGAATCTGCTGTAGGAACTTGTTTCTCTGAGAGCTGCTGGGCTGGGGTTCCCTGGGGTCAGCCCCTCGCCTCCGACGGCCCCCGCAGCCGCCCTCCTCCTCCTCGGCTCTCACATGCCACTTGCAGCAGCTTTACAAATGAGAGAATTAGGCAGCCATGTGCAAGCGCTCGTAAAAACATCACACATAAGAAAATTCATGTCATTAATCAATTGCATAAACATTCATGTCAGAAAATGCAGTGAAATATATGCAAAACCCATTGCTGCAGATTGCCTTCTACGCAATTAGAAGTGCAGGAAAATGTGTAATAAGTATCAAATCTGTTTCCAAACAATTAAGGAGAGAATGAAACTTCAGTGTACTCTCAACAGGTTTATAAAAAAATGTTGCAGTGTTATGAATGTTAAAAACTGTGCACGCATCAATTTGCATATATCCCTACATGCAATTATCTACATTAGTATGGGCAATAAATGGACTGTGATCTTCTGTATAGCACAAGCAAATAGCTGATGCTTGATCCTCCATCTTCTCTTAATGTTTATTTCTCTTTGTCCCTCATTTGTGCACGAAGGCAGTTTGCTGCTCCCTCTTGAAACGCAATTAGATGTGCTGGGAACAAGGTTAACTGGGTGTATTTGTGTGTCTGCATCCCGGCGTTCCTGAGCGATTGAAACCTGACGTCTTCTGGGTGCGAGAAAAAAATACCATTGTGTAATGCGCAAGATGACTAGATCTAAGTGTTCTTACCTGCTCTGTAATTCTTTCCTCTCTAATAACGGCAACACATTTAAGAGTCCTGAAGAGACGGAACTAAAATTTTTTTTTTTTTTTTTTTTTTTTTTTTTTTTTTATGAAAAGCTACATGGAAGAATTATACTAGAATTGCAATCAGTAGTGCTGTGGAAAATATAATTGGCTTTTGAGTCCAGGGTTCATTAGCTAGGCCCAGGAAAGAGGTTACATCCTTGGTGTAAAGGACCTACAGAGAGGAAATGCAGAATCCCATCTCTGATTCAGAATTTCTTTCAAGAATTTAGTGACGGATTTCCTCACGTGCATGGACACATTTTACAGCTCAAGCTAGATCCGCTAGAGCTATAGCATCATCCTCGTGCTGCGGGCAGGGAAGGATGCTTGGGGTTCCGGGCACGTTCTTCCCAGGACACTCCTGTTGCCCACGTTTCTGTCTGAGCAGCGTTTGCAACAGTCGCAGCGATGATGTTCTGGGCACAGCAAGTAAGGTCAGTGTTGCTGGGAAAGTGTAATGTCCCAGCTGGAAAAAGACAGACAAACATCGAGGTATGTGTGAAGGTTCCGTTCAGCTCCTAATTATTTATTCAGAGAGTTTGGTTCCGTCTCCAGAGCGGAAAGCTGCTTGCTCTGGTTATTTATGGCTCTGACTCTGCAGCTTGACCCTCGTGGGTGAACCTTGTGCCCCCCTTTGCTCAACGGGAGCCCTCGCTGCATGGGCTCGGGAGCCCTTCTAGTATAAACACGTCTGTCTGAGAACTGCAAATACATCCTCAGTGAGTACTTGGGTGTGTGACTGGGAAATCTGCTTGCTGTTAATATTTTCACAGCAAGAGTTGACCTGCAGGTCATAAGAAGAAGAAACAAAAGGGATGCAAATATGGCCTTACTTATTTAAAAATGTGATTAATTATCTGCAAGCAAATTTTGTCGTCGCAGATCTTATTTCTGTTTCTCCCCAGACACACTGAGCCTTTTTGTGTTCACACTGGCAAACACATAAAACCCTCCAGTCAGATGACATGTGTCACTTAAACCTACCCCAGATCTGGATTTGATGTATGTCAACACATTTAAAGTTGTTAAATTTAAAAGGAGTTTCTCTGCCTGCTCCTCAGTTGCCAAGGGAATGCAGAGTATGCAACTTGGCTTTTAAAGCCAAACCCAAACATCACCGGGTTACCCATCTGATGGTACAAACATATCCGAGTATTTATCTGATGCCTGTTAGCAGGCTGATGCTGATGTTTTGGCAAAATCCCTGTGGCCGTGCATGGGTTTAGGGAGCTGTGGAGGGATGTCGGAGCAGGGAGTTGGGGGTGCCTGCGCCTCTCGGGTACCTCCTGCTGTACCTCCTTCGGTCTCAGCACCTCCAGGTGGTTTCTGCCCTCGCCCACAGCTCGTTCCCGGCGTTCCCGAGCGGTTTGGGCCGAGGCGAGCTGGTCCCACCGGGCACCTTCCCCCGCAGGGGTGTCAGTGCCTGGGTCTGGGTCCGCGTGCTCCCCACTGAGCTGGGCACGGCCACGGGCTCTGCCTGACCGGGGTCCAGGGCTGCTCCTGCCTTCGGGTCAGATGAAGAGCAACACCAGCGGGGCACGGCAGTGTCCCTGCCTGGGAGAGGGAGAAGGGACACACAGGCTGTAGGGAAGGAGCTGCCCTTTCCCTTCCCCAAGCCTGCGCAAAAGTTATCAAAATCTGTGCTTTCGCCGTTATCTTTCAGTTTATAACACTGCATGTAGAGCAGATTAAACCAAAGGGTTTGCAATCTGTCACTGATTTTGGAAGGGGGAGGGACCACGGGAAGAAGGGTAAGGCTGAACACTCGGCGCTGAGCAGTGCTTACGGGACATCCAGGCGACGGCGCGTGGACGGGCCGATACCCACCAGCGCTGCCCGCGGGGACGGGGGGCTGCAGGGTCATTCCTCCCCTTCTCAACTCTGACAAACGCGGAGCTCTGGACAGTCTGGGGCTGTCACTTAGTCACAGCTTTATTTTCGGTTCGGGGGAAGGAGAGCAGAGCATCTTGCGTGTAACAAACGCTCTAACCAGAAGCTGTATTTTGGAAAGAAAACTACCAGGTTACAACGCTGAGCAAATCAGTACCTTGTCTGCTGTTGATGTCACACTACAGAACCACACAGTCCGCACCGTCAGGCATAATGCTTTGGCAGCACAGACATCTGCATTCATTACTGCCACGGGGGCTAATCAAGAACTTTTCAATCAAAACACCACTTTAGCTGCCTTTTTGCCGTATAGGATATAGAAAAAAAGAGGTAGTTGGGCTGCAGCAAACCATAAAAGTCTTTGGTGGATGCAATGGGACTCGAGCATCTCAGCTCCGATGCCTGTTCCTGCCATAACCCTGCACCCACTCGGACCCACCCTGTTGGCCATGAACTTCAAACAAGGGAGGGCTGAACTCTCTTAAAATGTATTTATACAGTTTCTTAGCAGTGAGCAAATGATTATAATTGTTTCCAGGTGTTCCTCATAGAATAAAATATAAGAATGTTCTATAAGGAAAAAAATATCCTCACAGAATAAAAAATAGGGGGAAAAAAAAAGGGTTTTTTATAACACAGAAGTGGCTTTGCCAGCCAGGACGGTTGCTCTTTGCAGTGGGGCTGTTTACACCAGCTTGAGCCTCTCCGGAGCAGCCGTGGAGCTGTAATAGCTTTGTGCTTTAAGTCTTGAGGAGGATCTTTCATCTGAAGTTTCTATAATCCAGTATTAATACTAATGCATGGGAAAATGTCCATTTTTCTTCAAGTTTATTTTATTTGCTCTATTTCTTCATTTTTTTTTTTCCTGTATTTTCAAGCATTTAATCTTAAAGACTGAAAATCAGTCAGAGTCCTGCCTCTTTCTCCTAGTGTCGGCCTGACACCGGGGAAAGGCAGAGCCAGAGACCCGCCCGGGGCGGCACCAAGGGACCAGTGGAAACCTTTTCTTTGGGTTCTCCTCCACTGGCGCAGAAGGAAATACTGACTCATTCTCTATACATGTGAGATTTCTGGCTTCCTATTCCATATTTTACCATTGCTCCTGCATGTTTTTGCTTTTATTTCAACATATATTTTTAGAAGAGAACGATGAAAACTAAATGAAGAAGAAAAAGACATCAGTGCCGCGTTACGGCTGAGATCGTACACACATAAAAGCCCTTAAGTAGAGCTGTGTAAAACTCATTGGTTTCACTTCGCAGGAGCCTGTGACAAGATTTGCTCTGGCTTTTGATCCACCTCGGCCTGCGCCCTCCAAGGGCTGCTGCGAGATGCAGGGCTGAGCGCGTGCACTATCTCAAGGCCAAATTTAACCAGGATCGGTTAGTTCAGACACCTCTGTCATCAGCAGTCTCTCAGGCTGCCCTTTTCACATGTTTCCTTCACAAAATCACATTGGTTTCTTTAACAATAACAACACTTTTTTTTTTTTTTCCTAGATATTTTATGGACCTTAATGAATAATCTAAAGAATTACAAATTGATAGCAAAAGGTAAAGGACATTTGCATGATACCGTCGCTAATATTTCAGTCTGCTGTGAGTGCAGTTTAGTCACAGAGTATGTTTGTACTAAGTAGGCAAATGCTTCTCTGTGGATCAGCTGATACCTAGAAAATCAAGCCAAAACAACCACGGGAATTTCTGACTTTCCTGACGATGAGTATGCGGTACCAACCCCTAATGTCGGAGTACAGTGCATTGCTTGGCA
The DNA here is from genome assembly GCF_003259725.1 of Athene cunicularia. Taxonomy (NCBI): domain Eukaryota; kingdom Metazoa; phylum Chordata; class Aves; order Strigiformes; family Strigidae; genus Athene; species Athene cunicularia. The sequence goes on from NW_020799109.1 coordinate 515,460, forward strand.
GGCTGGGCACAGGGGGGCACACAAATCCGGTACCGTTTTCCTCTCCGCTCCCCCCGTCTCTGCAAGGGGACCTGCTGTGCTGCTTGGCTGGAGCGAACACCAACCACGGGAGGTGACAAGTCAGCACCGTGACCTCTCTTTTTCCTCTTCCACTTTGCCAGCTTAATCCATTGATAAGTCGCTTTGCAATGACTGGTAAGTGAGGCCTAACTCAAACCACATGAGCCCCCGCGGGGAGCGTCGTGGCGGGGCGTGGGATGCCCGGGACATTGGTCTGGGTCACGCTGCAGCCTCCCTCCGGGAGCCTGGCACAGCGGGATCGATGGGACTTGCATCTGGAACGTCTCCAACTTGTTACCTGGTCTCTGGTCCGGCTGCCAGAAAGGTGACACTGAAGAAAAACCACTGGAAAGGAATAAAGAAGATTTTAAGTTGAAGGTGTCAAAGGAGACAGAAGAGATTCGCAGGCAGCAACTGGACGTTTTCCAGCCGGGATAACTTTGTAGCACTCAGCAGGCAGCCGGAGTGCAGCTTTTAATGAGAAATTCACATTGTTTTCTGGAGAAAATTGTTTTTCTTTCTTCTGAGTTTTTGTTTGCTTTCTGAGATACCATCTACAGATACACTTAATCACCTTTCTAGCAAAACGTATTGACAAGGAGGTGCAGCGTGGTGCTGCCGCATCCCGTCTCCTGCGGGGAAAAGCAAAGATGCGGAGGGGTAAACACGGTGCATATGCTCAGACATGGCTGAGACACAACACAGCTGAGCATGGAGAATTCAGGCTTCGAGACACAGAAGATCCTCAGTACACAGACGACAATGCTGTACTCTTGGAAAATAACTCGAAGGCTTTATCACCCAGACTGAAAATAAAAAAAAAAAAAACACCAAAATGTGGCTTCTTTTTTACTGAAGTCGGGAAAGGTGTGGGAAAAAGGGAAGAGAGTGGCAACCGGGTGCAAGGCGGGAGGGGCTCTTGGCACCACGCGCCTGGCAGCCACCAGAAACAAGGAGGAAAGGGCTTAAAACGGCACCTTTGTGCACAAGAGGACCAGCAGTGGGGTACGGAGAGCTGGGAGCGGCAGCGGGTCCTGAGGGAATGCAGAAGATGATGAAAACGCTGGTTGGTAAAATTAAGAACAAGGGAAAGAAATTATCTCCATGTCTCAGTAACAATCAAAATCCTGTTTTACCTACTTAGGGGCAGTAATGCTTAGAGACACTCGCACTGACGTGATCGGAAAGCTTGTACGTGGGACGATTAAATTAACTTAGTTGAATACTCTGAGCCATTAATAATAATTTTTAACAAGCCCTGGAACAATGGGTCAATTCCTGAGGAGGAGAAATTATATTAGTATCTGTGCCTAAAAAGGGTAAATATAAAAGTTCTGGTAACAAATGACCGGTTGTCAGGCCCAGAAATCATAACGGAAGAAATGTGAGATGTCATCACTAGCGAATTCTTCAGTTCTATAGTGCAATTAACACCATGCAAAGTGGTTTTATGAAGCATAAGTCTTTAAGAAAATTGCCAATGGGAGAAGATAACTTTCCTGACTGAAGGTAACTGTCACAAAACAGGTTTCCTAAAATAATTTGATTTACTGCCCCAGGCGCTTTGAAAAATTGCCTTATATACCCTGTAATGCCTCAGAAATTAAATGGATTAAAAACAGTTAAATGATTTAAAAATGTAATCAAAACCAGGAAGTCATCCTTCTTTGGCGTGTTTCTCGCAAGTTGCCATAGGGATCTGTCCATAACACGATCCTGCGCTGCAGAGGACATACATCACAGAGAGCTCATAGCCGGGGTGGGCACAGCCCAGCCACGCGGATTAGCCCGGTGAGGGGGGCTGTGTGGACACCCCGCTCGGAGGAGCCCAATCCGGGCGTAAGCGTGGAAGAGGTGAGGAACGTTCTGGTAGCAAGGGGGCAACACCCAGGAATGCAGCAGCAGTGAGAAGTTACAAGAAGGGAATGAGGAAGACCCAAGAAACTACAGACCTGTTGGCCCAACCCCAGCACCCAGAAAATCTACGGGGCAGATCCTGCTGGGTGCTACCGACTGACACCGAGGGGACCACGCGGCCACCGGGCACAGTCGGCGCGGGCTCAGGGGGACCGGCCTGTCTCGCTCATTTGATGTCCTTCTACATCCCAGCCTCCCGCCTCATGGGTGAAGTAGCTGAGAGGGTGAAGGAGACCCGTGGTGTTGGGGTCAGGCATTAGCTGCTTGTTTCTATCTGCTAAGCCACAGAAATGCGGCGTTCAGGTCGCAGCTAACCCCTGCAGGAGGTTAAAACCTTCGCGGGAACAAAAGCACAGACGCCAATATGGTGGTTGCTGTTTGCTCAGTTTATTAACTGCGCAATTGCTTTATATACGCCTTTCTGTCCATCGCGAGATCTTCCGTCCCCTGTTCTTTCCGTGCATCGCGAGATCTTTCATGTGCCTCTGTTTTCCCGTACACCGCGAGATCTTCTGAGCGCCTCTCCCTACACCCATGGAAATAGGGGTGCAGGATGGTGTCCAGCCGGAACGGGGAGGCAGCGCTGCCCGTCCCTGTGGCGAGAGGGAATGCTCCCGGCTCCTCCACGGGGCACGGTGTTGCCCAGCTCTTTGGAGAGAGGTGCCAGATGAGGTGGGACCTGTAACATCATCCCGTTATGAAACCCCCAAGGGAGGTCTGACGGGCAGCAGGGCAACACCGCCGCAAAAAAAAAAAAAAACCCAAACAAAAAAAAACAACCAAAAGCAGCAAACTCATATCAGGAACAAGAATATTCTGATTACCAAAAGGAATTAGTGACCAGAAGAGCCAACCCGGGGACGCAGGGACTGCGCATCATAAAGACCCTCCGGATGGAAACCGGGGGATTATTTGGAAGCAGTGCTGAAGCTGGAACAAGCAGTTGCGTGTGATGGAGAAATTAGTGGATGAAGCGCAGGAGATCACATTAGATTATCCTAATGGTCCCTTCTGGGTATGAATATAATGAAAGAATATGTGGGTTTTATTCCTTTATTAAAAATAACATTCATCTAATTTGATAATTTCCCCCCCACACTTTTGCAGTTCGCACAGCACCTCGCAGACCCGGCAGAGCTTTGCCAACCGCAGCTCTAGACAGAGGCCCTCGTTTTGCCCACCCCACCGCTGCAGCTGAGCGAAGAGCTGCATTGCTTCTCCCTCAAACTTCTGAGGTGTCAAGAGAAAAGAAAAACTCCCCCATGCGAGGGGGGTGAAGGCGGGGAGGTGACTCAGGGGCGAGCTGCTGCGCTGCTCTCCGGCCACACCAAGCTCATCCTGGGCGTGCTGGGACAGGGTCCATCGCGTACCCCCTGTGCTGTACTTTAACACCCCGAGTCTTCACCAAAACCGGCACCTAGGCACTACCAGAATGGTTATTATTTACACTAAACTGGAATCTGGGCTCGCAGACGGGTTTCCATTGCTGTCACTAAATTATCTTTTTATATCTTGGCTATCGTATTGTTTTTCTTTTCACAGGTTGCTTCCTGTTGCAATAAAAAGTTATCTTTCCTCTGATGGCTAAAAGTGTTCAACTCCAAACCTATGGATTAATGATCATTACTAATGGAAATGGTAAACACTACCTCGAAGGCTAAATTCAATTTCATGGTTATATAGACAATGGTTATATTACCCGAAAAGCAGATTCGTGCCCGGCGTGCAATAACCCAATCTTAACGTGCTCAGGAGAGATACTATATTTATTCAGTCCTGGGTGCTCAGTGGACTTTTCCACAAATCAAGCACACCAGCAGCAGATTTTTGTGCTTCTTTTATACAGAAAAATCAGAGGTTAGTGCTTGTCGAAACACACCTATTAGATACCGATGGGTTAGTGATTAACATACACCAATAACACGGCTCACAACGCTGCTGCTCCCACGCATGCTCAGGGGAAGGGTCTTAACCTGGGCAGGGGCCTTTTTGACCTGTGGGTGTGTTTTTTAGTCTTATAACGAAGGTAGTTCACTGTTGGGACACTCAAAAGTCAGTTTCATTGCCAAGTTAATTAACTGATTAGTTGCTTTGACAGATTGTCAATCAACTCATCCTCAGCACAGACCCACACATTCTCTTTTATGGTCCAGGATGTTCTGATTATTTTCTAGGGTGTGGAGATCAAACCTGATTCTTGATGAACTTCTAATCGCTAATCAAGGTCAACTTGACCACACTTCAAAGTCTTGTTTGACCAAGCTCCAAACCCTCACAACTGTCCCCATATGCGCAGTAACTATAGCTACTAGCACAATTATGGGCCATGGCTACCAGCAAATGTGAAGTGCACTGTTATCAATTCGATAACACAACCTGGGAAAATACACTGAAATTAACAGTGTGCGTTAGATCGAAGAGAAAAAGCTAAAAAGCAGTGAGCACTGGGCACGTATTGTGGATGTGCCCCTGACCAGGAGGCTGGCGAGGGCAGGCGATGGCGCGGTGGCGAGAGCCGGAGTGGGAGGTGCCCCCCGGTGAGCTGTCCTGGCACCACCGGGAGCGGAGGGGGGGGACCAGCCCCACACCATCGCAAACCCAAGTTGTCCTTCAGCGCCCCAGTGAGCACCAGCAGCCCGCACCGTCCCGGGAACGCGAGGCTGCTGCCGTGGGAGGCCCTGCTGAGGCCTGCGAGCAGTGATGGATTACCCTGACCCCACCGCACCCCGCCCGTCACCGCCTGATGAATGGTCTTTTCTCCGCTAATTTGGCAAGGGGGGCGATACAGGCTATTAGTTTTCTTGTGAGTATCAAATTAGGAAAGCTGTCAATCAAAATGACACGTGTAACAATTAGGTGGTGCGTTTTGAGTCATTTACCTGAGAATAATGTTAATGGGGGCATCACGGATAAATTCCATGAATCTTTCAAGAATCACCTACACTCGCCTGCTGAGCGCAGCCCGTTATGGGTCACTCGGCTTCCCCTCTGCCAGCGGTGGGAAGGGTTGGGGCAGAGCCGAGGGGGAGGGAACTCAGCCCTCGTTCTGTGCTCCCAGCACCTCCCCTCCCCTGCGAGGTGCGGACCTGGCAGCCTTGCACACCCGCTTTGGCCATGTGCCCCGTGACGTTGTGCCCATTTCTCAGCGGAGTGACAGAGGCTGGTCCCATCTATTGCGTCTGAAGCGAGGGATTGCCCCATCCTGGTGGCAGAAAAAGGATGTTGGGGAGCAGGTGCCACCCTGCACTGCATTCACACCCACCTGCTGCTCCTCGGCTGGACAGGAAAACACAGAAATAAAGAGTCATCACTAAAAATTATTGTAATCCCATCCAGCTTCCTGACCGAAACCTTTTTCCCTCTGACACTATTCTGGCAAAATGGTCATTGGAGAAAAACGGGTCTATCTGCAAGGGCAGACCAGTGCTTATAGCCACGTCAGTGCGACACAAGGAGACGCGTCGTAACGTAAGTGAAAGCTCTAATGAAAAAATAAACCTGCCGAGCTCACACGGGCACTCCTGGCTGGCGTTGCTGATGCCTCCGGGTGGGAAAGCTCGGTGCTTGGTGTGCCTTGCTCAGCCCCCGGCAAGGTCCCTCCTCCTCGTGTGTGTGTGTGTGGGTAGGACGCAGCCACGGGGTCTTTGAACAGTGGGGATTATGTCTCTAAGGATCTGATCCTCGATCACCACGTTCAACTGCATCCTCCTCCTCCCCAGACATCCCAGCAGCCACATCCCACTGCCCCGACGCCGGTTTTACTCTTCCCATCAGGTGAGTGCCAGCGTTTTCTCCGGGATTACTCGCAGGAACCAGGTATGACCTCTTTGTACATCGGTTCTCACTTCAGCAAGCCACGTGGCATTTGCTTATTTGAGAACTGTTGTAAACCAGATCGTTATAAACCATTTCCAGACCCGGACCAGAAGATCTGCCCAGCCCGGGGCACAGCCAACGACGGCCCACGGCTGCAGAGACACACTCCCAGCTCTCTCCTGGGGCTAATGGTTTTGCTGCCTGAAATGTTTGTTTTTGTTTTTTTTTTGTTTTGTTTTTTTTTTTTTTTTAATTTTTTATTTTTTTTAAAATCATATTCAAATGAAAAGTGAAACCAGAAGAGAAACTTTTTTTTTTTTTTTTCCCCTG
>NW_020799109.1:521632-525584 GCF_003259725.1 Athene cunicularia
TTTTTGTTTTTTTTTTGTTTTGTTTTTTTTTTTTTTTAATTTTTATTTTTATTTATTTTTTTTTAAATTTTTTATTTTTTTTAAAATCATATTCAAATGAAAAGTGAAACCAGAAGAGAAACTTTTTTTTTTTTTTTCCCCTGTGCTCATGCTTTTCATCTGTAGTTGTGTTCACAGCCTGGAATAAATTCACACAGAATTCACGGGAAAGCACCTCCTCATCCATAAAGTGATAATGGCTGAAGAGCAAAAGAGCAAAAAGTTCAACCTGGGACATGTTTGTGCTGTGTGAAAACCCAGCGTTTTCCTTACTGGAGTGGGCAACAATTTACAGGCTATTTTGTCTTCTCAACCAAAATGTCTAATAGTGCCACATAGGGAATTTGTGCCAAAGTAATCAAATTCTCTCTGTAAAAAGAAATCAGAAAAGAAGCTTTTAATAAAGGCTTACTGGTGAACATTTTTAAATTGAAAGAGAAACGCGGCTTGCTTCAGACTGCGTGTACCCTGCGGGTTCTGCACCTGCAGGGCTGGGAGTGCTGCCCCGCTGCCTGTGCTGGTGCCATTGCCATTAAAATATCGGAAAACGTGGGTTAATCATGTGAGATTCTCGTGCTGAATCCAGCTCCTTGGTGATGCCGCCTGCTACTCAGCAGCTGACCCAGCTACTCCAGAGCACTCGTGAAAAAGAGTCTTTGGAGTTTTGTGGGTCACTCACACGGCCTTTCAGGAATCACCTGCGGAGGTTTTCGTTACCACTTGCACGTGCTCAAATAAATTGCATTTTGTTTGTTTAAAGTTTCATCGTTTGAATTTTGAAAATATTATTCCAAAAAAAAATTTCCAAGCCAGATTTCTTTTGACAATTATATCAAGAGGATTTGAATGGTGCCAAAATTTAGGTTTTTGTACGTTAATTCTCAATTGTGCTTCACAGGCACTGGTTTGCTGACAACCATCTGTTTCAACCTAACTTTCTTCCTTAGAGTCAGCCCAAGAGAAATTAAAATATCAAAAGGAAACATTTCAGAGGGAGTGGGAAGGAAGCAAAAAAATATAAAGGTGCTGAAGCTGTAAACAGCTTCTGAATTTAAGTTTAGCTTAAGTCACATTTACAGCTGACTCGCCTGTGGGCAAGCTGGAGAGGCTGAGCCTGGAGCATCGCCCGCGTCGGCCGCCCCACGGGGCGCAGCAGCTTCCAGCGGGCACCACGTGCAGCAGGAGTTAAGGAAACTCTGCTTGGATTTCCCAAGATCTTCCCTAAGGCCTGGGGAAGTTATCTTATCTCATCCCCAGTGGCCCAAGGTGGCTTCCTTGCCTTTCCAGATGTCCCTGTATCACCCCCTGCACCAGCACCCCGGTACGGAGGGAGCGCCGCGACGCTCGGCGTGGGCGAGATCTCCCAGGAGGAGACGCCTCTCTGTGTGGAGGGACCCTGCATCGCTTTTAGGATCTAAGGAGCTCGGGCCGGCTTCTCTGTCTGGGAGCAACTTACCCCGTGACTAAATTAACCATTTATAATTAAAACGGTGCTAAAAAGCAGATGGAACATATTAATTAAATGTCACGGTTGGCTTCCTGTAGCCTTTTGATATTGAATTCTAAGCTAAATACATAAATTAGAAAAAGGAAAAGGCATTTTTACGGGGTTCACGATACCCCCCTTCCCTCTCCCTTGGCGCCTTTCGGGCTCCATCATCAGGGATGAGCGGGAACCAGAGCGCAAACACAAGCCCCCGCCGCTGTATTTCAGCTTGGTAGCGCTTTTGCTTAAAAAGTGATAAATAGCGTGGCTTAGACCTTTTGCTGAGAAAAAATAAGAAGTCAGAACAATGAAATTAATTCACAAAGTATTATTTTATCACAACTGCTGTCTGTCTCTTTGAAATAATTTTGTGAAAGACAGAATTACTGTCATTTGTGTCAAAGCATTATTTCCCCTGTTAATACAAGGTGTGTTATGCCCCATCTTTATGGATCAACAAAACAGAATTAAAAGTGTTTTTTTTTAAAAAAAAATCCTGATTTTTGCTGTTGCTGGGAAACTTTTGTGAGCAAAGGTGACGCCTGTGCTGAGCAGAAGGGAGCAGTCTGGGTGCTGGGGGTGGAGCGGTGGGGGCTGCAGGTCCCAGCATGGTGCCGGCCCCCCCCTGGCAGCCCCACACCTCCCGACCCCCTGCCCCGCTGCTGCCCACCCCCGGGGTTTGTCCCGGAAAATGTGGAGCTTCTGCCACTTCTCACGATTAACCTCTTTGGATTTATTAATACACACTGTGAAAAATGTGTTAGAATGTGGATTCAAATGAATGAGCAAATGATGGAAATATCAGCTGTTCTTTCCCTTTGCAGAGCTACGTTGTTGTAAGCATTAAGACTTGGTAGTATCTACTTAGGTCAGGTAATAGTCAGACTCAGCTCTGAAAATTTATTACATTTATTTTCCCCGTGAATTCCCAGAGGTCCCCTGATGCTGAATGCTGCGTAACAGCTACAGAAGCCGGTTCCCATGGCATCTGGGTTTGATTTACCAGCTTCTGGAGTGCAGGTAAATGCCATCATTAATATGCCATCATTAATATGCTTATCTGTTTTTATTTTACTTTATTTTCGCTGCTGCTTTCACCGAGGGGGCTGGTGGCAGTGCTGGGGCAGGGCTCAGCAGAACCCCCCAGCCTTGCAGGGGGGGCAGTAAAACCTCAGCGAGCGTTGCCAGTGCAGACACTAAGGGGGGGTAGATGTGGGGAAGCCCTGTGAGCGGGAGCAGACCGCTGCGCTGTCCCCCCCTGGGGCATCTTTCACCATTCTCCAAAGGGATGTTTAAGGTTTTCTGTGCAAAACCAGCGTGTGTGTGTACAAAGTGTTGGTCATGCAAATACAGACTGACCTGTCCTTAAAATAAGGAACCCAGGGTCGCCATCCCCCTTGCACACTCAACATTGCAATCCGGTATTCTTTACCTCCCTAATATAATTTTACTGGCATGGATTTGATTTTCCATGAAAATATCAATACATAACAATAATAAAAAAGAACAGAGAACACTTCATCATCAATAAAATGAAACAAAGACTCCCGTGCTTCATGTAAGAAAAAAAAATAACCGATGGTAGGGAATTCGAGGAGTCACAAAAATGAAGACTCTGGGAGAAGAGCTGCTCAGAGACGTGTTGGATGAGGACGAAGAAGAGGGACCCTTGCAAATGGAAGGTGCCCCCCTGACACATGAAGCCGAAAGCTTTGTCAGCAACCCCATCGAAAAGCTTAACCTCATTACGCACAGTATGGCACTCCACCCAGAGAAACAAAGGCATGGAAAGATGAATAAAGCTGTCACTAATCAGTGTGAAACTGTTAATTTTAATTGAATTATAGCAAACTTCAAGTCAAACAGATAAATCCTAATCCTGTAATGCTTTAATTTTCTTCCTAATATTTTTCTAATATTCTAAAGCACCATGTTACTTGCACTGTTTAATCAATTGCATGTTGAATTCGTGACACTTTGAGAGTGTATTGTTGTTTTTAAACAAATAAGCAGATTCCGATTTCAAAAGATGATTGTGAATGCAGCAGTCCGTATGCAAAGCCCCGCTATGCTGAGGGGGGACAGTTGGCTGAGGTCATCGCAGAAGCAGGGGCCTGATACGCCGCTTTGATGTAAAAGGTCTCATGCCTTCACAGCGCGGCATCCTCGTGTTTCTGTGCTGCCAGCACAGCCGCGGGGCAGCCTGGGCACAAACCAGAACACGCTGAAAATGCCTTGAATGGTCCCTGCCCCACGCTCCTGTCCACGGGAATACTGGTGTATCCTCCAACTGGGGCCTGGGTGCGTGTTACCGGGGTCTAAGCATGAGTTACTGGGGGCTAGCAGGCATTACTGGGGGCTAGCAGGTGTTACTGGGGCCTGAGCACACATTACTGGTAACTGAGCATGTGTTACTGGGGGCTAGTG
>NW_020799109.1:525634-580582 GCF_003259725.1 Athene cunicularia
GGCGCCGCCGTGGGGAGGCCGCGGGCGGTTTGGCCCACGCGGGGCTGTGCCGGGGTCGGTGCTTCACCTGCCCAACGTGGGACCCGTCCCGGCGGCCGAGCCCTGGCCTGGCGCTGCCCAGCGGCACGGGGCGGCCGCGGCTTTGCTGGGGGCTCTCTGCCCGCCGGCACCGCGCTGACCAGGAGCCGTGCGCTTAGCCCAGGCGCATCCTGGTAACAAAGACTTGAGCGAGATAACTCCCTTACTCAATACCAGCTCATCTGCTATTTGCAAGGGAGGATTTTGAATCTTTTGAGGCGCTAAGGCATGACTGTAAGCTTCCGCAACAGGATTTTTATGGAGATAAGGCAGAACATGCAGGCAGAGGCGTCCAGTCCTCTGGGCTCCTCAGACCTTTATTCCCCATCGGCCTGGGCAAAACTTAACAGATTTATAGGAAAGCCAAAGCTTTCAAGAAGCAAAAAGGCGCATTTAAATCCCTCTCTTCCAATTTATTATGCCACGCCAAAGATGAAAACAAAGCGTACAGTAGAACCAGAGGTGCACAGAGAAGCTGATTTATGCCCCAGACTTGGAAGCAGCAAGTGCCTGAGAACCAGCAGGCGCTCACGCCGAGTGAGTAATCTCTGGGAGAGCTTATCCAGTAACTCAAACAAGATAAAATAAAAACGCCTGCAACAGGCATCAGGATTTTTTTTTTAAATGAATTTGCTTTATGAACTGTTCATAATCCCTGTTCATTCCATCTTCTCAAATTATGTTTATCCGAACAAAGTTCAGGCAAATATCTTTTTAAGACCTGTTTATAGGCCTTTAGAAAAACTTAATGTTTAGTATTAGATTGCAAACTTGCACTTTACTGTCATGTGAAGAAATAACACCCGTTGTTCTTGCCGGCAGAGCCGGTCCCTTCTCAGGAGGGGTGGCCCTGGAGCCACTGCCTGGCCCCGGCGTTGCCTCCCAGCCCTGGGCACTGGCCACTGCTCGCCCCAGGCACACACTCACACACACACACACACACACACACCCCTGCACTGTGCCTGTGTACACACACACACACACACACACACGTGTGCTCATGCACACAGCACACACACACGCTCCCCAAGGAGTCTCACCCAAGAAGAGTTTTGGGCTGCTTTGTTGCCTCCGTTTATCAGATGCTTATCAGTTTGCGTCTGTGCTTCGTTTGTCACCTCCCCTGTTAATTAGGATGCCCTTTGAACCGAGATGCACCCGCCGCTCTCCCGTTCCTCATTCCCTCCCCAACGCGCCCGCTCCAGCGCTCTGCTTAGCGACACACCCATAGGGATAAATTACAAACTCGGGTTTCCGTCATCCGGCTGCTCCAGAGGCAGCTCATTTGTGCGTCACCCCTTATTAGGGCTAAACCTAACGACGGTCAGAGCCTAAATTCTCTTTCTGAAATGTGTGTATGAGAAATGCCTTCGTACCTCATTCAGAGAGGGAAGCAGAAATGGGTGAGCTATTTGGCCAGGATTAATTTTGACTATTCATGATCAAGCCCGTGACTGAACATTTTGAGAAGATTTTTCAAATACATTTGTGCACAGGATAAATACCAGGGAACTCATGGTGCCTTCCAAATAGCCTCCGCAGAGAGAGATGCTAAATTTAGTGACTAAATTATTCATGATATTATATTCTCTTGATCTTAATCTTTGACTTGTTTTATGCCAGGCAGCAGAATACATGCTGAAGACGTACATTTTCCAAGGCTGCTGCCTGCTACACACAAAAATGTCCCTTCAGAGGCAGACTAGACCAAGACAACACAGAGCCTGGGAGGTGAGACCCCAGCAGTATCTGCCGGGGGTGGAGTTAGTTTCTCCCTCCATACAGGCTGCTGTTTGTATCCATGGAGATGGGGTTCCCAGGGCATCTGTGGGTCCCAAGTCCCATAAGAAGCCTCATGACCTTTGTTGTTGACTTCCTTGGCATTGCCTTTCACCCCACAGATACGCATTAGCACCTGGACGCATCTCGAGGTCCACAGAGGAGGATTTTGGTGTGGCTTGCCCCACGTCCTGTGAGCACCCAGTTCGCTGGGGCTGGGAGGCAGCAGACACACCGACGCCACCTTCAAGCCAAGTGAGAGCTCAGGTAGGAGCCAAGCAGCTCCCCACGTGCCATGCTGCTAGCTTCGGTCCAGCAGAGCTGAGTTCAAACTAGTTTCAGTATCTCCATCCAACATTACAGTCAAAGACTTGTCCCGGATGATTCCCTGGAGGCCTGCAGCTTCCAGACTTCTCCTGACCCTTGACTCTGAGCTCGACGACACGTCGTGGTGCTGAGGACAATTACCCTTGTACGTGACTCTGGCCTGGACAGCAGCTATAAACCTCATCACCACAACACGAGGGTGAGTCTTTGCCAGGGGAAAAAACATCTGCATGATTTCATTAAAGCCAGTGCTGATCACCGGCAAGAAATGTGTCCATTTTTGGACTAAAGCAGTAATAACACACAAAGCCAGCTAAGAACACTACACATGTGTCTCTAGAATATTATAGAAGAGTGTCTGTGTGGGGAGTGACAACTGATTGACCCAAGAGAGAATTTCCAACCCAGCTCTCCGCAAACAGCTTACACAAACAAAACAGTTTCTTACCGTTTCTCTGACGTGGCTGCTGGGGGGTCCCGGGCTGCGACGCTGGCAGCAAACACCCATTTCTCTTCTCTCATGCTGAGACAGGCAGGGAGCGCTGGCCGCAAACAGCATTTTGAGGGCATAAGTCCATGTCTCACGGGGAATCGCAAGGCTACGATGCAGAAGTTCAGATGGCGCCTACGTTGCCCACATATTCCCTACACTGTGACACAACACGCGCGAGAGCCTGGATCTGTTCCCGGGTGAGCATGGCGAGCGCTGGGGGTGCAAGGTTAACAGTACACTGTGTTTTTATTTCCTGAGGGATGTCTGCATTAGCATAAGGCAACCTGGTCACTTGGTCTCACACATGGACGGGGCTGTGGCTTTCCATTTGGCTTCTGGGTGAACGCTCAGTGCTGCATCCCCTCCTTGTGTATTATTTCATGCACACGGCAGGAAGGGAGCCTTGGGTAGAAAGGGATTTGCAATATTGAGCATTAAGATCCTGACTGACTAATTTTGTGATAAATGAGTGGGGAGGAAAAAAAGGAATCCTGCTCCGTTGTCCTTCGGTGTGGGGCTGGAAAGGGGTTTTCCAGGAAGCCTTTACCAAGTGCGTCACGTATCAAGTGTGAAGCATCAGCAGAGTTCATCCCCAAAGTTAACACATTCCTCTCCTTTTCCCATGGCCATCCCATTCCTCAGCATTTGTGTCTCTGCAGGGGGTGTCACAACAGCTCTGCCCAGGTCCCTCTCTGGTCCCGCTGCCATAGGGTCCCTGCACCCGCAGACCTTCAGCGTGCCCCGAAATGGCCCCCTGCAAGCCCTGGAGTCAGGCTTGGCAGCATGGCTGGAGGATTTTCACCCTCCCGTGTCTACTCGTGCAATCCACCTTGATCCCGCATCCAGCGGCAGTCGAGGAGACCCAAGGATCTGTGGCGGCTGCTGCCGGGCGTCTGTCATGTGGTGACCCTGCAGGAACCCTCCGCCCGGCGTGGAGCCGAGAGCACCCCACGGTATTGGCACTGGAGTTTAATTTACAAATAGCATTTCCCCATCCCCAGCATGTCAGAGTCAAAAGCTTGCAACCAGCAGATACGGGCATTTTACAAAATGCACTCGGGCATATCTCTTTAGAAATTAGCTTGTGCTGGGAAAGACCATAACGCATCTGTTCAGGCACCGTCATGGGCTTTGCTTTTCTGACAGGTGGAAGTTTATCTTTGAAAAGTTGGCTACCTGCATAGGGGGAAGGTTCATGCGGCACGGTGAGAAATAGGAGTGTGCATCCAGAATTTATGCTTTTAAATAGCAGACAACTCTCATCTCATCTAGAGTCAGCTCACCACCTATTCAGCTGCGGACCAAAGATCTTGCTTTTCTCCTGACATCCTGCCTCTGTAACACAACCTGTTTTGTTGGGGTTTTTCGTTTGTTTGCTTATTTTTGTGCTAACATCTCTGAAAGAACTCGGAGGAGCATCTGTACACCACAGTTACGCTATTATCTAATGATTTAGGATGTGGCACAACTTATCTGGTAATATGGAAATCACGTCATGGTCGTTAAATTGAGGGTTTAGTTGTGTGAGTCAACAGATTTAATTTCTTGGGTAATAAACTGCTCTGAAATGATTTCTGACTCATTCTTTTCTTGCTTTAGAAGATGTATGAGGATTATAGAAAGCCCACGTTGGCGGGGAACCTGCACAGTGCATGGAGGGATGCCCGTTGTGCCGGGCTGTTTGCCCCGAAGCACTTTGTGTTACTCATCCTCAGGGGCAAGTGGTATTTGCAGGCGTGAGTCATCCTGCCCCATGGGGTGGATCTTCACAAAATCGAAGCAACTGAAGCCTGGGGTCAGTTTATTCCCTCTCTGTTGGTTCCCAGCGAGGAGCTATGCCTGGGGATGGGTGAGGAGCTGACCGAGGGCTTATGGCTCAGCATTAAAGGGAGGGCAGGAACAGGTGACGTTACAGTGGGGTCTGCTACAGGCCACCTGGTCAGCAAGACCCAGCGGATGAGCCCTCCATAGACAGGAGCAGCCTCACGTTCACTAACCCTGGTCCTCCTGGGGGACTTCAGCCACTGCAATATCTGTTGGAGGGACAACCCAGCAGGGCATAAGCAATCCAGGAGGTTCCTGGAATGTGCTGATGTCAACTTCTTTCTCCAAGTGATAGAGGAGCCAAGGAGAGCGGCTCTGCTGGACTTGCTCTCACCAACAAGGAGGGGCTGGTAGGGAGTGTGAATCTCAAGGGCAGCCTTGGCTGCAGTGACCATGAAATGGTGAAGTTCAAGATTCTGAGGGCAGTGAGGAGGGTGCACAGTGAGCCTGTTACCCAGGACTCAGGAGAGCAGCCTTGGGCCTCTTCAGGGATCTGCTTGGGATAAAGCCCTGGAGGGAAGAGTGGCCCAAGAAAGTTGGGTAACGTTCAAGGATCACATCCTCCAATCTCAGGAGTGATGCATCCCAACAGAGAGGAAGTTAAAGGCTTGCAGGGATGAACAAGAAGTTTCTGGAAAAGCTCAAAAGCAAAAAGGAAGACTACAGAGGGTGAAAGCAAGGACAGCGAGCCTGGGAGGAATACAGAGAAATCATCCGAGCAGCCAGGGATCAGGTGGGAAAGGCCAAAGCCCTGGTAGAACTAAATCTGGCCAGGGGCATCAAGGGCAACAAGAAAAACTTCTATAGGTACATCGGCGATAAAAGGGAGACTGGGGAAATTGTGGGCCCTCTCCAGAGGGAAACAGGAGACCTGGTTACCCGGGATGTGGAGAAGGCTGCGCTGACCAAAGACTTTGTTGCCTCACAAGAAGTGCTCCAGCCACAGCACCCAAGATGCAGAAGGCCAAGGCGGGGACTGGGAGAAGGAAGAGCCACTCGCTGCAGACGATCGGGTTCAAGGTCGTTTACGGAACCTGAAGGTGCACTGGCACAGGCTGCCCAGAGAAGCTGTGGCTGCCCCCTCCCTGGCAGGGTTCAAGGCCAGGCTGGACGGGGCTTTGGGCACCCTGGGCTGGTGGAAGGTCCCTGCCTGGGGCAGGGGGTGGCACTGGGTGGGATTTAAGGTCCCTTCCAGCCCAAACCGTGCTGCGAGTCTGTGGTTCATCCCCTGTGTGGGGTCTGGTCAATTCTATCAGTGACTTCAGGTCTCTAGTCCTCCAGGCCTTTTTAAGGCTCTTTCAGCCAGTCTGGTGGCCCTCTTTCAGCCTGTTCTGGCCAGAAAACATTTCCTTATGGTTCAGAAAAGACACCTGTTCCTGGGGATGGGTACAGTGCCCATTGGAGGTCGGCGCAGGGTTGCCCTGCCCATCTTCCCACTGGATGATGCCAGGATGGTGCCATGTGAAGCTTTTCACGAAAAAGTGAGAGAATGATGATAGACAATTGACATTTAAAAATCATAGCTCTAATATCCTGAGCTTTTCTTTCTCTCCCTGTTTTAGGTTTGGTTTCTTCTCTCTCTCTTTTCTACCTGCCTGAAAAAAAGAAAAAAATTTTTCATACAAGGCAGCCATGCCATCCTTCTCCCAGTGCAAGCCTGATTTAGATGCAGACATCAGAGATGGAGACTGACTCCTAACTTCCCAAGGGTGATACAAACTCTTCAAAAAGTTGCGTCTGAAATCCAAGCTGTCACCTAATTTTCACAGGTTTTGCTTTTTCCTTGCCTTTTTTCTGTTTCTCCCTCTGCTTCGCACATGCGTATGCACACACCCGTGCAGGTACTAATGTGATTTAATCATCAGCTTCAAATTACTCTATGCTGATTTCTCCAGCATGCCTACGTTCTCCCTTCAAGATACAAGTTGGCTGTTGACGCAAAAGGAAGAAACAAATACCTCCGTGGACATGTGAAAACAATTTGAACAGAGAACTGTGGTTCTGATGCACATTCCGTCTGTCCCTGATGAAGAGCCATCACCTTGCAGGGTCTGACCCGTAATCGGGAACTTTCCATCTCAAGGTTCTTTAAACTGATAAGACTGTAACATCATTACGAACACATTTATCATCTCATATTTTCTCTCCCACCTTCAGAGACATCCCAAATAAGACAATGCACCGGAGAGTTATTTATGGTTGGCGTGACCATTAGTTGTGTATGTGCATGTAACGTATAGTTTTTGTAATGGGACTATAAATCGTTTCAATTATTCATCTTTGCTATATTCACAGCGGTGACACTTTTTAATATTGCAACTTCTTATTCATCTTTGCTAAACTTACAGTAGTGACATTTTTTAATATTGCAACTTCTTTTCCTGCAATAGGCAGCCACGGGTCTCTGTCTGACCGAGATGAAATTCTTTGCAAAGTGATGAGAAAAGCTCAGCTCGGTTAACTGACAAAGAGATCTTTATGCACGGAGCTTCCCAAAGTAGATAATGAAGAAATATGTGCCTGTTTATGTATGCAGCTAAACCAGCACAGATGACTCACCCTTTGATCAAGAGTCATTTGAAGTAAGGAGCCGCCTTTAAATGTAGAGAAGTATCAGTGTAAATTAAAACAGGAAAAGAAGCATAACATGTTGGTCCCAGACCTACTATTGACTCCACTAAGAACAAGATCAGACTCATTATGTACCCAATTAACCAGACCCAGCACCGGGGAGGAGGAGGAGGAGGAGGAAGGCGGGAGCGCCCGCCCCGTGGGACGGGCACCCAAAGGCCGCCGGCCAGGCAAGACATCTCCTCACACCGTGGCTCGCCAAGGCTTTCCCAGGTCCTCTAGGGAAAGGCTTCCCCCAGACTTACCTCCACGTGTCATCTCAGCACAAAATTACCCTTTGTCCAAGTTTTATATTTGTATCTTTTTGCACAGGATTAATTTAACCATAATTCATTCTAACACAACGTATGAAGAGTCTAATGGACAAAGACGTTTAGAGCAAGAAGGGTGAAAAGGAAGAAGGTTGATGGTTGCACAGCCAGAAGACTAACCCTCTAAGTTTCTTCCCAAATTCTTATCTTTCTCCTACCAGACAAGTACTCCACATACATATTCCTCTGCCCATGTCAGTCTGTCCTGACTGAGAATTTGCTGACCAATTATATTACCAAGAATCAACAATTACGGAATTATTTGGTGTAGCTCGTTTCCATCACGGCACACCCAAATCTAGGAGGGCTTTGGTCACTTGTCCACCTCCTATGGATTTACCATATTCAAAATAGCAGCACAGAGATGTAACGGTGATCCTACCCGGTCACTCTAAAGGTTAATTTTAGCAGGACCACTTTACTAGGATTAATTTTAATAAAAGTATTGCACTAAGATGTCTTGAAAATGAGCGATAGAACGGAAAGCGGTTTCTCACCAGCAGAATTGTTCCAGACATGGGCTTCAGTGCCATAGTTAATGCCAACACCAGAGAGGGACGAGTCTCTCACAATCATCCTTATTTTTTCCATTCAATTTTATAAGCACTCCTAATGAGCTCTGAAAACTCAGGAAGCAACACAATTATGTAACGACAAAGGCAGTTCATAAACAAATAGGTTTGAAACCCCTGAGGGGAAGAAAAGGGAACATGCTCTGTGCTAGCCTGATCTCCAACTTTCTGAAGTAGTTCTTAGTTTTTCTTCTATCTTTAATTAGCTCTTAATCAAAAAGGAATGCTCCAGAATAAGCCTCAGCATTTGGGGATTATATTTATTCATAAAACCCCAAGCGATAAATATCTTATCAATTAATCTGAGATGTATTCGGTCACACAAAGAAGTGACTGACTGTTGAATATCAAATATCCCGGTATTATCAGCCCTCTGTCTCACGAGGTGATAAATGAAGGTACCAGAATTGGTGAGATAGGATCACATTTTTATTTATTGTTTGGTAAAGTGTCCTGTCCCAGTAATGGCGTTTTAAACAAATTATAGCTTGCTTATCGCATCCCAGGCGAGCCGGCACGAGCGGGGCTCGATGCCCACCTGGGCTGGAGGGGATGGGGGACACGAAGGCGAGAGCCCAGCCCGGCCCCCAGAGCAGGGGGGTGCAGGCAGGAGGGAGCTGCCTGCGCGTGGGACGGGCAGCGGGGTGAGGGGGTGTGCAGGTCAGCGCCCCCCTCTCACCCCTGGACACCGACACCCTTCTGACTCCAGATCCGCATTTTTTTCTGAGGCATCACACAAATTCTTTCTCTGTTGTCAACAGACATTGCTGCTCTCCCATCAGGGTTTATTTCTGCCAGGATGTTTCAGAGAGCATTGGATAGTCAGAAACTTGGAAAGTACCTCGGAGGTTCAAATAAAAGAAAGTAAGAAATGGGGGAACATGCTGGGAACTTTCTTCAGAGGGGAAGCTTCTAAAGATTAATGAGAGAGATGGAAATTAGTCAGGACCTGATCCCGGGGAGAGCTCCAGCGCCAGTGTTGGACAGCTGGCCGAGAATTTTGTTTGAAATTCCATTCTCTGGTGAGAAAAAGTTGTAGCAAGCGGCCAACTAGCACTGACAAACCGCCAAGTACAGTGAAATCCGCTGCTTCCCCCCATCCCTCCCTACCTGCGCTGCCTTTCTCCATAACGGCTCTTCTCACGGGCAGGTGTGCGCGTATGTGCGCATACAGCAGCCACGAAAAATTAATATAGCAGCCAGGTCCTGCAAAAAGCAATAAGTGCTTAGAAAGCAGAGGATTAGATTATTTACAGTGTCCTATATTTTAATGTCAAAAAGACATCGCCAGCATGGTAGCGGAGAACAGGAATTTCTGAGGGATCTGAAACACTAACAGAGATTGTAATGCTGAACAAGATGAATGACCCATCCTGATGAAATATATTTTAAAAACCCTAGCGAAGAAACACAACGTGCTAGATTTTGGGAAACTTGAGATAAATAGGACGTGTAAGCAGAAATGATTTTTATGCAAAATACAGAAAACAAATAGAAGAGGTTACCAGAAAAAATGTCAATGAAAATATTTCTTTAGTTCGGAAACCCACGGAGGTATTGTTAAATACCCAGGCTAAACCTGAAATGCTAAAAATACTCAGAAATGTCAAATAGACTAGAAGGTATAAAAAAAAAAAAAAAAAAGTATTTCTGGATTCTATTGTGCTAATGGAAATATCACCAGGTAAATGCATTCAGCTGAGTCACTTGAAAGCTTCAAGGACAAGTTCAGGTTGGGTTTATGGAGTTTTTGTTTTGAATTTAATCTTGCCAATTATTTTAATAATTAAAAATGTTCTGCTAAAACAGGTTGTAATTAGCTAATCATTTGCTCTGTTTGTTTCCTGCTTACTTATTAATTTTTATTGTTCTCCTAAACTTGAAGAGAAACTGTTCAAAGTGTTTCCAGCTCGAGGTGTCTGGCTGGGGGGGCTCGGGGCACTCACACTTTCTCTTTGGGGACAGAGTCCCGTCCTGTCACGGGAGACCCAGCATGGCCACGGCCGCGGCCACAGCACTTGCCCTGCAGTGGGACTTTGTGCTGGTGCCACGGGAGGGATCAGCCCCGCGTCGGGGCTGTTGGCATTGCGACCGCTGCACGAAATTACGCAGCTCCTCGCTTGTCTGTGCTAAACCTCCCACCCCACTGAATAGTTGTTTTAGTTAATAAGTAAATATAACTAATTGACATTGATTACAATTAATGCAGGAAAAATGGTGAGAACCTGAGGCAGTGTGGAACTAATTCATGACCTTTGCTGGGGGTCGTGACGACTCTCATTTCTCCCTCCTCCCGCGAGCCCCGAGCTGCTGCTCCCTCCTGCGGGCAGGGACGCCTGTCCTGGCACGGCGATGGCCAGAGGGGTCTGCAGGGGGAGAACCAGGCCAAAACACTCCTTCACCTCGGTCAGCTGGAAGCAGAACCAGCCACGAGTCATCCCCGCGGCACAGGCCCAGCAGCATCGGTGCTTGGTAGCAGCCGTCCGTAGCATCCCGCAGCGGCTGTCCTGGCTCTGCGGCCTCAAGGGACAAGCCGACCCCTTGGCTCTTCCGTGGGCTCCTTCCCCGTCTGGGGTCTGGGGCATGAGACGTTTCCTTGCAGAACGTGCTGTTCCCTTCCAGCCCTGCAGAAACGGCTCACTGGCATTATCTGCCCCATGCACGTTGCAACAGCTTTTTTCCTCCCTCCGTGCCAGAAAGCTGGGCATTGCCTTGATAAAGGAGATAAAGGGAGAAAACCTGGCTATCCAGCTTTTCCCCTTATCTACATCCCTGCTGATGCTGTTCCTGCAGCACTTATCGCTGCGGTGTCTGAACGTGGGAGCAGGGGTAGGGTGTGGGGGAGGCTCACACCCCCCGGGCTGGCTGGGGCATTCGCACCGATGCCTAATCCACTCCTAGTTGGGCAGAAGTGGTGCTCGAACTCATCAGGCCCCGTCCTTCCTGGCGTGAGGTTTGCCCAAAGACCTGGGCGTGGGGAAGGTGCCGCTCCCCGGCCACGCTAAACCCTCCAGGAAGGGTTCGATGAAACTGCGGGTCCTGTCTCGGGATGGCTGCACAGCTCAGACAGCAGCTCGCTTAGTCAAAGACCAGAGAGAGAAGACTGGAAGAAAGAGCATGTGAATGAATTTCTGGAGAAAACAACATGAAATATTGCGGAGAAATGTATCCACATACAGAAAGCTTCAGGACATTTATTACTAATATATAACAAAGACAGTTAAACATAGATAAATGACAGCTTTGATGAGCCTTTATTGCACAGTTCTTTGTGCCTCATTAAATATGAAGAATAAAAGAAGAGTAGAGGACTCAAAAGACAAATCTGCACACAGCGCTGATGAAGGATGAGGAATCTGAAGACAAAGGACAGGTTTTGGCACATCTGAGTAGCCGCTGTTACAACAAGTACTTGTGCTTACCGGGAAGTGAACACAGATGTGAAGGAGGAAGAAGCACAGACAGGAGGGAAGTTTCTTGGTCACTGCCTGGGGGAAGTGAGCCCAGTTTGGTACCTTAATTCATTACTGGGCAAAGACAGATACGGGAAACCTTCCAGCACTGGAAGAGATAAAAAAAAAGGCTCATTGTTATAATTCTCCTAAGCCATAAGATCAGCGTTCAGCCTCGCGTGCCCAGTCTCATCAGCACCGCAGTGAGAGGGACTGTGAGGAGAAGAGCTACTGAGGGGCAGCCAGATGAAAGGAAAGGGCTGCCTCCCGACGTCGCCGTGTCCTCTGGGGAGGTGGCGTGTCTCCCGCCGATCAGCACGCTTGCCGCAAGGCTCAGAGCATCTCACGGCGAGTGCCACTTCCGTGTGACACGTCAGGGACCCCACGGGCGACAGAGCTGCTCGTGGCAGCCTGCTGCCACCGGGTACCTCCCTCTTTCTGGTGCCCCAGCTGAAAGGGCAGCCGGGCAATGGGAATGTTTTCGAGTTTCATTCTGACAGCAGTGAAATGCCCCTTCCGGCTGGTCGCAGCATCGCCGGGACTGATCCTGCTCAGGGGTGCTGAGCACAAGCACTCTTGCTTGCCCAGAGATGGGCCAAGTGCTAGGCCAGGAGTGGTGATGGTACCAGTTGGGCAAGAGATTCCAAGGCGCCTTGCAGGAGGTGTCCACCCCACCTCCCTGGCACGAGGGACTGGGGGGACTTTGCGCCACCTTTCTGATTTGCCCCCCTTCAGAAGGGAACAGGCCCCGTTATCACCCCTGCGGGACATTGCGCCTTGCACTAATAGAGCTTCTCTAGCTACACCTCAAGGTTTTTATTTTTAATACAGGAGGTTGTTTTGTTTTTTGGAGTTGGTGTTTTTTTGTTTTTGTTTTTGTTTTTGTTTTTTTTTTTTGTTTTTTTGTGTGGAGTTCATTTGTTTATTTGCTTGAGAAGATTAGCAAAGTCCCAGGGGAGCGTGTGTTCTTACTCATACCCATTTCCTACCTAAAATTACATTACCAACACTTTCTGTAGCCTTCCTGGGGTTTAAAATTAAAAGAGAACATGAATATTGATACCTGTATCCTTCTCCTTGATGCACAAGCAGCAGACGCATCACACTCACCCACGGGTACGAGGGGGAGGAAGGCAGCCCAGCCCAGGGGGACACGGCTGGTTGTGCCTCAGGGCCGTCCCGCGACCCAGCAGCCGCAGGCCCTGGTGCGCCAGCCCTCCGCGCATCCAGACCCACCCATCCTCAGCCCCCACTGCGGGTTGTGCCCATCCCAGGGAGACTCATCGGGGCGAGTTGGACCGGCTGAAAAGGGGAAAATGCCTGGAGAGGGTGAAGGGGTGGCAGGACCCACGGTACTTCCCCGATCGATGTCTGCTCCCCCATACCATGGTTCCTGTCCTGCGCTCCCAGCCCGGCTGGATCAGCCCTTGCCAAATGATTCAGACTCCCAAGGCTGTGGCAGCTTAAAAGCCGTATTGCCTGCTGGGGTGACCACGCCGGTCTCCATCGCTTTCAGGTTCAAACTTCATCTGTTTGAGGCAGAAGTGCATGTGGCTGATGTGATGCTCTCATGGAGTTTCCATTTCAAATGGACGAACGAGGTGAGCGAGGCCAGGTCGGGAAGTGGGAGGGAAGGCGACAGGTCCTCTGTACCCGCCGATCATCACTTCTGCCTTTTTGAAGCTCCTGGGTGCTCTGTTGTTGCTGTTTTGACAGTTTCCAAAGACAGGAGAGATGAGGAAGCAGGTACACGTCTAAAAAATGTGGCAGACGCGCACGATCGATCTGTCTCCTCACGTGGGCAAGTGCCACCCAGGTGATCAGGGCTGCAGTCACAGATCTCTGCTTCAGGGCAAGCAGATGCCTTCAAAATGCCAGAGGTGAGTGAGCAGCAGCACAGCCCCGTCGCACCGAGAAGCGTAGGCCCGTGGCAGTCAGAGGACCTGCAGCGGTGGTGCTCAGCCCGCGGAGAGGTGGGCAAGGGGCTCAGCCCTGGGCAAAGCCCCGGGACCGGGCTGGGCTGGGAGCAGAGCGGCTCCGCTCTCCTGCCCTGCTCCCTCCTGAGCAGACAGACAGCTGGCTGGGCTTGGGACTGAGAAAATACACACCAGCGTACAGCTCCGGGGAGAGGTGGGCACAGCAGAGTAACCAGACCTCTCCAGGCCGGGGTCCAGCCAGGCGTTGCTGGGGTTGTCCCTGTCCTTTCAGATGGGGTGAGCGATGGATTTGGCATCGTCTGACCCTCGTATTTGTCAAACTTCACCAGTGGCTTCTCCAGACGCCAGGCAGCAGCTTCCTTGCCTGAGCCCAGCACCATCTGTGCCCGCAGCTCTGCATCACCTTCCCCACGGCAGCGTCAGCGGGCAGAGCGGCCGATACGCCCAGCGCACCATGAAGAGCCCAAACCTGTGGGAAAAACAAAGGGCCCAGATGAGTTCCCCATGACTTGAGCAATAAATTAAGAAGGGGAAGAGAGGGATTTATGACAGAGATACAGGAAACTGTAATTGCTGCTACATGCACGACTGAAACTACGCAACTATTTAGAAGCAACGCACACGCTCAGCCCTGTCCTCTTGCAACTAACTTCGAGGACACATTATGTAGAAAAACGTGCCACTAGCTCGTAGCTGCATTTCAATGGAGTGGCGTCGATTTTTTGCTGGAGAAAAGAAATCTGCTTTGGAGTGCTGCTCCTTTGAAGGACCCGTGGCAGTATATTATCTCTGCATCTGACTGCGCCAAGTCAGGTCTTCAGTGTCACCCTGAGCTCGTCCAGATCCAATTTTCACAGGCAGTAATGACAGGGCAATGGAGTGCTGCTATTTGAGATAAAATGAGACTGTTCTGGAAAATCCCAAAGTCGGTGGTGAGATCTAGCTGGAGGGGATGACCCTGGCTCTTTGCGGTGAGGTGGAGATCAGCCAAGGGAGAGTCTGCCGAGGCCATGAGGTGGGGGCCGGCCCCCTTGGTCACGCTGCCGTGGCCCTGGGAGATGGAGAGAGCCTCGGCCTCACCCCATCCCATCCTGCCAAAGGGGTTTGGCCCCGAGTGCGCTGCCCTGGCTGTTTTGTCTTCATAAACGAGAGAATCAGGCACAGGATCGTTCGATCATCACACTCCATTTTCTTGTGGTGTCAGTTTTTGTTCTCATTCCTAGTTACTCAGGGGCTTCTGCTCACACGCTGCTCCCTGGATCTCCAGCACCAGCCTGACAAAAGCACTAGCTCTCTCACAGGTCACGCTTATCCCCCTACACGTTTTGAATCTGCCTTTCTCCCCGTGTTCCCACTGCGGTTCGTCACCCATTTCCCTACAGATTCCATCCTTTGCCCAAATCCTCACGATCCCTCCGGCAACGCTGGGGCCGCACGGGTACCAAACACCTCCCTTCGGGCATTGACCCCCCCGGCCGCTGTCCCGCCCGCAGCCCAGCCGACGGCGGGACCCCGACCCACGGCGCTGCCGGTGCTTCTCACCCCTGAGCACCGACGGCTGTTGGGGCTTTTCCCGGCCGCCACGCAGCGCTTCGCATCCAACCTCACTGGCCAAGCGCGCTGGCAAAATACTGCAATTCCGCTGGTACCTCTTTCCCCTCGAGGTAAAAAATTATCTCCTCCAATTATTTTCTGTTTTATGAAGAGAGTTGCAATAACAATGTTGCTGAGAATTGCTTTTGCAGATAAATAGACCAGGCCCTGTTCCTGAAGCGAGGAAATAATTGTACACACCTAAATAGGTGCTTTCCCCTTTATCTCCCATGTTCGCTTTCTCCCCTCAGCTATCTGATGAGTTCCCTACTGCTCATTTCACACTCCTCCTCCTCATTCTGTTATCCAAGTTTGTTTTGCTCCCTCTGCCACTAAGCCGGTGAAGTCCTCTCTGCAAGGGAGGGAAGAAAGAAACTTTTGATTTTCCACAAACTGCTTGTGGACTCTGAACCCATTAAGATAATTCTGCTCACCGAGGCTCTGCTTTTGTTCTCCCAACAGCGGGAGAAGGATTAGATTCCCCAAACGCAAAGCTCTTGCAGGAGGACAGGCAGTGCAGCATCGCCACGTCGATGGTTTGGGGGTGGAGGAGAGACTCACTTCAGCATGGAAATCTGGAAAACACGTAAATTCATCAGGCAATCTGGGGTATCCCTACTAATTACCTCCCCTTGACAAGACTCACATTAGCCCTCACCTCTGGTGAATGTGCAAAGCTCTGCCCAGCTCAGAGTTAATGTTTCTGCCGTGAACTGTAAGAAGAAATCTTTTTGTAAGACTCGCTCCGGCCAAGTTTTCAGTGCCTCGAGCAGGGGCCTTGGTGGGGCTCAGTTATGAGATGCTGAGCACCCGAGTGTGCCTGGCCCCGTAGCCTGCCGGCATCCGGAGATTCAGGTGGCAGCAGGAGGGAGGACAGATTGTTTTAGAAGCTGTGGCAGAAATGTTTAATTAAAAAAAAAGATGGAATAACTTGTCACATGAGTTTTCTACTCCCTGGTGGTGAGTCCATTGCCCCCACGTAACAACCTGCTGTTCAGTTTCCATTTTTACATGATTGCAATTTTTTTTTATACAGTCAAGCAGGCTTTTCTCTTAATTTCATCCTTTTATTCTCTCTCTTTGTGCCTGTCATTTCTTTCTTTCCTTCATGTTTCTTCTGCTCATCTAGCGCAACACCTTTGCCATTTCTACCTCTGTACTGTCTGACACCCTTGTGCCTGTGATTTCTGCTTTCCCAGCAGTGCTCTCGGGCAGGACGGGGTCTCCAGCTCTGCTCCATTTGCATCGTGATGCAGCTATTGTGCTGCTGGAGCCGAGGCTGACTGGGGCAGTGACCTGCCCGTCGACTTCCGCCTGCTCGGTACCTTGGCGCACTTCAGCAGCCTTCCACAAATAATCGCTTTAATCCCCATGAAATGTGTTCTCAGGAGAAATCCTACGTGCTTTCATAGAGCAGAGCACTGAACCCCTTTATTCAGGAATGGCGTGTCAGTCATAGCTGTGCCCATAGACAGAGGTTGCTTTTGATTTCCTGGTTCACAGACAAACAGTCAATATAGTCGTCTCAATGTTAAAGCAGAATAATCTCATTTTATTTGCCCTGGATGGAGATTAAAGAGGAGAAGAGATGAAAAAAAAAAAAAAAAAAAAAGAAGGAATGAAGATGTAGAGCATCTCTGGTCAGGAGGCTGTTCCGTATCTTCTAGTCATCGGTATGCTGTGAGCGCAAGTTGCATCATGTGGAGTACACCCACCCTTTTGCTGCTTAAATTATGTATGGATATAGACATATAGATAAAATTCACTGTTAGTTGGAGATGCTGATTCAGGCTGGAAAAGCCTGAACACTCGTGAAAGAAAAAAATAATAACGCTAACGATAGGCTTTTCCTCTAAAGGATACCGTTCCGTGAATGCTGGCGCGGGCTAAATACTCGTCATAGGCACATCGCAAACACATCAGATCGCTGCTCCGTCTGTCGAGATTTGTCTCGATGGTGTAACTGTATCACGGCATTCCTACCTCTGAGTAGAGGAGTTAGCGTTCACCTTCCTCCTGCTGAAGGAGCGGATGACGTGCAGGCTACAAAGCGATCCTGTAATTCAGTTGCTGGCACATTAGGTTTTCTGACATTAAGACTTGCACTATAAATTCCATTTCTGTATTCTGTCAGTAACTAACAAATGCTGAATTATCTCCTTCCTTAGACATACACCATTGGAATCCATTTAAAGTGCTTAATGATGTATTAATAAAGCATGATTTTCCAGCAGAGTTTCTGAACTCCAGCCACTGGCGCCAGGACCAGCACTGCCAATCAAATTAGAGTGTCATCACTCCTCAGTAAATAAAGGTTAATTGGATGTACAGTATGAAAGGATCAGGAATGTAAGACATATCCATGGCAGTTTGTTCTTACTTGAAAGCCTGCTATTACATCCCAGTTCCCGTGCACGCTGCTCAGACGCTGCTGGCAGCTCCTGTGCCTGTTATTATGGACACCGCCGGGTGAGCGTATTCTTCACATTACTTAGGATCTCTGAAAAAGTTCACAGACAAAATATTTAATAGATTCAGCCCTCCTGTGACCTACTGATTTCTACAGAGCATGGGGATCTGAAGAATTCTTATTTCCCTACAAGACCTCTGCAAGAACATTTTTGATGGGAGGTGGTGAGCTATGAGTTGGAGGTGTCAGCTGTACCTTGCTGGGCGACGGTCAGCTGACACCTGGCGTTCCCTTCCCAGACACCGCTCTCCTGACACCGTCTGGTTCTCGGGCCTTGCTGGGGGGACAGAGCACACCCCTCCTCTGCAGCGTGCCCTGTGCTGGGCAGTGTCCCAGGGTTACCTCCTCCACAGGGACTCCCGGAGCAGGGACCCCCACAGCAGCGTCAGTGCTCCGCAACCCACTGCCCGGCACCGCATCCCACTGCCCGGCACTGCATCCCACTGCCCGGCACCGCATCCCACTGCCCGGCACTGCATCCTACTGCCCGGCACCGCATCCCACCTCCTGGCACCGCATCCCACCTCTTGGCACCGCATCCCACTGCCCGGCACCGCATCCCACTGCCCAGCACCGCATCCCATCTCCTGGCACCGCATCCCACCTCCTGGTACCACATCCCACCTCCTGGCACTGCATCCCACTGCCCGGCACCGCATCCCACTGCCCGGCACCACATCCCACCTCCTGGCACTGCATCCCACTGCCCGGCACCGCATCCCACTGCCCGGCACCGCATCCCATCTCCTGGCACCGCATCCCACCTCCTGGTACCACATCCCACCTCCTGGCACCGCATCTCGCTGCCCGGCACCGCATCCCACTGCCCGGCACCGCATCCCATCTCCTGGCACCGCATCCCACCTCCTGGTACCACATCCCACCTCCTGGCACCGCATCTCGCTGCCCGGCACCGCATCCCACTGCCTAGCACCGCATCCCATCTCCTGGCACCGCATCCCATTGCCCGGCACCGCATCCCATCTCCTGGCACCGCATCCCCCTGCCCGATGGGACGGGGCGTGGGGCAGGCGCCTTGCCAAGCTGTGCTGGGAGGGTTCAGATGGGTCTCCAAGGAGCCTGGTAAAAACCAAACCAAAGCCTAATAAGCACAAACACACATTTACATTAAATAACGTGCGCTGTAGCATGAGCTGGAACTTGGTGCATCAGGGTTTTTACTACGGAAAAAGTCTATTTTTTTTGAAAACCCTTTAATGTATCTTAAGTGCCTTTTCTCCTTCAGAATCTCCCTTTCAAACTCCCAGCCTTTGTTTAGTCTTTTGATGCTAATTAACCCTCCTGAGCTATTTGCTCCCTGTTCTGCTCTGGAGGCCTGACCTTTCATTGAAGACATCTGATATTTTAAAGCTCTGATTAAAATATTTCCATTAAGTGCTTTTTCAATGAACTAAGGGCTTTTGACATGAACAAAAAAATGTATTATCTATTTGGTTTTGCTGAAACGTATCAATTTGCCACAAGATTTTATTAACTGCCCAAGTAAAAAAAAAATGTCTCCAATAAAAAAACCCCAAACCAGTAATTCTGCAATGGAAAATATTTTAAGTCTTCACTGATTATTTATAAACGTTCATTTGAAATGTAACAGCAGTAACAGAAATTTAAGAAATACAGCTGAATCAAAACTACCCATGGAACACAACCATCGCTTCTGAGCGTCGTTACAATTGGGTCGCACCTTCCCAAGGAGTCACAGCCGAGGCAGCGCCAAGGTTGGCCTTTGTCTGTCATGACTCCCATTCCCGTTCCAGGGAAATCACCTGGAATTTTGCCCTCAACTCTGAGTCTTTGCTCCGTGAACCCTTCCCTGGGGGAGCTGCCCCTGAAAGACAGCACATGCCGAAACGCCAAGGGTTAACAATAACTTGGGCAGACCTTCTCTCTTCTGCTTTCAAATGTGCATTTACTGGGCTCTCTACAGTTCTAATGAACTAATTTTCAGCAAATGTAAGCCCTTGAAAAATGATTGGTTAATGCTAAAACATTTCCAGCTTTATAGTATCATAGCATGATATCATTAACCAGAACGAGCAGAAGTCTGACAATGGAACAAAGACAAAGGGGTGGCTCTGGAAACAAAGGAAAAAGAGAGAAGGAAGGCGCCGCCTCCTGGTTGATGCCGCAGTGCCGACACGCGGGGCTGCCGTGCGCCAGCGCCTCAGCACCCCTGCGTCTCCCCGCCGGGGCTTTTGTTGTGGCACGCTCAACGCGTGATCTGTGAGCGGCTGAGAACACGCGTGAGCCTCCCATATTTAACAAGAGATCTGATTTGTCCCGCGTTTCCTGTGCCGCTGGTACATACAGCACACAGCTACAGAGACAACGCAAATCACACCCAACAGCCCCAGGCTGAATCCAGGACAACCGAGACGCACCTGCCTGGGAAGCTCGCGGTTGGGTTTCTTGGTTTCCACAGACCACAGGTACCACGCAAAGGCGCGGAGTGAGCACAGAAGGGCCGCTCATGCATTTTAGACACTTTCACCATATTTCGAAGGGTTTTCAGGTTGCCTGTTACCTTTCCTCTAATATTTCAGGACCAGTGATCGGCGGGGATGGTGCGATGGAGCCAGGACACACAGCAGGGTACCGGTCAGGCACCCTCTTCACCGAAAGCTTCCTCTTTTGTCACCATTTTTCTCCATTTTCAAAGCTTCCCTGCACCCAGCCGTGCCAGTTTGGTGTCTGCCTGCTCTGCCCTGGTATGGTGAGTTCTTCAGCATTTGGAACGGAGTCCAAAGCCCGAGTCCTGGCTGCTCCTCGGGTCAGCAGAAGAGCCTCTGTGTGTTTGGGGTTCCGGCTCCTCCGGGAGAAGAAGGCTTGTTTGGAGAAGGTGATAAATTTCTGTCGGCTTCTGCAGGTGAGGAAGGTCTTTGGCAGCAAAGGTGACGTGCTGGTCTGGCACCTGTGGCAGGACATTTTGTGTCCTTAACACTGCCTGCACGATTCTTCATTTTACTTACAGAAACACTTGTGCCCCGCTTCCGTATGTAACTGCATTTTTGTTTTCTTCTCCATGCTTTAAAATATTTTTTTTTCTTTATACACAGCTGAAAGTGCCTTCAGGCATGAAGTTCTTTCTTTTTTTTTTTTTTTTTTTTTTTTTTTTTTTTTTTTTTTTTTTTTCAGTATTTTCCCAGCCAACCATAATTGTTTCAAAACAATCTATCACAAGCCATTCACCTCCATCTGGGAAGGGAGATGCCCAGGGTGGCTGCAGAGATCGTCCTCCGCGCCACGCCGGGGTGGGAATGCTCTCTGCTGTGGCAGAAGTGACAGGATTTGTTGCCCTTCTGTTTGCCACATCTCACCTCCAAATTATTTTTAACATTTATCTTGTTTCTTTACCATTTCTTCCACGTTCACATATTAAGTTTGGATTTTCAGACACGTTGCTTGCTCTCTCCCACACTCCCCAGATCTCTAAACAAAAAGCTGCTGACAGAACTGACAGTAACCTGCAGGCTCTTATCCAAGGACTCGGTTATTTCCAACATGGGTATTTCGTGGTGAGGCATTAGCTGCTACAAAGGAGTTGCGAATAGTTCTTATCTCTGCAGATGAATGTGGGTATAGCAGTGGCTGGTAAAGGAAACCAGATATTTGTCTATGTAGTTTTTAC
Organism: Athene cunicularia; assembly: GCF_003259725.1. Lineage (NCBI taxonomy): Eukaryota > Metazoa > Chordata > Aves > Strigiformes > Strigidae > Athene > Athene cunicularia. The sequence continues at coordinate 546,748 of NW_020799109.1, forward strand.
TTAAATAATAGAAAAATATCTTTCTGGTCATTTAAACCAGACAATGTCCAGTCTAACTGTGGTAAGTGGCTGACAAAAATAACATTACTAAAGACTTCCATTTGTGCCACAGACAGAAATGAGCAAAGGACTCTGGGTTTAAGACACTGCTCGTTTTCTTACTGAAAGAATGAATAAACCATGGGACTAACACAAAAACCTTGTCCTGGCTCAGCTAGGGTAGGGTTAAGTTTCCCCAGCAGAGGGGGAAGGGATCTCCAGGAGGGTTATTCATACCATGCTGACGTCAGGAACATTTTCCTTTGCGGCTTTGGTGGCGGGGAGCATCGCGAGCGAGCTGTCTGTAACCATTGCAGTATTTCTCTGTATAGCTTTTGTCTTGTTCACTGTCATTGCTGTTTATTGTTGTTAGCATTGCTGCTGTTGTTGTTCAGATTGTTTATCACTCTGTTGTATTAAATTTCTTCTTATTTTAACCCGGGGTTTGTGCCTCACTTCCAGCCCGACTGGCTGAGGGTGGGTGAGGGACAACAGCAACGTGGTCTCCGGTCCCGGCAGGGCTCAAAACCAGCACAAACCTGGACGACTTTGGCCTCATTTTCCTTGTTAATTAAATCACTTTCAGAGGAAGAAAGGAAATTCAAGTATCAGTATTACCATAGAGTGCTGTGTCCATGAATGAAAGGCAAGTATTCCACCCTGGTTACTGGGAGCGAGTGGTGCTGTGGTAAAGGCACAGCCTGGGATTTGGGCTGCCTGGACTCAATTCTGTCCGCAACCCAAAGCATGCAACTGTCCCGTGGCGTGCCCTTGGTTACCTCCCTGGAGAATAAAAGGTGTAGTTGCATTGCCATTCTTCAGCTTTGGGCTATTTTTAGACTATTAACCCCTCAAAACAGAGGTTGCGTCTCACCAAATATTTGTGCAGCGCTGCCCCGACCTCCCCAGTGGCCACTGCTGCCTCTCCAACGCCAATGGGCAACGTCACCACCAGCAAAACCGCCGTGCGATGGCCACGGGGACCCCTGACCGCCGTGCCGTGACCACGGGAAGTCGGAATTAACGAGCATCTGCCTCCTGTCCTCACCGTGGAGAGTGGCACGGCGGGCGGAGCAGCAAGGGGATCGGGGTGGTGGATGCTCCCCGATGCTGCACGTGCCGTGCCGCGCGCGCTGCCACGCCGGCTGCTTCCCTGCAGAGCGCTCAGCGATAGCAAGAAACATGTTAAATCCTCCAGCCATGCCAGGAATGAAAAAGGAGATAAGGCGAGTCAAGTAGAGTGGAGATGTTTTCCCCTACCACAGACTCTTTGGAAGCTGAAAAATTGACTTCTATTTCATCCATTTTAATGTTGAAGGGTAGGCTAGCCACAGCCTGACTTTAAGATCGTCAGTGCTTTGTCATCCCGACACTGCAATTTCAGAATATATGATGGGAAAGTCATATCGATGCCAGATCCTGGGTGAGATTTCGACAACACAAAGCTCACAGGGTTCGGAGCGAAGGTCCAGGGCATCCGTTCCTCGCTCCCCCGCACACATGCGCTATGGCAGGGCAGCGCTATCGGAAGATATTCTGGTGCATGCTGTTAATTTTAAAGAAAGCTGTTTTTTAAAAACACATCCATCCTTATTTCAGCTTCTTTGTCAATTCTGCTTAGAGCTCCTCTAGGGAAAGAAAACTGTCTGTTTCTGTTACGGGGTATTTAAAGATGGGCTGGAGCGTCAACGTTTAGACCCCAACCAAAATCACTCAAGTTTTGACAAATGTACATCCCAGTTTTGGCTGTTGCCAAGTTACCAAATGGAGGATAATTAACATTTTTCAGAACAGGCGTGTTGCTGGTTGGACCACACTGTACAGAGCAGTGCTAGCCATAGTCACTGGCCCTGGGCTCTCTGCGCGCTAAGACCTCAGAGGAGTCTGGCTAATCCTCCGAGCTGGGCCTGGTGACAACCTCCACAGGGGGTTTGCTTACAAGCAACGATAGGATTTACACCAACAAACTGCAAAGCTGCTCTGCGTGTGCCTTTGTGCGCAGTCCCGAGGCCTCTGCAGGGCTTGAGGCAGAAGTTGCCCTCCAAAGCCTGACCCAACAGGTCGCTCCAGCCACGGTGCTGGTGGGAGCCTTGCAAAGGCCCTGGGTAGGAGTAATGAGCCTCACTGATCTCCTCGTGCAAATAATTAACGCTAACAAGCTTCTGCTGGAGCTGCCTTCCCATCTCCCTCATTTACTCTTGGTAACCTTCTCAGAAGTGCTCGTCAGTATGATCCCATCACCCCACTGCGTGGTTTCTGCCTTCCTCCAATTTAACTTTATTTATATGATATTCCCAAATCAATAGGATTTCCCTTACATATTAGAGAATAGTGGGTTTGGTTATAGTCATTTTATGTATCTATTTTTTCAGCATGTGGTAGTACAAGATACTGATAAGTAGGTGAAATTCTTCATGTTGTGTTTTTGTTTTTTTTTTTCCTACCATTAAAGCCCTACTATTCCAGAGAACATAAAGCACAGTCAACAGAATGTCATCTGCTCTTTAACCATCATTTTGTGATCATAATGCTGTCATTAGGAGTGTGTTTCAAATGCATGTGTAACGGCTTAGGGATTGTCACCTATAACAAATGCCCATCTGGGACTTTGCTTAAATATAACAATCTGCCTCCCTAGATCAGATTAGATCAGTGAATACACACTTCTCCTTGGAATTAGATTTGTATAAGGAAAGATTAGCCTTGTATAATATAATGTTAGATTTTGTTGTTCTGAGCCATACTAAATGTAAATCATGTCTCAGGTACAATAATAACTCAAACAGGAAATGCAAAAGAAAAGACATAAATATGAAAAAGAAAGATAGGGTATATAAGAATACAGCGTGTTTGAAACTTGTTTTGAAAGTCAAATACATAACTTTATTTACAATGCTGATACTATTCGGTTACCCAAAGAATTTCTGTGAAATAATATCGTATCTGCACCTTTATGAGCAGCACAGCTGGAGGAGAACATGAATGAGGCAGCAATACCTCAGAACTGTCAGAGAAGCACCCCTCAAAAGCAGCACAACCTCTTCCAGCTGCACAGCAACACAGAAATCTAGAAGTTTATGAGTTCCTTTTGGGGAAAGGGCTGAAGAAACCTCTCTGGAAACACGGCTTGCTGACATCTCAAAAATAAGTAATGCAACTCCACCTTTAAAGAGTGCTTTTATAAAAATGGAATTAAAATGGGATTAAAGTACGGCACAGAGAGGGAACACTTGGATTGCAAGGTTGCTGTCTGGAGCGGAGAGGCAAGCCCTGTGAGCTTCCCCAAGAGGAAGCCTACGCGCGCCGGGAGGACGCAGACACCGCGCTTACTCACGGGTGCCCGAGGAGAAACATCCTTGAGAACCTGCACGTGCCGCGGGCTGAGGCGACCACCCTGCTCTAGCGAGGGAAGGTGTCAGTGCCGCAGCCTGCTGCGGGGGAAGGCAAGGAGCTTCTGAGAGCAAGAGTCAGTAAAGCAGCCTGGCTTGAGCCAGCTGCGGAGGATTAACTGGTTTTCCCCAGGAGGCTACAAAAGGAGAGTGGGCAGGAGGCGCTGGGGGAGCAGGCAGGCCTGGCTGGGGCACTTGCTGTGGTCATGCAGCTGACATCGACCCCAGCAGCATGTGGGGATCGGGGACTCGGGGTCTTAGTTCAACTTGACTGAAAGCAATTATTTGTTCAGCCTCTAAAAACTGATTGAGACACCGTGAAGCTGGTTTAAATTCACGCTGTGAGGTTCTCGCTGTGTTTCTCCTTGCGTGCCTGCTGCTGTCTGTCCCGTGCCCTGTGTTAGCCTCCCACCACGACCTGTGTGGCACCACAAGAGCTGCCCAGAGCTTCGGCAGGCCCTGCTTCCAGAAAGCTCTGTACTGGCAGAGCTGGAGATGCTCCCAGTACGACATGGGGAAGGAGGAAGAGCGGGTCCCCGTAGGGAGCGGTGGATTATCATGTCCTGCAGCACATCGGTCACTTGCCTGGTCTGTAGAGGCACAGGGATGGTTTATCAGTGAGGCTGGCCCGTCTCCCAGGCCCTGGGAACGGCCTTTAGTGACAGCATTGTGCCCTTATTCCTTGCGGTGCCCTGTGCAGCCTCCCGAGGGGCTCTCGCAGCAGCCTCCCCGCCGGTGGGACCCATGCTGCTCCCTCCCAGCCCTTCGGCTTGTTCCTTCCCAGCTTTGTTTTGTGGAGTGGGCAGCTCCTGCGCTTCCACAAAGCTCTAATACAGAAACACAAAGGTCTGGAGGGGGTCGATGGGGCTGCTGAAGGAGTCTTACACCAAGAATAAAGATGGCTCTAGCTCTTACCCTGACAAAGGGCCAAATGCTGCTTTTTTCCTTGTAATACAAATTAATCCCTAATGACGTACATTTGGGGTTAGTGAGTGCACTAACCGACTCCCCCGTGTATCAAGGAAATCAGCCTTTCCCTCCCTAAACAGCAGTTTGTACAGATGTGTCGATAGAAAACGTTGCTTTGCTTCTCGAGGGATCTATTGTTTGGTGGAACAATAATAATAGTTTCCAAATGTGTTTCAGCCTTAAAGCATGTGTATTTCTGCAAGGATCGGCTTTGCTTACAGGAACCCAAAACCTCTCAGTGATTACCAGGAAAAGCTGACTCACTCCCCGAGACTCCTCCGTAAGAGCCAAGATGGAGCTCTGCGAGTCTCGGGCTGGGAAAGCAGCTCTGATGCGGCAGCCTCGTTACTTACGGGGCTCTCCAGATCCCTGAAATCATCTTGGCATTCTCCTTTAATATTTCATGGCAAGCACTGAGCATTCACATGTGTAATGCTGGGAGGAGCGCGGCCTTAGTGAGGAGTGTTACAGGAATAAGAGGGCAGGCCAGCAAAATGCAACGATAGAAAAATATTTCTATGCATCCAGGACAACCTGAGATGTAGAGCTGATTTATGAGATTAATTTGATACCGGAGGAGTGGAGTGGGTTTTGGGTTGTTCAGACTGAGGTGGTTTAGGCTTGGGCAGGAGTTAGCCCTGTAGCTAGCATGCTGGAAGGCTGAGAGCATTCTGCTAGTGGCAGTTTGGGCTTCTAACATTGCAGCTTGTGTGACTTTGGTGTGTAGTTGAGTTTGAGCCAACTTGGGTATGTGTTGAACTTCCTCCTCCTCTGCTCCCCGTAGTGGGGTAGAGCAGCTTCAATCCTCCTCCAAGAGTTGGCTGATCCCCTATCTGTAACAGACCTAAACCCAAACCCATTTATTAGGTTTCGAAAGAAGCCGATTGTTTTCCTGCAACTTGAAACCAAGGCGTGGAGTTGTATTCCCATGTTTGCAGACAAAATCTTCCCGACCAGATGGCAGAGCAATAGGAGAGGCTTTGGGCAGCTGCTGCTCCCCTGTAAACCGGAGGGACAAACAGAAGGTGGGCGTCCGGAGCGCGAAGCCTGCACAGGACTCCGGGGTGGTAATAAATTAGAGAGGAGAGCTGGAGCAAGGCCAGGAACGAGAATTTAATTGCACACTTCTTGGGTTTCCTGAGACTGGATTATACTGGCCAGGAGTGCTTTCTGGAGGAAATGAAAAGCTGATACCTGGTGAAATATTGCCGAGAAACTGAATATGACGAGTCTTGCATTGAACAAACCGCTCTGTTAATAGAGATATGATGTCTGAATCTGCATTTCGAAACTTGTATGTCTTGGGTATTTGCTCAGCAATAATTTATCACTTGAGGAACACTGCACAGAATGAGCGTGGTCAGGCTGTGACCACCTTCCCCTCCCGCTGATTAATAGAAGATGAGGGAGGCAGGGTGTGATGGAGAGGAGTCAGGCCGGGTATCCAGGAGGATATTAGGAGCTTTGTGTGCGTGTGACCTCCATGAAGTTAACACCAGACAGAGGTGACGACCTGTTCAGTCTGCTGAGTGCTACAGACCCACGAGCCCCAGTCCTTAATAACCAGCTTCAGGACACGTGTGGAGGTGAAGCGTGAGCCAAGTCTTTGCTCAGACACATCAGGGTTTTTCAGATTTCAGTGTGTTTTGGAAATGTTTGTCAAATATCTGCATTTTCTGGCTTTTCAGGAGTGGGGAAACAGAAGGACTGATGGAAATAACTTGTCAGTGCTAAGAAGTACTGGATACTTGACTGAAAAAAAAAACCCAAAAAACCAACAACCCAACCCCACTCTTTGTCAGTAGACAGACTAAAGATAACATGCAGTATTGGATATATCTTCCTACCGGTTAACTCATGAGTCCTTTGATAGACTTAAGAGAAATTCAGCGTTCTAACAAACGTCTTCGCCATTTCTGTGTCAGTTCTCTCATAAGGTCTTACAAAAACGCCATGCTATCCTTTACAATAAACTTGGCTAAGCCTTTCAGACTATCTCTAAATTCTGTTTTATTTTGAAGGTTTAAAGCAAGTCAGGACTTCTGTTCAGCAAGCACAGGAATTTTAGGGCGCCGTGAAATATGATAGGTGTAACGAGGCTTTTTATCATACACCAGATAAAAATATTAATATTTAAAAAAAAAAAAAAATTAGTTGAATAAATGTGAATTTGAATCCAAGGTTGTGGAGTTATTTTTACTTCAACTTTTGAAGGTGGTCCAAGTATATTTGAGCAAAAGATAATACTTTCCTGTCTCCGCAATGTTTATCCTCGCTTGGCTAATGCAAAAAAAACCAAGCCAGTCACAGGAATCGAGCAACAACTGTTGTCAGGGGGAAACAGACATGCACAATTCTGAGCTGCTAATGTAACATAAACAAAAAATGGGCTGCAAGTGGTGGTGTTGTGAAAGTCTGCGCGATAGTCTGCAGACCTGGAGAAAGGAGAGCCTCCCGTCCCTGCGGGGCGCGGGGCAGCGCAGCCCCAGTGGCAGCGGTGATGCGAGGTCAGCGGCACGTGACGGTGGCTTTGTGCTCTCCTGACCTGTGAGAACGTGCCGCCCTTGGGCTGAAACTTTCCATGCCGGATCTGCCTGCAGTGGTCTTGGTTTTGTTCTGTTCTTCTGCTTTACCGGCGAGTTTTCAATAATTCTGTGTTCTGAGGCTGGGAGGAGGAGAAAATACTTTTATCGCTACAAAGAACACGTGAACACGTTTTTTGGGAAAAGACTGTGGTGAAAGTGGTTAGTGACTAATGCTGATCACAGAGAGGGTCCTCAGTGAGGGTAAGAGGCGGTGTTCCAGGAGAAGGACATGATGCCGAATGCAAAGGGATGAAGCGTTGCTTTGGGTTGGTCTGTGTCAGAGGGATGCTTGGTTCCCAGTAAAGCAAATGCCCTCTGCCTGTACTAGTTTTGCGTGTTTTCAGCTGGTTTTGAACCTTCCTGCGGAGGGACCTAGTCTGAAACCAGACCCAGAGAGCTTCCTCCTGGAGCGGGGCTGTTGCAGACAGCAGCAGCGTGCACCACACCGGGTTGGTCTCTCAGCATGTTGAGTATGAACTTTAACTTCCTTCTCTGCACCTGGGACCGGGGCAAATCCTCTGAATTTCAGAGACAGTCTCTGTATGGTCAGAACAGACCAAATCGTCTCCTCCTGATATATCCAGGACCCTGAAGCTTCACCCGGCCTCTTCCTCAGGTACCACCACCAGTGCTTGTCCCCGCCTGTCGCTTCACCTTGATTCCAGTCGGCCGAGGGGGCTCAGTGCTTCCTCCGAGACTTTGCTCCAGCCATGGATCATCTCCCAGCGCTGGGTAGGGAAACAACTGTTGGTTTTTCCAGGTGTTTCCAGCAATTTCTTTTGCTCTGTTTTTCACAGGTAGACTAAAACCCACTGCAGTACCCAACGCTTTCTCTGGAAATCATTCAGATGTCGTAATTTAGTCACTGCTCTAACTGGAGATAACCCCCAGAGCCTACAGAGTTCAACTCCATGGCTGTGCTATGCCGTTTCTCTACCTCTCAAGTTATTTCTGCCGTTGTCCTCTGGGGCAAGGCTTGCTGGGGCAGGCACACCTGAGGCAGCACGGCTGTCGCCGTGGCGAGGCCGAGCTCCGAACCCCGGGGTGCTGGTGGGTGGCGGCAGGCTGCAGTGCACAGCGTCCCCTCGGTGGGTGCCTGCCCCGAGGGCGTCCTGCCGGGCTGTTAATGGAAATGTTGAATAGCATCAGACCCGGGTCAGCAGGGAGCCTTGGTAATAACCTTCCCTTCCCTCAATCATGTTCACTGCTGAAAACTATTTTTTTTTTTCAGATCTCATTTATAAAGATCCTCATCCAAAGTAATTTCATAATAAAATGAAGTGTATGCCAGTTCTGCAGGTTTGTTTTTTGTTTTTTGGTTTTGGTTTTGTTTTTTTTTTTTCATCCAGACATAGAATATCAAATGTAATCAGGGTTGTTTAGCCTGTAAAGTGGTGTTGATCAGCATTAAGTATATTTTTACCTTTTAGCGTTCCGAATTGAATTGTGTAGCAGCATTGCACACACTGTCCAAATCTGATGCCCACTGATCCAGGTCATGTGGCTGGGCCATTTGAAGTGCTGGTATGATTCTGGTACTACTGGACCATTGAAATCTGGCTGGTATTTTAAAACATATTAAAAAAAAAAAAAAAAAGAAGAAGATCTTTTAGTGTCCTCTCTCTCCAGGCCTTTAGAGGTTTGAAATCCAAGCTCTCTGGACCCGCTCCTCCCTCAAAACCCTTCCTGCTGGAGATTTTGTGATCATGTCTGAAGTTGTTCTTACCAGTGTTGGCAATATTGGAAAATAATGTATTAGAAGATAGCCTTGGATTCCTTCTGGCTGGAAATGTTCTCTCTTAATTATGGAGTTTTTTTTTTTGTTTGTTTTTTTTTTTTTTTTGGTTTTTTTTTTTTTTTTTTTTTGCTTCCCATATCTATTCTTATCAACATAACTCATAACTTTCTTAACTTTGGGCAATCATGCTTCTGATGCTCTTGGAAATGCTCGCGGAGAGGAGAAGCAGCCGTGGCAAGCTGAGGTACCCAAAGGCTCCAACCCTGGTGCAAACGGTTTTCTAGATGTTAGAGATGGTAACATCGGTGGATTTGCTTAAAAAGGCTGTTTGTGTGCATTTTCTTCCTTAACTGAGAGTAGTTGTAAAACCTCCGTACGACCTTTTTATGAGCCGGGTGCAGACAAGCAGAAAATGTTTTGTGTTATCACTTAAAAGTATCCTACCTGCTGTACCTTACTCCCACAAATAATTAGATAAGGAAGTGGTAATTATATGAATCGATTGATAACATTTGGCTTAGAAAATGCTAGGAGAGAAACTATAATTTAAGCTTAGCGTGTACTATAGCATTGACTGAGAAAAATGGAAATTTATGTAAATTCCAATATACAATTTATAAGGTTACAAAATACGTGGGTTGCGCATGTTTGTGCCGAGTTCTTTAGCTTCAATGAGTTAGGCTGATTTTTCTAGATTGAACCAGTGCTTTCCATCGGAGACCACCCTGTTAAAACCAGCTTTTATAATTTAGGAGTGTAAAAGCCGTTGCCTGTGTCTCGATTGAATCTTCATGTATCTGCCAGTACTTATCCCAAGGAAAGGAAGAGGAGAACGCACTCTGGAGGGCTTTGGGGCACAGGTAGTGGCCAGGAAGACAGATGGGATATATACACCGTACAGAGGTCCCGCAGGTCCCCACTTTGTCGTGTCTTTCCTCGTAGTCCTCTTGGTTTGGGGGTCTGGAGGTGCTGAGCAGTTACTGACACGCACAGGCACGTCTTTGCCTAATTAAACACTAGGAGTGTTATCGGAAAACTCAGGAGTTTCTAATAGATGAGGTACCAAATATGTTCTGGGTGAAGATTCCACCAAAAAACAAACAAAAAAAAGCGCACATTTCTTCTCTCGTAGGCTGTAAGCTGATGACGTACACAATTCTGGGGGGACGACTGACAGTAACAACACGGTAATGGGGAGGTTTGCGGTGGGCTCCGACCTGGTGGGTCCAGGCTGGTGCGGATGCCACTGGTGTCGGTGGCGGGTGTGCGTGATCCGAGCACCACGCAGCAGCGATGAGGTGGGAACCAGCCGTGCGCTCTTCGTTGGGTTGCCTCCACGTGGGGAGCTGAGAGTTTTTCTTATGGTTTATTCCCTGTTATCATTTATTCTCAAATGCAGGAGGGAAATGTTTTGAAAATAAGGTGAAGACCAGCAAGTTGCCTTCTGAAGCGTTGATCTATTCCTTTGTGTTTTCAGTTGCACCTGCCAACTTCAGCATAAAACATGAGCTTTTACTCTCTTTTTTTTAATTTATTTTTCCTTTCAGGAGCATCAGAAGCCTATGGAGGAGTGGGTGGGCTCTATTTTATGTTCCAAAACTCCCACAGGCTCAGTTCCACGGTAATTCATACTCACAGAAAGCTCCATTTATTTGAAAATTGCATGATCAGGTTGTAAATTCCCGGTGTGGAGTTGGCTTTTGCCCCTGTTTACATCGCAGTCTCAAGATTAAGGCAGAATTTAGCTCTGAGCAGCTTCACTTTTGGTTTGAACATGGGTCAGGAAAAGATCACCCATGTTTTGAACTCAAATTTTCACGTTGTTGACAAGGAAAAGAAGTCTTAAAACTGTTTGAAAATTGCTGACCATCAATAACCATTGTACATTTATTTTTTTTACCTGCATTTAAAATCAGTTTACAGAATATAATTGTGGATTCAGCTAAATCCTGGTCCAGCTTAGAATTTTGGTCCTGAGAACAAGACTTTGGCCCTTTAAGGGGTGATAGGAAAAATAACTTTGTGTGTTTTTAAAATAACTTTGTGTAACTCATTCTTTAATCTGCCAATTTCCATTTTCATAAAAGTCTTTTCTCCACAGTTATTAAACATCTTTAAAATATAATTTAAAAAATGTAATAACCTTTGTCATCTGTTCTACAGCTTGCCTTCAGCCAGTGCACTACTTGTGAATACAGAATTTCAAATTAAATTTACTAATCTCATGGAAAAAGGACACTTTAGAAAATATTGCATTCACAGTTTATACTGCCACAGCAAGCTAAGAACAACTAATTCTATCAAGTAACAAAATAAATTATACATTCGCTCTCCTGGTTGAGCTAAAATATTTCACAAAATTATTGAAAAGCTTCTCATGTAAAACCAAAGGAAAATACCAATTAACCACCCAGTTTCTGGCCGCAGATGAAGCGGGGCTGGTTGTGAGTGTTTCGCTCTTGGTGTAACGGGACTGAGGTTAATTATTTCTCGGCAGATGAGGCCTGTCACGAGTCGTTGGAGAGGGGCAGGAGGAGTTCTCCCACACCTCAGTGGATGCTGGAGGTGCCGGGCTGAGTGGTCCGTCCCCCGGGCATGGCCATGCACAAGTGTGGGGCGGCCGTGACCTCCTGGGAGGCTCTGGGGAGGTCTCGACCAAGCAGAACTTCCATGGCGGTGCCACGTGGAAGCATCTGCAGGGGCTGTGTAAGGGCAAAAGGCTGTTAACGCACCCGAAATATCCTCCGTTTCCAATACTCAGTGTTCATTCACAGGTTACGGGCAAGTTAAGGCTCTCTCTGCAGAAGGGTTGCTACATAAACACATGGACATTAAAAGTGTGTATGTATATATATATATATATATATATTTAAACTCCTTGCATACTGCAAACTGACAAGATGTACATTTGCCACAAGCAGGTGTGATATAAACACAACACCCTTTGAATAGACAGTGATCAAAAGGGCTAATTCCTTCCATTTGGGTTTTAAATAATTCCGGTGACTCTGAAACCAAGGTGTCAAACCGGAGAGGTTAATCTTCTGTAACGTCAGCTCTTCTGATTTCCTTTCCTGCTGTACAAACTGACGGCTATCTCACATGTAAAGTAATGCATGAACCTGCCAGCGCGCTCTCCTCCCTGCGGGTCCTGCTGGCATGTAGCTGGATGTCCGAGGCCAGCTGGACCGCAGCATCCTCCTCCCTGCCAACCCATCCCCTGGATCCGGGACCAGCCGGCGCTCCTGGGGACTGCAGTCTTTAATTACTTTGATATATGGTTCCTGTCAAGGTCAAAGAGTTTTCCCAGGGACATCCCAAAATCTCTAGCACTGGGGAAGTCCCCACATCTTGCAGAAGTTGGTGCAAAAGACTATGGTGCGGGTACGTGTGGGGTCTGGTAGTGACTTGGGTAGAAAAGAGGTGAAATCCCGATTCCAGCGAGTGAGTGGAGATTAGAAAGTTTAAAAAGTCACTCCTGGATATAAAGACTGCAAAGAAAATGGGTTCAAGGCCCTAAGTGACCCTTTCCTGCCTTGCTCTCCTCTCTGTGGGTGAGGGTTGCTTTGACTTTTCAAGCTGACACTCATACTTGGTGAGGCTCTGTTGATCTGGAAAGCCTTGGACTCTCCTCCTGAAAGACACTCAAATCAGAATTTTAGATGGGTCTTCACCTATAAAAACTGGGCTAGTGTCTTGGGCTGCAGTCTAACCTACCCAGGAAGACACTGGAGAAATTTATTTTGTCTAAGTTGTCATTTAACGGGAGTCCAACTCATACATGCACATTTGTTCATATAACAGGGAAAACGAAAGTGAAGCTCGCCCTGCAAAAAAACCCCAAAACATTTATAAGGGCGAAGTCAGAAAACATAACCCAGCACTGTCGGCCTCTCCTGATGCGTTCTAACAACTCCGTTTTGATGGGGCTGTCTTTCTGTCCATGCTCTGAGTAAATTGCACAGAAACCAGGCAGAAATAAATGGGGAGGAATCAGCATGCTGAAAACAGTGTGCTTTGATTTGTCTTCCCATCCAGCCTCTACCTGTCTGGCCTCTGGAGCTGACCTTTATTTAATTGGGACAAGGCTGGAAGGATCACTAGAAAGCGTTGGGTTCCCGCGTTTGTTCCACCATCTATTTGTGAGGAGAGGATTGTCCATGGGGTGCAGCTGTAGTCTACCAAAGCGGTTGCCTGCTCCTGCCAGGGCTCTAACTGATGCTTCAGAAGAAGGTGAAATAAAACTCTCACACACACCTAGAAAATCGAGCAGCGCTGCTCGCTGAGGTGGCATTTGGAAATGTAATCTTCAGATGCTCTGTTTTGAAGGAGAAGATTTGTTAGAGGCAATTTCCGCTCTCGTAGCCCTGTCCTGCAAGCTGCCTTTGCAGCGAGCTGAGGGAGAGGGGTGCTGTGCGTGGAAGGGGAGGAGATGGGGCATCAAGCAGGCGCTGAACGCGAGCGAGCGGCTCCCTGGGCAAACGGGGGTGCTGGGGGTCGGCGTCGCTCCCGCCCGCGTGCCGGTGCACAGGTATGGCTGCTTCCCCTCGCTCAGGCACAGGAGGAGGTCACCTTTTCAAAATCAGCCTCTTTTGTGTTCCCCTGCTGTGGCTCTTGCAGAATAGATTTTTTTTTTTTTTTTTTTTTTTTTATTTTTTTTTTTTAACACCAGAAAAAGTGCTTGAAAAAGATATTCTTTAATGAAATGCTTTGGGGTACGTAATCAAAATTTTTTTTTAATGATTCATGTCATAAGTGCAAAGATTTCTGGCTAAAGTAAAAAGTAAGGTTTTTTTTTTTTAATCATCAACATGCTCATTACTCACTTCCCACTCTAATCCAAGACAAGAAAAACAGCAGCTTTCTGATGAAAAGGAGAGGATCCATCAGGTCCCACTCACTTTTCATGAACTAAGAACTGATGTCAGTGACTGTCAGATTCAAGTGATTTTCTCCATAAATCTCCTCTTTACTTGCAAAAAGGGATCATTGTTCCCTAACACTGCACAAGCTTTTTGTTCAGGTTTGCTGTGTATAAAATTTAATGAGAACAGGCACAGAACACATCAAGAGCTGAACATGTGTCAGTTAGGAAATGTGTGTGTTTGAAAACCTTTTCCTATAATTATCTACATTTCCAGTTACCTGCTCAGGGATGATGAGGGGAAGGGGGCTGGACGCTCGCTGAAGATGATAGCGTCCCAGAACACCGGGAGAAGTGCCTGACTGCCAGAGTTGCATATGGCTGGGGAAAAAGATGGAAAGGAGAAGGGTCTCGGACGACTCCATCATCTAGCGTCCCCCAAGGCAACGTTGCTGTGGCTGTTCTTTCAGTTTTGAAGTGCTTAGGTAGAGTTTCCTGACTGACTGCTGCCACCAGCGCTCAGTGTGATGGTCTGTTCTGTTGCCCGTCGGCCGTGCCCGTCTGCTGTATCTCCGTTTGTGCTCTGACCCCGTCCTGGGGGGTTTACGGTCCGTCTTTGTGCCCCAGGGTCGCATACGCAGCGCAGCAAGGTGCTGGGTGCTGCTGGGACGCTGGGGATGGACACGGGATCGGGGAAACGATGGCATCATGCGGGATGCTTATAGATAAACTGATGGGGTATTAATGAGCAGCCACGGGTGGTTAGCAGGGTAGCGGTGACCTCACCCACCCGCCTAACACACCATGCCCTTACCAAAGGCAGCGTGCCAGAATCTGCCTTTTTCCTACATAGCCTGTGATAACCCAGTGTTACCCACCCGAAACGCGAGTGATGGTGATGCCCGCTGACAGTTCTGTGTCTGCCTGCGCAGTTTGGGGCACGATGGGTGTTACCGGGACCCTCCTTTGACCCTGACTGCATGGGCCGAGGTGTTGGCTGCGGCTCACCAGCCTGCGTAGCCCTTGGACCTGCGCTGCCATGAGGGGAGGAAAACAAACTCTGGTTTTGCCTTCATTTTGTGAAACAAATAACCAGTTTGGCTGTCGTGGTTTTAAGCGGAAATTTATTTTTTCTTTAGGGACATTTATTTTCTAAAAATAAGAATAGCTGGGCATTTAGGTCACAGGAGGGATGGATGCAGCCAGGCTGGGAGCCGTTCCCACCATCTGCCACTCCTCCGTGTGAGGGGGCGAAGCCGGGATCGAGGGGTCCCTGGTGCCAGAGTTGGGCACAGGTTACGGCAGCACCCTGGGAAGAAAGTGTCGGCACTGGTTACAGCCAGAAAATCCCCTTTTTAGTGTTGCTGGCCTTAATCGCGCAGGGGAGGGTTTTGACACCCACGCTCGTTTTACAGAAAAAAGTTTTTCTCTCCCTGTGATTTGTCTCTTTGCCTTCTGTCATTTCTGACCTACCATTTTCTTCATGAAACTCAAGTATTTTCTCTTTGGGACATCAAGGGTGTGCTGACCACCTCCCATCCTGCCCACTGTCCTAGCTGCAGCCACACACAATAACGGGGCTCTCTTGTTTCTGAGTGCTTCTGATCATCCCAATCCTGCCTAGATAATGGGAAAGAGCAAAATTAAATGTTCAGATTTGGCTGGCTAATGATCATACATGACTTCTAAAAGGCTAAATGTTCTTTCAACGTTTATAGGTAGCTGCTGTCATTGTACGGGTGTTTCACAACTCTGAAATCTGGCTTCTGTGAAGCTGTGATTCATCAACTTAACTCTTATTTATGAACATTCTTTTAAAAATGTCAAGATTCCTCTGTCGTCTTAAAAGGCAGAAAGCAATCAAAAAAAAATTAAGACTACAAGCAAAAGGAGATATTGCAATTTTTTAATGACATTTGAAGCGATTAGAAGTTCATCTAATTCATTGCTTCTACAAAGCCCTTGTCCTATAAAGTTATTGGGGAAAAAAGAAATCCTGTCTGCTCAAAAGCTGTTCCTCAAAACCCATTGGCTTGGCCAGCCCCGGAGACAGAGGTGGTGTTGCCTCGTGCACAGGGTAGTAATCCATCCTTTGCTTAAGGACCAGCCAGAAATACGTTGTGATTTGGGGGGTTTGTTTCGCCCCGTTCCTTGTGCATCACGGCACCCAAAGGTGGAAGTGGTGGGGGTGACCCACGTGAGTGGATTAAAGTGTTTTCTTCCCCATCTCCAATCTCTAAAGTGAACAGTAAATATTTTTTCTAGCTTGCGGTTGCCCGCCACACTCCGGTAGTTTAGCAGGTACATTAGTCAAATGTATGAAACGTGATCTTGGTGCGATTAAAACATCAAACGTGAACCTGGCCTAAACCCCATTGGCCCTGAAAGGTCCAGCGGTCATCTGCTTTCTTGACTCTGACCTCTACGCAGCTCCTTCCGTATTTGCACTGAAGCGACTTCTGAAATGTGTACCAGCACTGCGTTTTAAGCTCAATATTGCGTTTTAAGCTCACTATTGCATTAATAAAAAGAGAAAGAGGTCATGCCCATAATTTATGTTTGGCATTAGAGAACTTGCAGGTTGTCAATAACATTTACAATTTTTCTTTCCAATCTATTAAGGTGTTTAATTTCATTTTAACCTTCAACAGCTAGGGTTGGTAGTAGCCATCAACACAAAATTAATATCGCTGTTTTGCAAGTCATTAATTGCTACGGCTGAACTGCAACAGTAGTTCAACAAAATAAAATTCTGATTTTAACATCTTCCAGGTAGCGTATCCGGAGCAATGGGTTACGAAGCTGCGTGAAGCCACCTGCAATTAGAACTGAGTGATCTTTATTAACTGGTCTGCACCATGCGAAGCGCAGCCAGCGTCGTTCTCAGGTTTCTGATTTACTGCACTTCATTTATCGAAGTGTGTACATCAGAGCAGAGGCAATTTCCCATAGCGGGGGTAGGGTGTGAGTACAATGAAACCCAGATCGTAAATAATTACAACCTCTTTGAGATGCTTTTGTGCAACGACGTTTTATTGATGCTTCTTCCTGATCACTCTGCATTGAGTAGAAGAAAAATAAAATGGGCTACTGAATGCCTTGGAAACCATTTCAGAGAGATTATCTGAACATTTCCGCGTTTTGTAAATTTGACAGGGTGGTGAATGTGTAGGGGATTGTTGCTTCCAAAGGGAAGGCATCACAGTAAATGATGCAAATTGGCAGGATTACAGAATATAATGAATCCAAAGAAGATTTTTAAATATAATTGGAAAGGGTGTCAAAGAAAAAAAAAAAAAAAAAAAAAAAAAAAAAAAAAGGTTAGTCTGTTTTATTTGTTACTGGGACTCGAGCTTACATCCTATTAAGAAATTTACCCGTGCCAGAGAAAAAGATGAAATGTATCGCTGACTCTTGTGAGCACTATTATTGAACAATAAACCGTGTGTAGGGGTGATTGCAGAATTGTTGTTGTGTTGGGTTTTTTTTGTGTGGTTTGTTGTTTTTTTTTTATTGTTCTTTAATTCCTAAGGGAAGAGAAAATCTGTTTCTTAAAAAATTCTTCTCCGCACTTTGATTTCTTCTGCATTTCCTTATGCTAATCAGCCTTGTGTGATGTGAAGTATGATTATGGAAAGAGAATTAACCATTTCAGGCTGCTGTGTCTTTTTCCTGCAGATATAACCGCTAACGAAAACCACTGTGTGCTGGGGCCGGCCTCCCCAGGGGCAGGGAGCCCCTCAGCTCTGCTCGGGGCAGCCCGGGCTGGGGCTGGGGCCACGGCAGTGTGATGGGCAGCGTGGCACCGATCGGGGAATAACACATCGTCTGTTGTTGGTTGGGTTTTTTTTTGGCATGGACATACAGATACTGAGGATGCAGAAAGCTTCAGGAACCGTCACGGTAACTGATGTGGTGTTGCAGAAATTAGCCAAAGTGTTTGTTGCCCTGAAGCCCCTGGGCCAGCTGGCAAAGCTCCTCTTCAACCTGCACCCTGGCAGATGCAGGTAAAACTGGCTCCCGAGATCACCTCCGCCGCAGAAAGAGACCCCACATTTAGTCATTGGAAAGGATAAGAGAAAAAATAATTTTCTTGCAATAAGGAGACATGGTAAAGGGTGACTAAATGGAAATGCTGAAGGCACTTAACTAATAAAAAGAAAACGAAGGTTAAAAAATGTGGCTTGGAGAACTGTGTACTGAATCACTCAGGTGCATGCAATGTACATGGCTTCTTGCAGCACAAAGGCATTTTAACTGATTAACATGCTCCGGTGGTTTGTTTTTGTTTTTTTTTTTTGTTTTTTTTTTTTAAAGCCGTTGTTCTTTAGCTTGGGCCAGTTCCGTGATCTTGTCAAAAAAGAGGCAATCAATATGAAAGTTTTTACAGACAGTTCTGTCACATGGCACTGCACTAGAGTAGAAAGTTGCAGAGTAATTCAAATAGGTTTTAACCGAGGCCTGTGGACAGCAGTGGTTCCTCTAGACGCACACCCAGGTGCCTCATTCCCGGCGGGTTTGGAGATGGGGAAGGCTCCTGCCGTGCCCGCTGGTTCCTCCAGCGCCGCCCTCGTGACCCGTCAGAGCTCTGAGCCTTCACACTGGTCCTTCCCCAGCTTCGGGGGAGCTGACTGAAGCTTCTTACTGATGGCGATAAACAAATACAATTCTGGAAAAGTGAGGCCGTTAACATTAAAATATTTCACAAGGCTTGAATTTATTCTTGTTGGGTTTCTTTTCCTCCCTAGCAGAGGCATAATGTTAAATGGACCTGTGGCCGTCTCTATATTTGCTGTATAAATACTGCATACGGACTTTTATAGGGACTCGCTATTTTATAGGAGCTTTCCAGAGTTTCATATTCCCTTTACTGTTCTATATTTTAATCCAAAACAAGCAGACAGATACGTGTCTGGTGTTAGAGCAATAAGACCTTTGAAAGCCAGGGCAACTCTTTCAGAACCTATTACAAACTCCTCAACTTTGTTGTCTGGTGCCACAAATGCCCCAAAGCAGAGGAGTAATTACACGGTCCTGCTGATGCACCGCTGCACTCTGGGCTTTAAAGATTTTATTGAAGTCCGTTTCCACTGGGAAATCCGGATGAGACTGAGATTTGTTTCATTGGGAAAATACAAATGGAAATAAAATAAACCTTTACAGCATGGATCTAAGTGAGAGATGACGCGAAGTGCAGTCACTGTGCTGGCAGCAGCTTTGACTTGCAGGGATCTTCGCTCTAGTCATTGAAATGATGAGTTTAATTTATGTTTTAGGCCTGTAAAAATTAACTGTATCTTAAGCAGGTCCTGCACAGGGAAATGACACAACCTTAAAACTGCCCTTTAGGGAGCTAATGCCATTGCAATCCAGTTTTATGGGATAGCTGCATCCATTTAAGCAACTGATATATTAGTTCCTTATTATGTTAATTTCGGAAATATTTTCAGAAGTCGTTTCTGTCAGAGATCTGGTTTTATTCTGTCTGCTCATGGTGTGTAATTCCACTTCCTTTCCAGAAAAAAGTCTTGGGAGAAAGAGGGAGGAGAGGAATAAAGAGTTTTGAGAATCTGTCTGTACTATTTCTGCTGTTTGGAGGACAGCGATGTGCCCCGCGAAAAGGAAGATTTGGGTGATGTTCATCGGCTTTGGGGAACATGGGACCTTTTGATGAGCAAAATCTCAGAGTGACGTTGGTGGCAGAGCAATAAACAGGAGCTCAGCGTACCTAAAAGGATTTAGCCAACAAAACCAGATTCTCGGCAGCCTTGATGAAGCAAAAGAGGCGAGGCTGAGGCTGGCGGCAGCGGACACCGGCCCGGCTGGAGGTGCCGGCTCTCGGCACGGTGGCGGGACCTGGTGCCATGCGGGGCTCATCAGGACGAGCGGCAGGGGACGGGGGTGGCAGAGGCGGGGGCACTACCTGCGCCCCTCGGGCTGGGGAGCCGCCGGGGAGCTCTGCCCTCGCACCGGGGCACCTTCTTCCCTTGCGCTGAGCAGGGAGTTCTGACGGGAAAGCCCATGTGTTCTAATACCAAAAGAAACTCAGATCAAAGAAAAATTCTTCCACTTCTCCTTAAACAGGTTGTAGATCGACTCGGGTCTGTTATTCCTGTTTCAGAGGCTGGAAAAATTGATGGTTTAGAGCCCATTTCGCCTTCAGCGCACAACCTCCGAAGGCAGCGTGTAAGCCAGTACAAACATTAGTTATGTGAAAAAGGAAAAAAATAAAGTGAGATTTGACCGGTCTGTCATTCCTCGTGAGTGACAGATAACAGTATTGATAAACTGACAAATTTAAATGGTAATAACATTTATTCATTGTGTTCTTATTTCTAAACCTCCTCCCACACCAGAGGCTTGACGCTGACTTGTCTTGGGCTGGGATCATTTCTCCAGAGCCCAGTAAAACCACTCAGCCTGTACTTAGCATTGCAACCGCTGCCTTGGAAGAGTGAAAGAAAGAAGCAACCCTTGTTGTGCTTTTCCAAACAGACGCAGAGAAATGATGTGATCTAACTCAATCAGTTCTGCTTTCAGTGATTTAAAAGTAAATGATGAAGATAATTGCAAGTAGCCACAGTGAGTTCCTGGTAGTAATAGTCCTGGTATGTCACTCAACACTGATAAATACAAAAACCTGAAATCAAAACCCAAACGAAAGGTGAAGACTAATGTGGAGGGAGAATAGGCTAAGTACGTTTTCAAAATTAAATTCCAAGTAACCATTTTAGAATCCATGTTTTCCCTGGAATCCTTAAAGCAAGCTGGGAAACACTGGGAATGTCCATGAAGCACGAGCCCTCCCCTCCGTGCGCTGAAGACTCACCCAGGCCCTTTGCCTTGCCAAGAGGTGTGTGCGTACACGGGATGGGTCTCCTCGAGCCGCCGTGTTGCGGGGTGACCCAAAGCCGCCGTGTCAGGGCGGACGGGGCTGCGGAAGCCACATGCTCGCTCCCGTGGACTGTGCTGACTCAGCGCTTTGCCCAGCTCTGCCCCAGCGCCGGGCTCCGAAACGGCGTCAGGTCAGGTTTGATTCCGACCAAGCGCTCGTCGCTCTCTGTCTTCCCTCTCCTTCCCCGCACAGCAGCAGCACTAAACCAGGCTTAAATGTGCTGTTTATGCAGGGGACAATGAGTAGCAGATGCCCATTGATAACGGTAATGTCGATGCAGACACCGCGTTGAAAATGTTTCTAAAGTTGCTGAAGAAGCAGAAAAATGTATGTTTCCTATTTGAATGAGTTTTACCTTTTTATCTAGAGACGGCGTATAGCTGAGGAGTTTCTCAAAAATGCCAGGAGCCTGAACAGCACCATAAATAGGTTCCTGAATCAAATGTAAATTAAGCTTTCTGCTACATTTCTGTAATAATCCATCCAAAGAAGAGCAGAAGCTAAAAAACCATAATAACAATGGGATAAATTATACAGTTCCACATTTTTTTTTCTAGCACTGCTGTTAGCGTAACACTAGATTGATGTTGTACCTATTTTTATTTGTGCTGCTGGAAAAGTCTTTGTCACAGAGAGGAGGCATCCGAATTTCAATATCTAATGTATTTTGCGAAATATATAGAGTGCTGCACTAATCTGACCTTTTCAGAATTTTTCATTTCAATTGGCTGGTCACCCCAGTCCTTTGCAACAGGTTAGGGTCCCCCTTTAATAGGAAGAGGAGGAGTGCAGTGGTCAACCATTCAAAATACTGAATATTAAAAAGGTCAACAGAATCTGGCATGGCAATGTGGAAATGAGACAATACAATCCCAGATACCTCATCGCAGTGACAAAAATTGTAGCAAGAGGAGAAAATGTCACAACATGAATCCATTTCCAGGAAGGGACGGGAGCATGGTGTAGAATGAATCCGTCCTTGCTGCAAAGTTAGGACGGCGTTCCTGTGGACTGCACAAAACCCTGAGTAAAATGAAGCTGCGTGGGTAACAAAGACGTCTCCTCAAGGTCAAATTAGATTTGTGCAAATTGCGCTGTTAAATATCCACAGAAACGTGGCAAATGTGTAAACCCCGTCTTATTCTGTATTTCCTTTTCTCCATGTGTTGTGCTACCCTGGGAACCTCTTTTTCCTCAAGAGGCAGATGAGTTTAACAGCTTGTCCTTCTCCTGCTTTCAGCCACAGGAGTGAAAATAAAAAAAAAAAAACCCAAAACAAAACAAAAAAAAACCCCAAACCCAGAAAAAAACCCCAACCCAATACCAACAGAAAATAAATGCAAAAAAATTATCTGGTTTTAGAGGGAAAAAGAACAACTCTGAATGGTTGTAAAATGTGAAATTTTTATTGCAAATAGCACATGAGTTTTTGTTTTCTGTGCCATTCCTGCTCGGGGCGCAGCTGGCACAGGCGCCGGAGCCCGCTGGCCCCGCCGTCGCTCAGCACGTGGCGTGGGCTGGGCATGGCGGAGCCTCAGGTGGCCAAACCCTGCGCCTGCACAACTCTGCAGCTCGACACCTTCCCTGTCTTGCTTGCTTTTATTTCTTTTTTCACTATTCAACAGCCCTTCATTTTCCGCTTAAAACATTTGAGAGCCCAAATGGTATTTACAAAATAATTCACTTGTAAAATGTGTTGGGCCGATCGTAACCGCACAAACACCATTTCATGTGTTTCCAGAGTCACAAAGAAGTACTTCAGTAACTATTTGTTTTGCCTTGAAAAGATAAACCAGTATAAGATAAACATAGATCTGAGGCGCCTGACTTGAGGCACCCTCGTCTGCACACGCTAGCCGATGGCCACAAGGAATCACTATTTTAAAAAACCCAAACCCCAGAATTAACATAAATAAGCTTTGCTTCTACCCAGCAATAAAAGCGCTTTTCTTTTGTGTCCGCAGAGAAAGAAAGAGCCTTACAGGGAAGTTAAAAGAAGATGTCCCAGCCGTATGATTTTATTACGACCTAATGGGATCGCGCAGCCGGGCTGTGACAGACCCAGCGTTTCTTTCCGAGCACTTTAAGCCTGGCTGCCTGTATTTCTGCTTGGGCAACTGGAGCTTAGCAGCCGTCCCTGGTGGAGGTCATATCTTGTCACCATCTGCACGCACAGCTCCTGCTGTCGTCGGTGAGGTCTGAGTAAAGCGGATGGAACATAAAGCCCTGAATTTGGCCTGACTAGGCGGCAAACTGGCACAAGCATAGGCTCAGCTCGTGCTTCCCATCAAAAAAACCCAACCAAGAGAAAAGCCCAGTGACACCAGGCACCTCCCCGCTCCCACCTCTGGGAGCAAACCCGCCTGTGCACGCCCAGTGCCGGAGCCAAGCGCAGACCAGAGAGGGGCGACTGCGGCATCGTTTGGCTAATCCACTCTTCGTGCTTACTGATCGTTTTTGCAAAGGATAAGATGAAAATCACCGGCAGGAGACCCCCAAAAAGCATCTCAGCTTTCCAAAGCCACGCTTATCTGATGCTACAACAAGGAGCCCAGCGGGACGTCGGTGGTGACGGTGCTGCAAAACCTGGGACGTTTGAGCCAAATGTCGGGACGGAGCAGAGAAAGGGATTTCCTGAAGAAAAATCAAGGGGAAATTGTGTTGGAAAATGGGAATAAAAGAGTTTTGGAGAGATATGGAATTTTAAATTGTTCAGAAAAGGTGCAATAAAGATAAAATACCCTGTAAAGAGTTAAACTCACTGTCCAGCCAAGGGGCTAACAGCGGTCTCCGGTTCACTGCCGTGTTGCCGGAGAGCTGGAGCTGCGGGGAAGAGGCAGTTCCCTCTCTCCTCGAGTGGGAGTGGGTAACGACGAGTAATCCTGGGTCAGTGCAGCTGTGGAAATAAAGAGCAGCAATTATACTTCAGAGCTCGGCTAAATGGTGTCCTGCATCGTCATTAGCAATAGGCGAGAATTGCACTCAGGCCTCTAATCCCCTTGCCAGTTTGGATGGCGTGAAAATTGGACCTGAAGGACTCTTGGTCATGGCTTTAAACAAGCAAGACTCCAGCGAGGTGATTAGAGAAATCCAAAACCGGATCCGAAACAGCCCGTGACTGCCTTTATTCACGTGAAAAATATTCTGGATGGGACACGTGCTTCCTGCTTGCGCGAGGCGCAGAGGAACGCGGCACCGGGGGAGAGAGGCTGGTGCGGGCAGCACCGCGGGTAAATGGTGGGAGACATTTCAGAAATAATATTCCCAGCAAGTGCCAGTGAGTTCAGTAACGCTAATCCTTCCTGCTAGTCCAGCCCACATTAGAGCAGTCTAGGTGCTCTCATATTAAATGTGCTTACCAGGGACTGCAGATTCTCCAACAGGCTCTTAATAAGTACTGAAAAATCCCCAAAGCATTAAAATAATGACTGGAATTGGAGCCTGGCTCATCCCCTGCTGACGGCCCTCTCCCCAAAGGCGTGCGGGAGGTACCTCTCGCGCCCTCCCTGCAGGACTGAGCAGGGACACGCTCCTCACCTAAATCTCTTTGGCCTATTTAGGGTTTTATGGGACATAACCAACACTTCAGGGTCCATTTGCAAACTAATGTTCTGAAAATGCACGTCCCTGATCTCTCCCAGGCTGCAGTGAGGAGCCCTCCCAGTGAGGAGAGGGCTAATGGCACCGGCGTCTCTGAAACACAGCCTCAAGAATACGAAACAGAAGGTTTGCACCCAAAAATAAAGCTACCTCTATCTCCGATTAGATCCAGACACACACAAAAAAAGCAAATGCATTGTGCTAATGGAGGTCGCTGCCTCATCACTGGAGTCATGGGGATGTACCAGGCCAAGGGGCCAGCAGAGTGGAGCGGGGCTGCACCCCTCCCCAGCCCGGGCTGAGCCCCCAGCTGCTCCCCCAGCCCAGGCTGAGCCCCCCGGCTGCTCCCCCAGCCCAGCTCACTGACCGGGCAAGGCAGAAACCTGCAGCGGATGGCTCTGGATGGCCCCGCTACCTCTGCTCTGGTACCTCTGCACAGGGGGGCTGCTCGCTCTTCCTGCACACAGACGTGCGCAGACACAGAAATATATCCATTTATATGAATATCTATATCTATAGGGGTTGATCATCCTTCCTGTCATGATAACACAACCTGTTCCTTCACCCCGTGACGGCAGAAGTGATCACACGTGTTGTGCTATCACTGTATTTCATTCATTTACATCTCATAGATCCTCTACTTGTCCCAGGCGCTCCTCGGCCCATTGTCAATCCCAGTTTCCAGACTCGAGGCTGACATTAAGCAAGTACTGTTATTTTAAAAACATTAAATGACTCACCCTTCGTTTCCTATCATCATAATTTTTAATAGTTTTGTTTTTTTGTTTTTTTTTGTTTTTTTTTTTTTTTCCCCATGGTAAATGTTACGTGGTAGGGGTTGTTTTCTCTCCTTTTCCAAAGGAGGTATTTCTGGTTGCTTTTTAATTTTTTTAACTGTAAAGCTCCCATGTCAGCGGCCACCATTCATCTCCCCTGAGAACACACTATCAGTTCAAGAAGTTTTAAGCAGTGGGAGGAGGATAAGGGAAGCCACAGGTGTCCCGGGGGGGGATGATGGTTGGGAGGAGCGAGCCGGGCAGGTGGCAGAGCTGGGGGTCTGCCCAGGGGGCTGCAGGAGCACGGCTGGGGCTCATGGTCCCACAGAGCCCCTTGGCACAAGGGGAACCATCTCCCTGACCTTCTGCTGGCTGATTACAGGAAATCGGTCCAAACTGTCCGCAGCTCAATTTTAAAGTAAAATTCCCAGTGAGTGTAGCAGCAGCGGGAGGTTCTCATCACCTCTGAAGGATGCGGCTGTAGGACCTCGGGTTTAGGAATCCAGTTTGGAAGGGGTCATCCGGGTTGTAGTGGTAACTCTTACCTTTAATTAGCAACAAAACCTGCTTTAAATGTCTCACGAAGACAAGGATGGTCGTTAACAGTGACACTGGGGAGCCTGGGACGTGTGAGCTGGGCAGTGTCGGACGGTTCCTCTTCTCTGTCCTACTCTGCCCTCCAGTTCCTCCCTGCCAGTTCTGCTGAGCAGCTGCACCCTCCTCGCGGTTTGGGTCGTTCTCAAATAATTGCTGCTGGTGAGGGCAGCCACAATATTTTACAGAGAGACTTTATTGTTCTGCTTTTCAAAATGCAGGATGATAATCATGAATTTTTTACAGAGTGGGTCTGATACAAAGCCAAAAAAGAAAAAAAAAAAAAAAAAAAGAGAGGCTTCCTAGCCCCTTGAGCAGACTTTAGATCAGGCCTTTCTAAACCATTCCCCTGCTTCTCTGCTGGATGTTAATTATTACAGCTTGCAACTCAAGAATTTTGTTCTCAGTCATATCCTAGTTTTTATTCTCGGTATAGCTGAATGGCAAATTATTCATTTGCTCTAATCACAGTGGTGTTAGGATCTTCGGTCTGCGAGCGACAATATTAATTGCCTGGTGTGTGGTCTTCTGAAGAACAGAAGTTAGAAGGAATGATTCCACACCCCAAGTCATTAGGAGAACAGAGCAATTCATTATCTGTGTGTTAATATTACTAATGACACAGTAATAGACACCGTACTAACAATAAATATCATTTTATGAGCTCAGTGTTTTTTGCTTAACAGCCCTTTGAACGTGGAGGCGAAGGTTTGTGCCGTCCTCAGCTGAAGCACTCTTACCCTGCCTCTTGTCGGGACCTGCCTCGGGAGGAGCAAACCCTTTATTCACGGTGTCAGGCCACGCTCGGTGGGGTTTGGCCCTTTCCGTGAGGTCGGCACGTCCCCCCCCTCCAGCCTGCCAGGCCCCCCCGGATGGATCCTTCCCTCCAGCGACAGGGATGCCGTGTGGGACGGCGTCAGATGCTCTGTGCAAGTCCAGGTAGACGACGTCAGCTGCTCTTCCCTCATCCCCCAACCCTGTCACCCTGTCACAGGAGGCCGCCAAATTTGTCAGGGCCGATGTGCCCTCAGTGAAGCCACCTTGGCTGTCACCAGCCCCCTCCCCATTGTCCATGTGCCCTGGCAGTTCCCAGGAGGAGCCACTCCTTACCAGGCACCGAGGTGAGACTGACAGGCCTGAAGTTCCCTGGGTCTTCCTTTTTTTCTCTTATCTAAAATGGGGTTATTTTCCCCTTTTCCAGTCACCGGGAGCTTCACCGGGCTGCCACGACTTCTCAAGTCTGATGGAGAATGGCTGAGCCACTTCATCCACCACTTCCCTCAGGACTCGCAGATGCATCTCGTCAGGTCCCGTCTTAGAGCATGAAGCAGACTTCTCTCCGGGCTTTATTTTCACCTCCTCCAGGTGCCCTCAAGAGGAAAGAGGGGTTTTGTCCCCACCAGGGAAGCAAAAAATACTGAACTCATATAGTGGATATTGCTGGATGGTTTTGGTTAGCTTTTGAGTCATTCAAGGCTAGGACATGCACTTCTTATCTTCCCAGCAGAACCCTCCGAGCACAGGACAGACTGCTATGGAGACTTGTGCTGCTTCTCAAACGATGTTTTCACGGGATCGAAACACCAGATCCTGGGGGAGCCCCATACTCACCCAGGGCTTGGCACTCCTTCGTTAAAAAGGAGAGGGAGAAGGGCAGAAATATTGCTGAAGCCAGGGGAAGAGGGTTAGGTCCATTTTACTTTCAGTGGCTGTTTGGCAAGAAATTAATTTCTCTCCGTGCTGGCATTTAGAATTGTTTAATGTGGTAAAAGCCTCTGCTGCCAGTCTGTCACCAACCCGCGTGCAGGGGAGTGGGACACCGTCACGCTGTGGAGAGCGCCGATGAAGAGCAGGCCACGGGATTCAAAGCCTCTGTCCCGATCCCAGAGGGAATTTGCTCTTGGAAAAACAATATTAAGAGACATTTCAGCACTATATCTTTTTATTGCAGGTGTACCAAGACAATTCTGGTGGTGCAGTGGAATACAAAATGATTTATTAATGACAGGAAGATCTGCACCCTTGAATATATCCCAAAGCAAGCTTGAAGTTACTGAGACAGGGTCATTAGCATCCACTCTATTAGCAAGACCTGGAAAATAGATATTTTAACTTTAATTGAATTTCATATAAGTTGCCACCTGGCCTTTAACAGAGAGGCTTCATTTTAATTTATCACGGACCCAGGCGTTTGCTTTAGGCTCTTGGATTTAGTCTCCAGTGCTGCTGAGGAAGTTTTACCCCAACTGCATTCTGGCGCTGAATGTAGAAACCTCAACTAGCAACTCAGCGTGGTTTTGCTGCGGTTTTTCCTCATTTTTTGCCTGAAGTTGTTCAGATTGTGACCTCTTGGGGATCACCTGGGGAGGTGTCCTGCGGGATTCCTGCGTGGGGGAGCTGAGGTTGTGGCGGAGAACGTGTGAGTCTTGTCCTCGCCCCGTGCCCGAGCACTGGTGTGAGTTTGGGGTGATTTACACGGCAGGTCTCTAGCACACCGAACCCTCTTCCTGAGAGAGACCCCTGGGTGCTGAGCGCGTTTCTCAGTGCTAAATTTCTCAGTCTGCAGGAGGAGGATTCATACGGGTCTGAGGAGAGACGGGTCAAGCTCAGAGGAAATCTGTCACTGCCACCTGCGGTCTCACAGCAAGCCCCAGAGCATTTTATTGGGGAAAACCATCAGAGAAAACAATAGTAAAGACATGCTAATGCCTCTGTGCAGCTATGTCCACGCTGCTTTCCACATACTTATTACTGTGCTGGCAGCTGGAGCAGGAGCATCCCTCCCCCTAGCTGGCGGTACCCAGCTCCTGGGGCCAGGAGGGATCCTCACCACGTGTCGGAGTCAGGTTCCACTCAGCCCGAGCCCTGGGCTCATCTGTGGCAAGTCAACAGAAATCTTTGGTGTGCTAACAAATTAAAGGAGCAAAAAGGGCATGATTCGAACAGAAACCGCATGCGGAATTACAGGAGCTGACCGTGCATTTTTGATACACATATTAAATTATGCCGCAGAAAAGCAAGTTAACGCTTTAAACACAGTGGAACTGTTTTAAACTCGTTTGTTTAGAAAACAAGTATCTACTTTATATTACATTACATTGTCGAATTATTTATTTACGGCTCAAAATACCTGTGTTATTTGTCCTAGCTGCTATTACAAATACCGAATTAATGTTCATTTATTTCTCCACTTATGTTGTGGAGATTGTATTATGACTTTATCAATTGGGTTTTTTTTTTTTCCAAAGAAACTTATTTCAATCCAATTTCTTATGTCATGTTACAGATAAATGAAAGCAAAGGCCCCCCGTATTGTATGTGAAATCTGTAATACCGTGGCTCTAGAGTGATGCCTTAAACAATCAAGCTAAATATGTCAAGGGACTTTTTAATACGCTGCACTGATGAAGCAAGAGTATTAAATTTATTCAACCATGAAGAAGGCTTTGATTATCATACACCTCAGCTGTGCTGGTATGTGTTGACCACGAGAAAAAAAAAAAAAGAGAAAATGAAATGTGATTAGTTCCTGATGGGTTGAAATTCCTTTAATAAGCGTAACATGGAGGGAATTCATATTAAGAGCTTCCATCAAGATTTTTTTTTCATATCTACTCCACAACACAATGCATCAGTGTCTCCAAAGTGTGATAACATTCTTATCGATATCTGAATGGAAACATATGGGATGGAGCAATTATTGCTGTTTTATTGTTTGCTCAGTTAAGTGGAACATGCATTGTGTACATCTCTGAAGCCCCGTAAATAGCCAGACCAATTTTTACTCTTGAAAACAGAAGTGATGATTGCTTTGTGCCATTTTTTTTTTCTTTTTTGTCAGTAGATTTGATTGTGCAGATTTGGAAAATCAATTAAGTTACAAGATTTTAAAAATTATTTTCGAGCTGAAGCTTAACAAAACCCTATTTTTAAGACCTTGGTGAAAAAAAAAAAAAAAAAAAGAAAAAAGCTGTAACGCATTTGAGCGAGACACCATTATAATATGCATGAGCCATTGTCAGTAGATGGAAAAATTGTGAGAAAGTTTAAAAGGCTAATTATTAATCACCTGGCTTTGGCAACACTAGGGTATGTGTTTCTGTGTCTGCTGGGCAGACGCTGGATTTGCAGAGCTGCAGGGGTGCATCTGAATTATTTTTAAGAGCGGGTCTAGTGCCCACATGCACAGTACAGACATTTACATCTGAATTATTACAACTCCATATTTTGCTTCTCCGTTGCCTCCGCAGTTATTTCACACATGCTCGTTGCGAGTACCTGTCAGCGAGGAAGCACAGAAATTTCACAGAATTCAGGAAGAAGTGCGAAATCGAGTTTAAAATGTTCAGCATTGTTAATTTGTGTGCATCACTTGTAGAGGTAGAAGTGGTGTGATCGCAGTGGAAATGTGGAGCCAGAGGAGAAAATGAAATTTGCATTTGGGGGCAGCGTACTGAGGTTGGGCCACCTGGGGAGGGGACGACGGCCCCCACGGCCCTGGCCCCGGCTCGGGTGCTCCTCCCGCACCCACACAGAGTGTCCATGCCCGTGGGGACCCGGGTCAGCCCCACGCAGAGCACTCCCTCGCCGGGCAGCGGCTGGGGAATGCACCCCAAACCCAAGGGAGGCAGCGAGGGAGCACCTGAGCTTACCTGATGGCAAGACCCCTCGGCACATGCGAAGTTTTCTGCCTTAGAGGGAGCTCAGCGGGGGAGGAGCTGTTATCCTCCACATGGCTCTGATGCTTCCGACGAGCAGTGTCTGCCATCCCCACCACTGAAACATCTGCCTTTTGCGAAGAAGAGGATGCACTCCCAGCACGCTCTCCTGCCAGTGTGAGTGCCTGGGCAGAGCTGGCCCCGGAGCTGGAAGAGCCAAGACAGCGGGAAGAGCCGGGGGTGCTGAGCACAGACCGGGGGGTCCCACTGCCCCAGGGGAATAAACAACGGCAAAGGGCAGAAAGCCCTTGGAAGAGGTCGTATGTCTGCAAAAACGGGTTGAGTTTTAAGCTGACTTTAAATTTCTGACTCCAGCTAAAAGTCGGGAAGAGAACTGAAGACATAAAGACAAAACAGCGGGAAGTGTCCTGAGCGATTCCCACAGCCCTTGGCTGGGAAACCTCCCCCGAGGCTCTGCACCGGGGTGACTGGGACAGGCTCATGGACCCCTGGGAGGGGCTCGGGGCAGCGAAATGGGGGGTTCTGGCTGTGGGAGCCCCTCCTGCGCCGGTAGTTCAGCACAGGTTTTACCATCTGCGACGCATCACCCGCCAAAAGGGTGTTCCCGGGGGATCCAGTGCTCTGGGAAATGTGCGTGGTCAGTACAGTAAGGGCTTTTCGATGTCTCACATTAAAATGTGAAAGTTTAGCTGGATGGGTGATGGGTTTTATGCAAATCATGTAGCATTGAGCTGGCTGCTCACTCTGAATCCCACGTATGACAGATGAGAGAGCTTGAGAACTTGTGTATTTTAATGGCGCTTGTGCTGAAGATGATAAATGCAGTCTTCATCCAGGAACTTCAAGGTTCACTTTTTCTTTTTTTTAAATTTATTTTAAGAGGGACATGCATATGGTTAAAAACACTTGCAACATTAATAATGCTTCCCTGCAAGTAAGATTGATATACGCAGCGTAAATACTACTCATGCAGCATACATAGCTTCTGGTAGACAAGTCGGATTGCTTTTGCCTTCAATATTTGGGCTGAAGATTGAAGTCCAAGTGTTGGGTTTTTTCTTTTCAGCTGCCCAAAGCTGTTATTTCACTTCCGCCGTGCTGATGACTGCGCAGACACCGTATAGCCCTGATTCAGGAGAAGATCAGCCCATGAGAATTGTGTCACAGTTTCAGGCGCTATGGGGATAAAGTGGTGGCACCAGCTGCTCTTTGCAGCCCTTGAGACAATGAGAAATGAGGAGGGGCTGGGCTCTCACCAGCGACAGCTCCACCCGCCAGCAGCGGGGTTCAGCCGGGTGCAGAAGAGGAGGGAGTTCTGCAGGACTTACATTGGAGGTGCTTTATTTTCCAACAACCACAAAATGTCTCTTCCTTGCGTTTGCGAGGAAGCAATTTAGGGTTTAATGAGGCTGCTGACCTCCGCACACGGCTCTTGGTCAGCCGCAGAAGGCAGCGTTTCTTTTCCTTGCCCTTGCCCCTGGGCTGTGCTGCGCACTGCACAGTCGATGGATATTCCAGCTTCGACGCTGAGCCTCGAGCACGGGCAGCGGGGAGAGATGCAGGAGCAGAGACCTCCAGCCCCAGGTCCATGGCGTCCTGCGCCATCCCGCCCTGATCTCCTCCTGGGCGGAAGATACACTCCGCGTAGCCTGTACGAACAGTCCCGGCACAGAGAACACCCCGCTCGCTGCCCTGAAGAAATCAGAGGGATTTTCTCTTCTGTACAAGGTATTTGGCCTTTAGTACACAAGAGACTTTTTACCTCCCAATTTCTTCAGTAGGCTTACAGAAGTTGTGAGTATAGAGCTGGAAAAACACAGCACCACCCAAGGCAAGCTTAAATGGAAGCCAAGTCATTACTGAGAGAGCAAAATAAATTCCGGGCGGTGGAAGGAAACTGGGAAGAGGCAAACACACTGAGCATAAGGTGGAAAAACAGGAAAACGTACAAAACAAACAAACCTTGGAAGTGAGGCCTTAATGAAAGGCTCGGAGGTCTCCGTGCTCTCCGAGTCAAGTGCTGGCTGAGAGAGGGACGGAGCTGCAGGCAAATAAATGTTCACCTATTACTTGGTTTCTCCTGTGTTCATGGAAACAAAAATTGCACTAAAAAATACCTGACTTTGCTATCAATTCCTGTTCCCAGCGGAACCACAGGCAGGGCTGCCAGCTTTGCGCTGGAAGGGCTCGCTCTTCAGCGGTCTGTGAAAGGCTGTTCACTCACGGACCTCATCCCTCAGACGTTGGACGCCAGGTGAAAAATGGGAGTCGCGGGTTTCCACAGCTCTTCACGCTGTCCTTCCTCTTTTTCAAAGATATTTTAAGCAGTGTCATCCTCAGTGACCTTAGGAAGATGAAAACAGACGCAAAGGAGATGCAAGATTCATCCCAGTTCCCACCAAACCCCTCCAGCTTGGGACCTGCGGAGGAGCGTGGGCAGAGCCAGCCATGCTGCCCTGGCATCAACTGCCCACGCATCAGGACCGGGGAGCTTGGAGGTGTGGTAGACCCAGGACTTGTGTCTTCTTGTCAAACACTTCTAACTTATTTTCTCTAAATGGTTTGATTTCTCCTGGAGATCCCACAGCATTTTGGTATCCTCCATGCTCTGTGTTCTGAGTTCTGCCGTTTGCCTCTGATCATTGCCCTCCCTCCTGTAGATATTTAAATGAAACAGAAATAATTTTTTAAATTCTGTTCCCATTTAATCCAGGTTTTGGGTTGTTGGTTTTTTTTTTTTTTTTTTTATAACTACATTTAAGACTTAGTCTTCATCTTTAGCTTTGTTACAACACAAGAGGAGGTAGAGATGGTTCTGAAGAGATGCTATAGGCGTTTGCCTCTGAGAATGTTTCAAACAAGTACTTTTGAACAAAACCTTTGCAGATTGTCATTATGTAAAGCTGGATGGCTGTGGGACTTAAAAGAGATGGACCTCTGATCAAGGAGGACACAGCTTTATTTGCTTCACCAGGCAGAGTCCTGGTGGGGGATTGTACATTGTTGGGAGCTTTCCCCTTGGGAAGAGGTAAAGTAGATCGCATGAACCAGAAGGAAAAAAAAAATGATGAAAAGAGGATCAGTAGGAAATAGCCTCAAAGCAAAGGCTCAGGGGTGGTTATGGTGCTGTTTCCTATTTAAGTAATTTTTATATATGTAGTAGAACAGCATGAATCTCTTGCCTCATGAGAGAGAAACCTTCCGCGATATTTCCTTCCAGGGCGATGGTAATGAACGCTGGATCAGGCTGGAATGGCTGTTTCAGAAAACCTTGCAGTGCTTGGGAAGGGCTCACGCCGGCGGGCACGGGCGGGTGTCCTCCCACCCTGGGCACGGGGGCCTGGGGCGGGTGGCGGCTGTTCTCCCAAGGTCCCCTTGGAATAGACATTGGTAGTGATGTGCTGAGCAGACGCCGGATCTCGTGCCATCTGTAAGGAACCCAGTTAATATTTCAGTAGGATTCAAACAAAGGCAGAGATGAAAAAAAATGACAGATTCACAGTATCATGGAATAATATTTGCTGATTGAGAGGCATGAGGCTTTTTTTTTTTTTTTTTTTTTTAAATATGGGGGACATCATTTGCAACTTGTTCTTGTGAAGATAGAAGTCCCATGACAGATTTCAAATCTTTGGCACAGCTTTGTAACTTTATCAAAGGGAAGCATCAAAGCTAGAACTTTGTTCTGAAAAAAAAAAAAAAAAAAA
>NW_020799109.1:580632-591503 GCF_003259725.1 Athene cunicularia
AAAAAAAAAAAAAAAAAAAAAAAAAAAAAAGGTGGAAAAATAATCAATAGAAACCACAACAAAATATAAGATCAGGATAATCATGTTGTACCATCAAAAAGGTACAGTTTTTGTGCCTTTTGTGATGTTTTCTTCATGACAGTTTGGTCTCAATGGCACAGTGAAAATAACTTGCTTGTCTTGTGATTGACAGGATATTTAAATGCCAGCAAGCAAATGCCAGTAGGAAAAAAAAAAAATAAAATCTTAGCTCACATATTGCACACCTTAACGCAACGTTGGATCCGACCAGTTTCCTTGTAGTTAATGGGTAATTGGACCCATATGGCACCCAAAAAAGTGCAAATTTGGGTTTTCAGGATGAGGATAAGTTACCTGGGAAACTGTCTACATTTAGTTGCTTATCAATATTCAGTGCTATCGCCAAGACAAGATAGAGAAATAATATGGAAACTTGAGAACTTTAGATAAAACAGATGAATAAACGCGATAAATAGGTCTAAGTCTACAGCAGTTTCTCCTGGTATTGTACTTCAGCCCTGGCCATCATAACAAACCCAAATGTCAGCTGTGTTTTCTGCAAAAGCAGCGCCAAATAGATGAATACTATCAATACTGTTGCCTTTATAGTCTTTTCTCTCTACATGTTTGATAAAAGAAATTATATTTATGTGTGTGTGTCCCCTTTTTCTTTCTTTCTTTTTTTTTTTTTTTTTTATATTCACCTTTCCATCAGTGTATCTCCAGATGAATCGTCAATGGAGGAGCAACATCATCTTGGATGCTGCTGACAGTTCCGCTCAAAATGTTTGATGCCATAAAACCGGCAAAACTGCAGTACGGGCAGTTCCTCCCCGTTCAGGGGTCCGTAGCTCCAAGGAGACCTCCAAGAACTAGACGTGTCTGCTTGGAGACCAGTATATGACCCGAGCGCTGTGTGGGGAGCGCTGCCGGACCTGCAAGGGCCTAGGTAGCCATAAATTGCGGTTTGCACACCACGGTGTTTTTAAGCTGTAATTTTTAGGTGTCAGTGGTGTCTGACGAGGGACTGCGCCGCAGTGTGCGTGGCGGGGAGCTGGCCGGAGCCCTGGCACGGCCCGGGAGCCTCTGGGCAGGGCGCTGGGCTGTTGGTCTGCCGTGTAGCAGAGGGTCTTCGCCCCCCCCCCGGGAAGGCAACACGGGGCTTGCTCTAAAGTGTCAATGCTGCTGTTGGGATCTCAGAACAGGGCAGGGTCATCGGTGATGCTTCGTTTGCTTCACAGAGGAAGGAACGAGGAAAGGGATAATGCCGAGGTCAGAGCAATTGTTAATGAGTTATCGCCACCGAGCTTGGTATCGATTTCTGCGGCACGCCTGCGAGTTCCAGTGGAGATGGCACAATTACAACGGAGAACGCATGCTCATCCCGACTTCCTAAAAAAATAATGGCATGCTTTGGAGAAGCGGAGCCAGCTGCTCCTTTCCGGCTGCAGGTGTGGCCAAAGGAGCCTTTGAGGCCGGGCTGTGTACCGGTTGCCGAGTTAATGATGTGCATCACCCAGACCCTGCACTGGGGTAGGTAGACTGTGCAATGAGAGACAAATACTTGTTTTTCCCTGTGTGTGTTTTGATGTGCTGCTTGTGTGTGCCGGCACAAGCCTCTCATTAGGGACAGATTGCCTGTGACTAAAGTACGGGCAAGAATGCTTTCGTTCTGTCTAACTGCAAAACAATACAAAACTTTAATCATAAAAAAGGGAGGGCCAACAGCCTGCTTTTGTGATACGGACTTTTCTTTTTATTAGGTCTGAGACTGAGTATGCCTCTTGTTAAGAAATACCGGTTTATTGCAGCGGGCTGAGAGATGAGATAAGGGTGAAATACCAAACGTGCACGCACAAACAGAGAGTGTGTGAAAAATTGGAATGATAAGGTCTTTGGAGCGAGTTCCTGCGAAGGTGATTGAGGTGCGACACTGCAACATATCTGCTGGAGAAGTTGAGGAAAACTGCGGTATAATCAATTAAAACCGGTGCCGCGACACAGCTGTCTAAAAGCAAAATACAATAAATTCTTTACTTTTTGCCAAGGTCATGTGACTTTGCAAACAGACAACGCGGCCGCAGAAAACAGGCTGGTGCCAGCAGCAGGGAGGATGCAGCCCGGCAGCAACCTTGGCGTGGATTAACCTCGCGCGAGGCTCAGCAAGACACGATGCTCACTTCCAGGGGAGGGATTTGCTCCCCGAGGGGATACTCCTGAAGCTACACCTCCCCTCAGACACGATGAAGATTTGGCCTGGGGGATGGATTTACCACCCTGCTTCATCCCCGCCCCGGGGGGTGGCAGCGACGGGACCCCAGTGCCCGGGGGACGGCCACCATCACAGGGAGCTTCGGCGGAGGAGCCTCACCTCCAGGTCTATGGGCAGAACGGGGCCCACCGCCTGCCTGCGGATGGACAGACGTGTCTGCGGTATCGTCTTTGCGGAGGTTGTGCGGACACGGGGCCGCGGAGCTGGTGGCACCGGTGAGGGTGAGCCCCCGCTTGTGCCGGCCCGCGGGAGATGCCCATACGGGCACTTCAGTAACGTCTTTTTTTCCTCTCTCTGCCTCTCATCAACCCAACTGTCACTAGGAGTTGTGGGTTTTGTGGTGAGATGAATTGGGTACTTTAGTTAATTCTCCCATTATGCCCACACAGAATCGCTGAACAAAGCCTCCCCCTCCCTGGCACCGCACTAACGTTATTTCTCAATTACTTTTTGTTAAGCAAATATGTAGTGTGCTTTAAGTACTGCATCCAATAATTATGTGGAACTCTTCGGTATCGCGTGATGGCTTTCTTACAAACCGTTTCATTATACCTGTCATGTGAACTTTAAACACTTGGCAACGCAGCAAGATTGCATTTGAGAAACACAGAGATTCTTTATACACACGCCACCTGTTAGGGAACATTTGGGAGTGCAAAACTGAATGAAACTGAGGCATCCCACATGGAAAAGATAGTATATGGAATGTCTTCATTAAATAACCTTGTATTTATTTATTTATTTTTTTTTTTTTAAGAGACAGAAGTACAAATGTTTAATACGTGTACACACATATGTTGTCTGGAGGGTTTTGTTGTTCACACACACAGCTGCAATTTATATGCCGGGAGGTGTTGGTGTTAGAAAAACAGTATCTTGGTTCTCCTTATGTCAGGGCACAATTTTAGACAGAATTCTAACAAATAATGTCATTCCTCATCCTCATTTATTTTAGCAAATAATTTTAGGGATGACTGAATTCTTTCCAGACAACTCTGCTACTGTATAACGGGTCTGCTTAAGAGATTTTTGGATATAAAAACTATTCAAACACTTTACAAGAGCAGCTTTAGGTAGGAACAGGATTTTATGGAGAATTTTCTCCTCTTCTGCAGACACCCACGTCGCTCAAGGGCAGCTCTTCTTCAGAACTCCCTTCTGCCAAGGCTGGGCAGAAGGAAGGTCCTGGTGTGGTGGGGATGTAGCCCTTCCAGAGAGGATTGCTTAAGTGCCTGCACTAATGGCAAGGGTAGCAGTTTAATTACCATGGTAATTCTCTCCTTCCTTTTGACTGTTAGGAAAAGCCCAGTCCCTTAGATAGATGTCACTTATTTTTCTCTGTGCAGCCTCTAAGTCCTCTGAAGTGCTGACAGATGCAAGGCTCCATTTGTGCCTCCGCTGTAGCTAATTCAGAGGTTTCGGATACTTCAAAGCTTTCAGCTGATTATTTTCTGTATGTTAGTTACATTTCCAAGTCAAATGATTTTTTTTTTTTTCAGTGAAAAAAATCTATTGTCATTTAAATCGGGTTCATTTTAAAACATCAAATAAAGTTCAATAAAATTTTGTTTTTAAAACACTGGAATCAAGTATTTCAGTAGAGTTGACATATTTCATTTCAACAGTTTTAATGGAATGTTTTTGATCTTCAGTTTCCAAAGAGCTTGTCCAAGTGAAGTCATTAGTGCTTACACTTAAAAAAATTAAGACTTTTGAAGATTAACATCATTGACAACATTTCCATTTCATTAAAGCAAAATATTTTTTATGAATTCAAAATGACTTTAAAATGTGTCAGAAATTTCCATTTCTTTTAATTCAGATTTGGAGATGGGAAATTAATTCATTGAAACAGAAAACGCAGATCCCGCACAGATACTATGTGAATTATCACTTATTAAGTCCAAACCAAATTTTGCTTTAAAGTCAGTGATGATTTCCAAACATAAGCCTTAATTAGAGTAAAACATGGCTGATCCCAACAAGCTGTGCTCAAACGGTTGACGTTACAACATTGCCGGAGCCCTTCGCTGATGGTGACTGGGCAGCCAATGGGCGTGGAAGCGGCACCAGGGAAACTCAGTTCTTGAGATTTGAAGAAGCACGTACCGGCCAGTCGGTCCTGTCACGGCGCTGCCTCCTCTCCGTTCTGCACTGCCCGGGGGTCACCAAAGAGGAACCTGCGGGACATCCCGCTCTGCAGCAGCGGGTAGAGATGCTCCTTCCTTATGGGGTGCGGGGGCAAGGACCCCCCCACGGCTGCATAAAGGTAGAGAGCGGGACTAACAGACCCTCACGGCTAATTGATGCTGGAATTAAAGAGGACGGCGAAGGATCCCGGGGTGAAGGGAGGCCTCTCCTCAGCCTGCATGCCTGGACCCGGCAGCCAAGCCCTCCTCCCCGCTGCTCACACCCTGCCCGTGCCGGGGGTCCCCGCTCCCCGGAGCGACGCGCAAAGGGAATCTGGCCAACGGCCCCCAGTGCAAAGCTCCCTGTGTTGCAGTCCACAAACTTAGTTTAAACCACATTTCCAAGACATTTCATAGCAGGAAGGGACATCCCTCCAGCTCAAGTGATTGTCTGAAATCAATTAAGTGTCGCTTTGGGTTGTTACTGAATCCACGCACCAGAAATCTGGTCTGTAAATCTGGAGGCAGGGATGGCTCAGCCTGTCCTAGCGCTGCTCCCGGGTCTGCTCAGAGCAGGGCTCTCTCCCTGAGCCTGGCATTTTAAGAAAAGTCCTGTGCAGACCTCAGGAGAGCACACCTGCCCCCCCAGCAACGCCAGCGCAGCGCGCGAGTCGTCCTGGGGCGGGAAGATGCTCACAGTAAGTGAATTCACTCCAGCGATCCAGTAAACACAATGATGCTTTAATTTGATCTTCAAAATCTTGCAGCTGCTTAAATAATAAAGAATTATTTTGAAATATTGCATCTGATATCTTTAAATAGAAGTTGCCAGCAGCAGCAAGATTTTTTTCTGGGGTTTGGCTGTTCAGGTGCTATGTAAGGTTTATTGGTAAAGATGGGTTGTAAAATTTCAATCAAGAGTGTGTTTACTAAGGGTCTGATTGTTCTAACTGAAACAGTAGACAGTGTTTATTAATATGAAATGCTTTTAAAATATTTTTTGTTTGAAAATAAAGTCAACACTTTCTCCAGGATTATTTTCTTTTCTGTTATTTTTCGTAGTGGAAATGTTGATAATTTTATTTTTTTATTTTTCTTTTTTTTTCAGAGCCTTCACTTTCCCCGCAAGGGGAATGTCTTTTAAAATGTATGTTG
Organism: Athene cunicularia; assembly: GCF_003259725.1. Lineage (NCBI taxonomy): Eukaryota > Metazoa > Chordata > Aves > Strigiformes > Strigidae > Athene > Athene cunicularia. The sequence goes on from NW_020799109.1 coordinate 586,210, forward strand.
TGTTCCTGTTAAATACATTTTAGGAACACTCTGTGCACATGAAAACACTCCTCTGCACTGATATATGTCACTGTGTTATAATCAAGGAAAGGCAATAGTCTCCAAAGTACTAGAACTGGCAACTTCAAACCCTCTTTTTCCATATTTTAATGTTGATCCTCACGTGCTCAATACAAAGGAAACACATCTGTAGGACGGGTTGTTGTCTCCACAGAAGGAAGATGCACACATGCACGGAAGGGGAGCAGGGGCTGGAAGTCAGGCACGGGGGGTGACTGTGCCCCGGTGCCATCAGCCTGTGGCTCTGGGGAGCTGCGCCGGCACCAGGGCACGTCGGCATCCGGCTGATCCTGGAAATTGATCCCCAACTTTCCATTAAGGCATTTGTGCCATTATGTACCTTCCTAACTTAATTAATGGCTTGAACTTTGAGTTCTCAGAACCTCATTGATTTGGGAAAATGTGCCCTCTCGGTTTACAGAATACAAATCACACCTGGCAACGGTTTTCATTAGCTCTCCGCAGCCTGGGAGCGCACCTTATGCCGTGGAGGAAAGGGGAGCGGTCTGCGTGGCTCCGGGCTGCGGAGGTGGAAAAGAGCAGAGCTGTGGCTCGCGGAAGCGGAGCCTGACCTTTCTCACACCCCCGCTGTGTTTGGACAGGTCCGTGTCTCCTGCAGCGAGCGGGCTTTGAGGGATGTTGGAGGGCCAGTCCTCCTTGCCAGCGGCAGCTTGCTGTTCCCCATGTCCAGTTGTTCTGAAAATAAGAATAGTTATCTAAAACACACAAAGGAAAAAAGCGTCCTGAAAATACTTCAGAAAATGATGTCTGTCTGGGTTTTCAGAAAGCCCGAAATAAAGATGTATTGTCTGTTCCGACTCATCCCTCTCTATATAAGTCACTTTGGAGGCCTTGAGATTACGAGAGTCCCACAAATGCCGGTAAAGACTGCGGGACAGGTTGAGTTTATGACACAAGAGGGCAGAGACCTGTGCAAACAGTGGCGGGAGACGTCACTGTTTGCTGCGTGTTTTTTTCCAAGATGCAGCGAACTGTGTCCGACTGACTGGAAGCTGTGGGTGGGAAAGGAGCACTGTCTGTCCCTGCGCCCCCCAGCATCCTCCTGCTCCTGGCTCAAAGCGGCAGAGCCGGCAGGTGCTCAGCTGGGCACCGCTGCCCGGCATCGGGCTCTGCCCTGCCCTGGAATTAACTAATCCACAACCCAGATCCATCGTGTACAAACTGTTATCCCATCTGGAAAAATCAACGGGGTTCCTGAAGAATAAAGGAAAAGTAAATTATTCAACTGAGCCTTCAAATAATAATTTATGTGTCACTTAAACACAGCTATTCTGGAAAAAAAATATCCAATGATTGCCCTGTTTTAAAAATATTTCACAGTAGTTTCATGAGGAAATTAATGACATAGAATCACAGACTCACAGCACGGTTTGGGGTGGAAGGGACCTCAAAGCCCACCCAGTGCCACCCCCTGCCCCGGGCAGGGCCACCTTCCACCAGCCCAGGGTGCCCAAAGCCCCGTCCAACCTGGCGTTGAGCCCTGCCAGGGAGGGGGCAGCCACAGCTTCTCTGGGCAGCCTGGGCCAGGGCCTCACCCCCCTCACAGGGGAGAATTTCTTCCCCAGATCTCATCTGAATATCCCCTCTGACAGTTTAAAGCCATTACCCCTTGTCCTGTCCCTCCCCCCTTTCCCGCAGCCCCTTTCAGCCCTGGGGGTCCGCTCTAAGGTCTCCCCGGAGCCTTCTCTCCTCCAGCTGAACCCCCCAACTCTCCCAGCCTGTCCTCACAGGGGGGGCTCCAGCCCCCTGACATCAGCTGGAATGATCGGGCAGCTGACGTTCACTCCATCACTGTGAGCATCAGGCCGACCCAGCGAAGGCCACCCATCCATCTCCCGGGGACAGCTCCAGGCCTTTGGAGACCCGAGTGCCCGGCCTGGACCCGAGCAGCCTCGGCCGCCCTCGGGCAGGCGGCAGCGCAGGGCAGTGCCACAGGGACGGAGGCTTCCCAGGAGTTGTTTGCTCCTCCCCACGGCTCGGGCACGCACACATTCTCCTGATCCCCGGTAACCCAGTTTGACCCGGTGCTCAGGAGGGGACGGGCTCTGACGTGCTCCCTTTGGTACCCGAGGGGTGCGGAGGTTTCACTGGGCAGTGCTCACTATCGACTTCTTCCTTTCTTCTACGTGAGCATGGGGGGAAATAATGGAATTTGCTGCTGTGTTTAATGTCCTGCTCTTTTAGTATAATCTCATCAACTCCATTTGTGATGTTTGGCTGGAGCTCGATAGGCCAGGGGATTTTTTTGAACGATCCAGACCTTCAGCCTTTTCCTGCAGCACGTTGCCGGTACCCCTGGACCACATCCCATCACCTTCTGCTGCTGCCCTCCAGCCCCTCTCGTAACAGCTGCCTTCTCCTGTCCTCTGCCCCTGGCAGCCTCACACCTTCCTCTCCCAGAGCTGAATCTTCCCTCGTCTGGGGTGCTCAGACACGTCGGACGTATAAACCGGCCGTTGTGACCAAGGAACCGCGGTGGATCCGGCAGTGGGAGACGAGATCACACTGGAGGTGGTGATGTCTGAAGTCCAGCTCTCCATGCCACGGCTATCTCCACCTGTTTTAAATGTCCCTAATGCCGGGGTTTCCCCTGGTTCCCTGGGCTGGAGGCACTGCAGGCTGACAACTGGCCTGAAAAATATATTCCCTATTAATTTCACCCTGTTACAACTAGCAATTTCTCTCTTCTACCAATGTAAACAAATCGCTCACATCCTTCGTGTTTATGCCCTTCCAATACATTTATATGCTGTTATGCCCTTTCAACATATTTTTCATGTTGATGCAACTTTCAGGTTTTCACGGTTAAGTAAGAAATGAATGATGAGCGAGAACAAGGCCTCCTATTATGAAGTAAACTGAAGCGTGTGCTAATTAGTGTACGCAGGCATCATGATGGAAGAGGGGTGTTAAGTGACACAAACATGGGCTCCTGCGGTCCCACATGCGGGTGAAGGATGAGAGAGACGGGGTGAATGTCCTGGTGTCTCTGCATGGGGGATGAGTGCTCAGACCGGGGTGCTTTAAGGGAGGTGTTGGAGTAGAAATGGCAGGCAGGAGACACGTGCTATGGCCAGCACAGTGAAGAAAAAAAAAAAAAAAAAAAAATTATTACTGCTTCCCCAATAGAGCACCCTGAGAAATAAATTTTCTCCTCCTCTAACAAGGTGTTTTCATGGCTACTGATGTCTCCAGCATCTGCTCTATCCGCAGGTGTGATTTTCCCCCATCACGTCGCCCCTCAAAGACAGGGGCCCTGACCTGCCTGTCCCTAACCCTGTCAAGAGAAAAAAACAGCCCCTGGAATTTCCGTTCCTGTTCCAACATAAAGAAACTTTTTATACTGAAATTCATGCGTTTGTGCTCAGGACAATGCCCACGGGACTCAGGCTGGTGGCCAGCGAGCAGAGCAGCAGGCGAGGGGCCACGGGGGTGCCTGGGGTCTGGGACAGAGGCAGCCCTTCCTTCATCCCTCTCCCTCCCCTTCATCCCTCCATCCCTCTCCCTCCCCTTCCCTCCCTCCCTCTCCTCTCCTCTCCCCAGCCCGCGGCAGCAGCGAGGGGCAGCCCCAGCCTTGGTAGGAATTTCCTCCTGTTTGTCAAATATTGACTCAGACCTGAGAGAGCTCTCGTGCAGCTCCCTGAGCGATGAACATCCCCCGGAGATGAGGGAGGCAGAAACAGAGAGCAGCACCAGGGCAACGAGAGACGCAGGGAGCCACCATGGAGGGCACGGACGTGGCCCCCTACCAAGGGCTCCGTTTTCTTTACGCTCGTACAAGAACAATCCTGTGTTCGCCTGATGTACGGCCAGAAAGGAGTTAAGAAGCAGAGTTTCAAAATTAAAATTGAGAAAACAATCCGCTCTTTTAAAGCAAAAGGCAAAATTACCAGGTAACACGAGGAACTGAACACATGGTACATAACAACTCAGTTGCATTTTTAGTGAGGGATGGCGGCATCACAGATCATTAACATCTCAAGTAGAAGGAATATTGCAGAGGGAAGGGAGGCTGCCTCCGCTGCCTTGGATAAATGAAATCCCCTTGCTGGGAAGGGCCCGAGCATCCCCTCTGATTTCCGGATTTTCTGTAAAACTCCAGTGCCAAGCAAGGCGTGTTCCACCCGCGGGCGGGTCTGTGCAGACCACCACAAAGGCGGTCATCCCTGGATCTGCTGGCTCAGCCGTGGGGCAGCCCTCGCCCCCCAGCTCTCCACTGACACTTCAGTGGGGGAAAAGGGGTGATGGACGCCGTGAGCAATCAGAAGGCGTGCGTTTGTGGGCAGAGACCCAGAGGCCCCGAGCGTGCCCTGCCAATGCCAGGGGGTGGCCAGGCCTCCCAGCAGTCCCAGCAGAGCCCAGTGCTCCACGGGCTGGTTGTGCCGCGCCCGTAGCCTGGCGCCATGGTCTGTCCAGCCTGCGGTGCCTCGGCTCCCCCCGCCTATTGCACACCCGATTCCGTCTCCCCGTGCGGCGACAGGTCCTGAGAGGGATGTGTCAGCCCGGGGGGGCCGCTCCACCTTCAGGTGGGGTGTTCTGGCCTCAGCCAAAGGCAAAGCCTCCGCTTCTGCTCCTCAGCCACCAGCTCTGCCAGCTTGCTGCTGCCCGTCCTTACCTTGTCATTTGTTTTCACTGGGCAGCTGCCAAGAAAAACAGTATCTTAAACGCCTTGTATAGTCCTTCTTGGCTTTATTATTAGCATTATTATTTACTGGCTTTCAGTGCTCTGTCTGCGTCTTCCCCCTAGGAGATGTCCTGGACACTGCTGCCTTGCATAAGCAGGAAAGAGCACTGACCTTATGAAATTCCGGTGGTGCCTAATTTATAGCCCGCAATCGTGACCATTTCCGCATTATATTTGCAGATCACCCTTTGCTCACTTTTGATTTCTGTTCCTTTCTTAAACTAATCACCAACGTTACTCATTCATCAAGAACAAAACGGCCTTTAGTCAACAGCCTATTGACAAAAGATAAATTTCATTTTTCATGCAGGCAAGGTTTATGACCAGAAGTCACACGATCAGTGAATCAGTTTGGAGGGGTCTGTGGTGGTCATCTGGTGCAGCCCCCTGCTCAGGTGTGTTTGGGGAAGCAATCACACAGGGGTGGTGGGGTGGTTGTTTGGTATTTTAGTTGGGTTTTTTTCCCCAAAAAAAAGTCCACATTGCTTTAATTTATAAGGACCTATAATTTCTTTTTTTTTTTTTTTAA
>NW_020799109.1:591553-597281 GCF_003259725.1 Athene cunicularia
CACCCCTCCCCTCCCAGCATCCGAAGGTGCTCAGCACCCGCCGCTGACACATCCCCTCCCTCTGCCTCTGGCTGTTTGACAGATGTCGATGCTTCACGGCCTTTTGCCTGGGGCTCGTTTTTCTGGGGGATGAATTTCTTCCTAAGACTTTCAACTGCCTGTTGAGCCGAGGGCTCCTTCCTTCTTTCGATGCTTCCAAACTGTAAGTTGGTGGCTTGAATTCTTGGGGTTTATTTTCTTCTTGTACAGACTCAGCAGTCCCCTTCTACAGACCAGTTCTTCCAGAGGGATCCCGTTTGATTCCCTAAATGGACTCGATAGGCTCATTCTTAAACTCTGTCTGATGGTTTCGGTTCATCCTCTTCCGACAGGACATTTCACCTTCCTCATTCCATGAGAGGAATGGAGATAGATGTGTTTCTCCTGGAAGGTCCATTCATAGGTTTGAATTTAGGGTGAATTATCTGTTGGTTTTGGAACAAAAATAATTTGCTCCATTGAGTAGTTTCCCAAGTTTTGACAAGATGCTGGTCACATGGTTGCTAGATTGCCTTTGGAAATTTTTCCTTAAGATTTCCTTTGCCCCTTCCGGCCCCAGTCGGCGCCACGCGTCCCTGCAGCAGCAGCGAGAGGGACATCGTGTCCCACTGCTGATGGCAAGCGGCTCCTGTCCCTGTCCCAGGGCATGGGGGGTCCCTAGCCAGGGGTCCCTAGCCTCCCCCTGGGGGGAAGGAGCACCCCAGCTCGCAGGGTGGCGGTGGTGAGGGGGTTGGGGTGATCCTTCGCTGAGTGGGGGAGCCCCGAGAGGGCTGACACCGATCTTTAACAACAGGCGTATACAGGGCTTATCTGACGCGTAAAGACGAAGCTGTCATGCCGGATGGCTCGCTCCGGAGCCGTTCAGAGCACCTCCCACTCTTTATGTGCTTTGCCTTGACAGATAATGAGACTGTCAGGCAATTATTTTGTTTTCAATAAAGCTAGTAGTTAAAATAATTTGGTCAAACTCTGCGTTTCTTCTATCGGCAGATATCTGACGTAAATTTCCACCCATTGTTGAGGCTTGGCTGTAATTTTTCTGATAATATCTGTCTTTTTTCATTATTTAGGAGATCTTTTCTAGCCGTCCCCGGCTGTCCCCTCGCTGCTGGGACACAAGGCAGGTGTGCAGGGTTCATGGTCTCCAAGGCTCAGGTTAGGGTTCAACTGGTCCTCCGTGCCCTGATGGATTTATAAACTGCTTGTTTCCTTCAAACACCTGAGACTTATGTCAAGAGATAATTCTTCCCTTATCCTTTAAATCCTTCTACCTACAAAAAGTGACAGCTGCTGATGAAATGACAATATGAGCCAACCAGCGACTGCTGCAGGCTGTCAGTTGGGATAACTAGAGGGCTTGGAAGGTTTAATTTCAATTTGAAATGATTTTATATGGGAAAACCATGAGTGATAGGGTTATAACAGCAGCTGACAAATATGACCACATCACTTCACGTTTGTTTCCCGTTAACTAACTCTTTGCTTTTCTTCATTTTAATGTCACGTACACTTTTGGAGTCATGTTTTGGTTTAGATCTTTAAACTTCTTGGGGAAGAGGTACTCTCAACGTTTTCTTCGCACAGAGCAAGAAATACAGAGGGTCACCAGCTGACACTGCTATCTGCAAACTATAATTCACTGGCTTGATTTAATCTCTGAGAAAATGGGTAAGCATGATTGCACATGACATTCGGATTCCCTCTGTTGTCAAATTCATCCAGAGTACGGTGCAGTTTGAATTATCAGAAGGATAAGAGCGTACCGGGCTAGTCAACCTCACCATAAATTCTGTACTTCTCAAAGTTTAATAAAGTAGCCTTTTACGATGCCGCATTCAGACGTCCAGGGGTGCCTCTGGAAGTCAGCAAGCGCTGCTTCAGCGCTCAGCTCTGGTCCCAGTGAAGACCTCGAACTCCGGTGGCGTTTCCACCAGGCTGCAATGGCAATGACCCTGGTGTGAGTCGCCTTTCCCAGCCAGTATTGCTATGGAAAGGGTTTGGGGTGATTTTTTTTTTTTTTTAATTTGAAATTTTCATTAGATTTAAGTAGTGTTTGTTTCTGCCCTTACAGCAAGCTTCAGTTCTCTACTTCTAGTTAGGAGAAGCCTGAAGATTTTCAGGGTAACTCTCTGGTTTCTTCAATTTTCCAAGAGAAGGATTTTGATTATATAGTAATCTGGGCTCAGGAGGCTTTGGAAATGAGCAGTATTTGAGTCTTCACCGTATTTCTGTTGCTTAGAGTGCACATCCCTTTATTTTTCACTTGTGATTCTTTAGCTAACATGACGTTAATTGTGATTGGAAAATGATTGAGCCTGTGAATTGTTAGACTGTTCTCTCTTAACAACATAGCAAGTATCGCTTTGATTAGATTGCTCTCTTCTTTCATTACTGAACAACTTTAAGCTTAAAAAGAAGTTAGAAGTGAATAATATTTGTGTTGAGAGACTCTTTCCCACACACTAGTGAATAGACGTATGAAAGACAAACCTGCTCTTACGCACAGCCAGAGTCTGTCTCCTCTGTGATTGCTTTTCAAGAAAGAAAAGTAAGGATTTGCTCTCAAGGACTAAGCACAGTGTTTTCCATCAATCTGCCCATTAAGACTCTTCTGTTTGCAGACCTGCCATCCAACATCTTCCTGTTTGAAATTACTTCGGTGGGAAGAAAATAAAAATAAAAATAAATAAATAAATAAATAAATAAAACCAAAAGTATTGCAGGAGAAAGGCCTCATGGAGGTGCCATCCCTGGGGGGGAAGGTGGAGAGCTGTGACCCGGGGGTGGAGGATGAACATCTCCCTGTCCGGAGAAGAGCCCAGGCTCCCCATTTCTACTGGGCACCCAGGGAGAAGGGTTCCCCTCTAGTGCAAAGTAACTTCCCAGCTAAGAAATGCCATCTGTCAAGTGATAGCTGTGGAAATGTGTTGGTTTAACTTCTTACCAGCATCTTAATCCTTGTGCATTACAGAGGAGCCTCTTTAATTTCCTACCGAAGTCCCGGGATGAGCTGTAAGCGGCTCTGTGCTGCCGCGGCTCTGACCTTCTGCAGGGCTGCTCTGCCCAAGCAGGCGACGGCCTCCTGGGCTCCTCCTCAGGCAGGAGGGCAAACAGTGACTAAGAAAAATCAGTTAGAGAACTCCCTGTTCGATAATTTTCTCCCATAACTGCGTTACTGGCTTCTCTTAGTGTCCGTCGCACTTTCGAACAGCCCCCAGTCCACACTGCAAGGGCGACCAGGACCCTCGAGCTCCCGGGGCGCCTCCTCTTGCCGTGCTGTAATTCGTGCAGACCCTGTGGTTTTGAGGTGTGCTGTAGGGAGTACGGGGGATCCACTGGAGGCACGTTTTTGACACCGTATGCTGACCCTGTAGATCCGTCCTATGTTTTCTTTAGACTGTGTAAACTTGTGCATCCCTACACCGCCTGTGTAGCGAGCTCTCTTGTAAAAGGCTGTCTTTAAAAAGAATTTGGAACAAGATCTTGTAGTCTTTCCTGTTTCTCCCGATAACATGAGAGCTAAATTATCACAAGCCCATTTGAAACGATGACGATCCACCTCTGCTTGTTGCTGAGAGGGCTATTTGCTGTTTTAAAAAAATAATTAACGTTAGATAACCACAATAACCTACTCTCCGGACCCAGCAGAGATCAGTAAAAGCCGTATTTCACTGCAGAGCACTGCACCGATTCGCATCAGGTGACAAGGCAGAATATCGCGTGTACATGAATTTGATTTCTTAAAAAACATTTTTTAATTCGCGGTAACAGTGTCAGTAAGGAAGAGGCTTTTGAGGGAGGACTTTCCTCTGCAGAAGTGCTGCGTTATTGCCTCGGTTTCCAGTGCATGATGTAAACTAGAGACTGCTTTTAATAATAAGGTGCATATTTGAGCCTTGTCCTTAATTTGGTGAAAAATCTTTGTAATCCTTATAGAGTTCCTAATTCGTGACCCTGAGCGGAGCTGCTTTATGTCTGTGCATTTCAAAGCGGGTGGAGCAGAAGGCTGTGTGGGGTAAATCTGTCCAAAGGCGATGTGATGCCGCCGCTTGTTGCTTTTTAGCACAAGTACCCCTCAAAATAGAAATAATTAAAAATGATTATTTGTCATGCTAAGAGTGAGAGTCCTCATGAGAACTTGTGAGTATTTTCTTAGTGAACCTTCTGGAAAAGGAGGCTACAGAGCTTTTCATAATGTCTCAAGGTAGGATTTGCAAGAAGAGGCTGATTCAAAAATAGATGATGGATCTGTGCTTGAATGATCTTTCCAAAAAGGAAAGAGTCGAGCCTCTGCTGCTCGGCGCAGACAGCAAACGAGATGCTCTGCATGAACAAACAGCTCATATATCCACCTCCAGTGACGTGGAATCAGCATCCCAAACTCTCTCATTGTCCAGCCCCAGGAGCCTGGCAGCTGCGACTGGGTGGTCCCCGAAACTCGGCTCAGACAACAAAGATGCGTGTGCCAAGAGCTAGAGCTCAATTTCCCAGTCAAATTAGTAGCTAATCCCGGTCTGGGGTAACATACAGAGAAATTAAAAAATACATTTCCGAACAATAAGAAAAAATAATATTGCAACAACAAAACCCTTTCATTTAAATCCACTTATAGGGTGAGGTAATAAATGAAGAAGCTCATTAAAAATAAAGTAATAGCCAATTATTTGGATAATTCCAATTAAAATATGTTCTCACATAAAATCTTAGCTCTGACCCAAAACCAACTCTCTAGTTTTCTCTGGAACGCCAAAACATAAATACAGAATTAATAGATTCTCTACTATATTTTCCTTAATTGCAAATTAAGAAAAACCCATCAAACAGAACATTATTATTAATGCCTACATTTGGCATTCTCCTCTGGAAGTCGATTTATCTCCAGAGCCTGGAGAGGCCCACATGGTTGCGAAAGAAGCGATTACTGCTCATATAAATTTACGTCGCTAATTCTGAACACTCCAGGCTCTGCTTCGGCCCCGTCTCGCTGGCGTCGGGGACCGAGCCCTGGCACTGAGCACTCAGCAAACACCCAGAGCGCTGAACACTGGGGGGACCCTTACAACCTCGTCCCACCTGATCTGGCTGAAGTGCAGGGTGGACTCTTAGATCTGCAGCTACTGCAGTATGGGTTGTAAGGCATTGTTTTAAAACGCTTTGCTTAGAAAAATTTATAACTTGCCTTTTAAGTCTTTTTTTTTTTTTTTTTTTTTTTTTGAGTCTGCACAAATGCAATTGAAATGATAATTTTAAGAATTTAAATACAGCAGAGAAACAGCAGTGGCATTATTAAATTATAAGTAAAGATCACTTATTTTGTTTCAACCTTTATAGTGAAAATTATTTTCTTATTAAAAAAAAAAATCAAAGAGCTATTACCACTTTCCTGGGTTTTTAAAGAAGTAATGAGCAGTAAACTCAAGCAATTATTCACATACATTATTAAATGTCACTGTTAAACAACGGCATACAGTGAAGAGGAAGAGACATCAATTCATGGAGGAAACTTTGGGCCGATTTCATACCCGCTGAATTCTCCTGCTTCAATGTGATGCCTGAATAATTTTATACATAGCATTTCAAACAGAGGTGGAGTTTTGTTGGTATCTATTCGACTATGAGTTTAATTGAAATGCTTCTTATACCATCTTGTGTGTTAATTCAGCCAGAAACACACACCCCCCCCCCCCCT
>NW_020799109.1:597331-600696 GCF_003259725.1 Athene cunicularia
GGGGGGGGGGGGGGGGGGGGGGGGGGGGGGGGGGGGGGGGAGGAGAAAAGATGCCTTCAAAGTTTTCTGTCAAGTGCTAAAGGATAATCAGAGTGGCAGCCTGTTTTATTTATTATATTTATTTCTTAGCTAATGTGTTGGTTTATTGTGACATGTTAACCTCTACATTAACAGGAAGCCAAAAATACAATAAAATGTGGTCCAGTGCGAAATCTTGGAAATCAACACACAACCTATTTTTTTCTAATAAAATCTAACATTCATTTTATTTCCCGTTCCTATTTTTCTGCTGTTTCAAGTCCATCTGTGCAAGAGGATGCAAACTGCTCCCGGCCTGGCACGGGCGTAAGTTCAGAGCCAGACACCTGTGGAGCTGCCGGGAGAGCAACAGAAAACCCAATAGGGTTCATGGGGTCCCTGATTTTGCAACAATTGAGGAGAAGAATGGTTTCAAAGGCATGCGGACTTCATCAAGACAGTGATACATGTCCCCCTGAGATAAGTTTAAAAAAAAAAAAAAAAGAATATTCCATGATATACGGGTGCGTTTGGTCGGTTTGCGGGTAAGAGGTAGTTCAGGCACGGAGGAAATACCGAAGCAGGCGATGGTATCAGAAGTCTCTGAGATGTCTTGATGGAAGCAGAGGACAGAGAGCAGAGTCTGGAATTGTTATGTTCTACAGCCATTAAAAAAAAAAAAAATTATAACCTGAGAGACCACAGATACCAAACCACGAGTGTGTTCTGCTGAGGACGCGGCACCAGCACGAGGAACTTCGGTCTGAGGGACGTGATTTGGAAATGTCCTGGTGCTGGGACAACTCCGAGCAATTGTCATACCCCCGAGCAGAAGAGGGAGTTTTCCAAATAAAAGAGGGAAAGTTTGTATCCGGCCTCATTTATCAATTAAGGAGAAATTTGTAACACCACAGAAATTGGTGCTAGCATGGATTCCATTCACGGCCTGCTTGAAATAACAACTGTTATTAAAATCAAGTCCAGACTTCAAATGTAAACAAATCATTAATTTATGAAAACAGTTATGATCCATTCTATAAAAACATCCTGAGGTCCTTCAGAAGGTCAACGTTTGGTTTGATCAGGAAAGCAAGCTATACTTCCTAAAGAAAATCAGCCCAAAAAACTTTGGCCGACCTACAGAAGAACCACGGACATTTGTATGAAAAGCAAATGGAATAAAGGGAAAGGGAACAGTGATGAATATGTATGAGGGGTAGAAACCCAGAATAATATTAAGGGAAGTGAAGGACAGAAGAAAAATCAGTATCTATCAGGATTCAGAACAGTGAAAATGGCTTTTCTAATGAATATTATGAATAAAAATAATTCTAGTTATGGGATTAGTGTATTTTGAGATGGAAATGGAAACCTTTTCAAGAGGAAAAGGCAGGAGAACCCAGCAAGTGTGGCAGGTCTATGTATGGGAGAAAGCCATGCCGTGGGAAGAAGCAGCACTCTCATTCCAGTGTTAACTCAGGACGTACATTAGAAAGATGCGACTAAGACCAGTCTTTAAAAGCCAAAACATCCAAATGAAATATTTTCAAAGATTTGGCCGGGGGGCTCTCTGGAGCCTTGGTGCTCCCTTGGGACCGGCACGGCTCGGGTTGCGGCGGCGTGCGGGGGGGGACACGGCACGGCTCAGGGAAAGGCAGGGGCACAGCTGGTAAGGGACCCAGCTAATAAATTCAGGAAGGCTAATGGAAATAATGCCAATCAAACAGGGTGTGCTGGTAATGGATCCTGTCAACCCGAATTGACGTCTTCTTTTAATGAGATTATGAGCTTGGTTGATAAAGGTAATAGTGCTGTTGTAATGGATGTCTGTACAGCATCGGAATTGGTGCCGCATAACGTTTTAATTAAGAAACAGGAATAATATAAAGTGCCCATAATAAACACGCAGGGCATTAACCGCCAGCTAACTGGCGCTTCTCGAGGAGTAACTGTGTGCTTTCCGAACGAGGTGCTCGAATCCCAGCTGCCGTGCCGCTGTTGGTACAACGGGTCACGCTTGCTGCGGCACGGGGCCCTTCCTGGCCGCCTGAGCTCCGTTTCGCAGTATTCGGAGAACGTTTCTAAACCTCAGATAGTTGGAGTAATCATTTACAGAGGACTGCGCCATTCCTATCTCAGGTGTCATTATTGTACAGAGCTTCTTTTTTTTTTTTTTTTTTTTTTTTGTTTTTTTGTTTTTTTTTTTTTGTTTTTTGTTTGTTTGTTTGTTTGTTTGTTTTCCTTTCCCCAAAGTGTGTGTTCTCTGCTTCTTGTTTAAACTGCACTATGCCGAGTCCAGTGGGATCTGTGATGTACATTACCTGTTGGTTTTAACAGCAGAGGATCCACTTTTTTATTCTTCCAGTCTTTGCTCTGCAGACCATTTGACACCGTGGTGGTGCAAACTGGAACAGCACATGATGTTGTGGATGTGGAAACAGGATTCTGGAAGGAGTTTAGTAACCCAGGACAGAGGGTGCAAGCACTGCGCTCTAGGGCTCTACTTTTCTGCTCTGCCTCCCGCACAATTCCTCCATGTTTTCCTCAGTCTCGGCAGTTTGCCATTTATCTTGACACCCGGATGCACCGCTTTTCTCTAAACTGCAGCGTGGAGTCTTCAGCATCTCGGTCCTCTCACAGACACTTTGGGTGGGCTCTTTGGGCAGCAGCCACGAATTCCCTTCTCCTCTTGCCAGCCCAGAGCGCCCCTCGCGGGGACATCAGCCAGGGGGGGATTGCGGGGTAGGAGCCTTGGTGTAGCTGCCAGAGCTGGAGGTTTGGTATCGGCATCTTCCCACAACGTAGCTATGGGATCACTGCTGGGTACCACAACACATGCCTGAAAAAACTCACAAACTGGTTGTAGCAATGGTTGCGGCCTTCAGCTTGCTTTGGAAGTGTGAGGTAGAAATTGGCGCTGAGCAGAGCTCTGCTGGTCACTGAGAACTGCAGGGAAAAGGCGTGTTGTATTTTTTCCTTGGGAGAAATATCTGGCACAGGATATGAAAAGAGGAACGTGTGCGAAACAGCGGCGTGGCTGATGTTTCTCTGCTTGTTGTGTTTTGCTTTGTTTTGGGCAGCGACCCTTGTCGCACCACATTACACTAACCGGGGAAGGTGCTGGAGGCAGACGCTCTTACCGTTAGTTTGATATTGTACAACGTCCTTAACGACATGTTCATTTAGAATCTGATCGATGTAAAGTTATTTCATCTCCTGGCTGGATGTTTTCAGGAGGCGAGCAGGAATCAGAATCTATTATTGTGGCGATCCATTAGACATACCCCAGCCTTCTGCTTCTCCATCTCTGAATGTTTGTTTTTTGTTTTTTTGTTTTTTTTTTTTTT
>NW_020799109.1:600746-621606 GCF_003259725.1 Athene cunicularia
TTTTGTTTTTTTTTTTTTTGGTTTGGTTTTTTTTTTTGGTTTTTTTTTTTTTGTTTTTAATATATACAGAGACACATATATATAAACGCACAGCCAGCCTCACACACAAATCCTGACAGCAGTGCTCAGTACTTGAGCAGCCCGACAGGCTTCGAGAGAAATACACAAAGAGCAAAGTTCACGGCAGATCTAACACTTTTCTCCCCGCCTAATGCAATATAGTGAACAGACAAGGATAGATGGGAAGTCTTCTGATTATGTGGGAAGTCTTCGTTACAGCTGGAGCACACGAGACTCTGCAGTGAAACAAAAGTGCCGCCGCTTAATGGGGAGCTACAAAAGGCGATTATGAAACCGGAATGTACGTCGCTGTGAAAGGCAGTAAATACCTGCCACTTTTCGCCAAAATGCAGTTTACGGTATTTTGCCTCAATAAAAATAATCAGCCCAGGATTTCTAAGAGATGAGTCGTAATTCTACCGCGGCCTTTGAGCGTTCGACTCCAATGTCCTTTACGACGGCTGATTTGCAGGGGCGTTTCTGGAAATCTGAAGTCATCTCAAGCTCAGCATATAAAAGTGGAATACCCCAAACCGCAACTTGTCTTCCTAAATGTTGTCCTTAAGGACTGTGGCAAAACTTAAGCACGGTGTGAAGGTCTAATTTTCTGAATGACAGCATAAATCATAACTGGAGGCAGTTGCTTAATTAAAGCTGTGCAAATAAATGACTTTTCAGTGTTCTGGCAGTTCCAAGAAATCCACGAGTCATTTCAGGTCAAACAAAAAGGGTTCGTTTAACCCTTTGATAGCCTTCTTTATGTATTGCTGCAGTGTGTGTGAGGCTAAAACCGTAAGTTTTAAAGTTTTGTTCTAACTTTATAATCGCCCAATGTAAAAGTTGAGGAAAGCTGAAGCAAGTTTATGACCATTTCATTGTCACCAACACTTTTTTTTTCTATCAGACCAAATGTTCCCGTCTTCAGCTGCAAGTACATGGGCAGGAGAGTGGGTGAGGCTGAACCGGAGTCAGGATGAACTGAGGTTTCTGCCACACACTGCAGAAGGCGCGATCATGGAGACTCTGGGCAAACAGAGAACGAGAAGAAAGTTGAAACAAATCACTTTGTAGGAAGAAAAGCGTGTAAGGGTTTCTGCTTGAAACATTGAAAGCAATTAAAGAAAGAACTGAGAGCAAATTTTGGAATCCCTTAAAGTGTGGGTGATGCGGTTGGCTCTAGCACACGTCCCCCCCACCCCTCCATCCTCCATCACATGGCAGAAAATGGCTGCAACTGAAAATGGTGTTAAAAAAAAAAAAAAAAAAAAAAAAGTTGAGATAAAACATGTTCTGTGAATTTGAAACTCACTGGCAACCTCATTGCACCGGCTGCAGAGCACTGGAGTGAGGTCCCCAGCGCCCTCGGCTGAGGGTCCCCTTGCCTGGCAGACGGGATGAGGACACCCAGGTCTGTGCTGAGGCCCCGTCTTGCAGGGTCCAGACTTGCCTTTCAAACCTCTCCTTCCCATCTAAGGACATTTCCGTTGGTGACAACTACGACTACGCTGTCAAGAAAAAATTGGAAACAAGGCAGATTGTCATATAAAAAAATGAACAGATGGGGAACCTATATTTAGAAAATAAACAAATAAGAAGGGTAGGGAAGGAGGTGCTTGCATGTGGAAGGAGAGATTCTTGTGATGTCTGGTTTAGCAGCGCTTGTTATTCCTGGGCAAATGCAGTGGCCAGTTAATGTCAATTGCCTACACCGGGTGAAATCCGATTTTGAGATAAATGGTAAATCCTGCACACCCTGGAGACGGCGGAAGCATCTCCGCAGAGAGGCCAAAGCAGCCAAGACTCACGTGTGACCCCAATAAACGTCTTGTGATGAAACTGCTGGTTTGGAGCGGTCACATTTCCAGGCTCAGTGGAACGTTTTACCGCCTCTCGGCTTCCCGATGTGCTGGAGGAGGCAGGAGGAATTCCCAAATAACACGCTATTCATTTCTTCCTGACATCGCAGCGCGATGTTTAGTGATCTATCCATCTCCTATTACCGAGCATTATTATATTCTACCCAGGCAGGCTTCCCCTCGCCTGTTATTTAGAGGGGACCTCTGTCCTCTGCTTCTCATAAAAAGGCTTAAAAGCAGCCGCAGCGCTATATTTAGAGCCAGCCCGCCTCCCAGCACCATCTTCACACATGAAAGCACAGTATGATTTGAAGAAAAGCGTTTTCATTTTAAACAGTTTCAGAATCAGCGTTCCCAGACTGCGATACCGTTTGAGGCCGTAACAGCAGCACCGCGCCCGCCGCTCCCGCTGCTGCTTGCTCCTCTGGGCTGGTGCCTCCGCCCCGCATGCCACGGCGAGGGGCTCATGGCCAGCCTTCCTGGCGCAGGCCACCGCTAGACTGGAGGGAAGGAAGGGAGGAAGGAAACCGGGATGAGAAAAACAAGAAGCGCTCTGCTTGTGGGGGGTTAGCAACTACGCACCGGGTTTCTGCTAACTTCAGGGGATCGCTTAATATTTTTCCGATCAGGGATGTTCTACAGTTGACCTCGCCTCCGAGAAACCATGCTCCTTCAGAAAAGCAGACGTGTTTTCGCTGACTTTTCACAAAAATGACATGCATTGCTATAAATACGTCACACCTTCCTGATGTTCAAAGGCTTTGTTTTTAAGAGCTTTACACTTTCAAATTTATTTATTTTTTTTCCCAAAAAAACCCCAGTGATTTCAAGGTCATTTTTCGTTTCCTGCGCACACTAGATGAACTCATTCCCTATCAACTCGTTCACTCGTGGCTTCAGGGCTGACCAACACAATACTTTTTTCACCCTAATTCAGCAAACATTTCTCATATACTTACATTTCACTGACTTCAGTGGACGCTAAGCGTTGCCTCATATTATTGATGCATTCAAGTCATAGACTGAAACGAAACCCCAGTCAGCCAAAGGAGGAGCACTGAGAGCCGCTCCCATGAACCCCTCGGTCACGGGAGAGTCCGTGCAATCTGTGGGTGCCACGGAAACAAAACTTCCTTTTCTTCAGGTTGTTTTCTAGGGGTGGATTTTTTTGTTCCATTTGGAAAAAGAAGTACAGAGAAAAGTAAAAAGGGATCTGAGAGGTCAGGTCACGAGGCTAATTTTCTGAGATAGTCAAACAGTTTTGCAGAACAAAGAACCTTCAGCGAAAATAAAATGTGCAGCCAGGAAGCAGCCAAATAAATGAAAGCTGAATTTGTGCTACATGAGAGAAATATAATTTCTCAACATAAGGATAAATAAAATTCTGGAAGATTTCAGTATTTCTGAGGTGTACCGTTATCGACAACATACATTTCACGTTCTCTGAAACCACAGATGTTGAATATATATGTTTTATCAGCTAACACACAAAAGATTTTTTACGATTTTCTTTTTTTTTTTACATATTCACATGATACAAATTCCTGTATCTTTACTACATTTAACTTGAAACTGCACCTAAAGGAATGACGGGGAAAGATTAATGGCACAAGCGCTTGTGGTAAGCATATGAAAAGTGATATACTTGCCTGTATCCCATGTGCATATTTATATTGAGGGCGCCATAAATATCCTTTGGAGATGATGGCTCGTCTGCGCGGGCTGCTGTTCCCGGGTGACACAAAGTGGATTTACCTGACACCCCGTTCCCTCCCTCCCCTCCCAACTCTTGCAACACAAACTGACGAGACCGGGCGTGTGTGCGGCTGTGTCCTACTCCCGGAGGTTACAGCTGCTCCCTGGATTAGTGCCTGTGACTGAGGTCTCGGCGACAACCCCTGGCTGTTCAGGATGAACGCCCGTAGCTGGAGACCGGGGGCTCTGGTGCTCTTGGTGACCTCGAGACAGCAGTGGCGAAACGCAACAGGAATTTCGCAGAAGTTATCCCACACGGTGAGATTTTTCCCGAGATGAATTTACCCATGATCGTGAAGAGCACGACAGACGATGTTGGTTAGAGTGCGGCGTCAAGGCTTCCTGATAACACGGTCACCGTATGATGCCCAGGGCACCTCTCCTGCCCTTGGCCAAGGCTTTTGATGAAACCTCAGTCCTCCACGGGTACATTTCTGGTGAACGCTGTTCGTCATTATCCAACATTTCACTGCAGCAAAAGAAATCAGCAAGCTGACAAAGGCATAATGATAACATTTATAATTACATCTCTGTGTGAGGAAAAGGGACAGTGATGCTGACAGTGGCTGCCCGCTGTTGGGGTACCAGATTCTGTTGGCAGGCCCTGGCTGAGGCCTCGAGCCCAGACACTCTCCATCCCCTGGTCTCACCAGCTTTGTCGACAGGAATCGTCATCGCCTGGAGCGTCACCAGGCTCCGGAGGAGGTGCCTGCCGGGAAGAGAGCTGGTGGCACTGAAGCCGTTTTCAATCCATCAGTACAAAGCTATTTTACTCTAAACCTCTTTAGATCCTCTCAAGGAAGGAACTTCTCACCCTAAGCACCCTGATCGCCCTCTTCCAGTTTGCTCGGCGGGTCCCTGCCTGTGCCCCGCTCCCGGGAGTCAGGGTGTGTTGCCGTCTCCTCCACCCTGCGCTGCCCGAGGACCCATTGCTGCTGGATTTCTCTTCTACACAGCGGGACCTAGTACTGGTTAGGAACTGGCCAGGGTGGGCTACTTGGAGAATTACCAGTGCAACAGAAGCTGCTGCCTGGTACAAACTCCAGGCGACTGACAGATTTGTCACCAAACCGAGCACTGTACATCACACTCAGTGATAAATACCTGTGTGCAGCGGCCTCTCCGGAGCCTGCTGCTGGTGCCTCCTCACGGCTTCTGCCTTTGGCCTCCAATATTTCATGCCCAGAGCCATCACACGAGTAGGGTGACGCTCCTGCTCTGCCGGGGCCTTGCACTAGATCACAGTGCCCAGAGCCGCCTGGTCGCTGCCGTGTGGGCAGCACAAGGGGACCCACCGCGGCCTCGGGCGGGGGGACTGCCCCCTGGGGACACAGCCGTGCTGTGGGTGTACACAGCGTGACCCTGCTTTCTGTGCGATGAACATCCACCCTCCGAGCTCTGCCATAGGCACGGGCTCCGTTTTTTCATGCCAACTCTAGTTCTTTCCTCTTCCCCACTGATACAGGCTGATGCAGGAAGATATTAAAGACGTTACATTTATTTGCTATTTCAGCGTCCAAACGCAACAGCCTAAACCCCCAAAATTTTCACAATTTTTACCTTTTTGGTGAAAAAAAAAATAATGGGTTGCTTACCAATAGGCAGAAAAAAAAAATGCTGCTCGGCAATAGGCAGAAGAGAACTTCAGTTTTTGCGCGGCACATGTTCCGGTCATACACTCGCGTTGCAAGCGGCAGCATTTTGTCACCGACACATTTTCCAAAGCGTATATTCACTCCCTATATATTAGTCCTAAATTTAACCTGCTGAATCTAGAACAGACTCATCTGATAAAATTAAGGGGCTGAAAAGAAGTATTATGAAAAACAACTTCAAGGGGTGTGTGAGTTAACGCGAGCCATCTCCCGCTTTAACTCACAACTTCATTTAGCTCCTAGACATGTAACATCAATCTGACCTCAATTAAACCCACTTATTCCTATTACACTTCACCTCTGCATTTGGCTCTTTGTTTTACAATGCAAGCTGATATATTATAAAGAATAATTCCAATTATTCTCTGTGTGTGCTGATGGATTAAAGATGACATATGGCCCGGTGGAGGGTGTTTGGAGGAAAAGGGCCAGATATGCGGAATCTGGAGAAACTCTCTCTAGTTAAGCACCGTTATCTCTGCCAAGTTACAGAGCCCAGGCGTGCTGCTCTGACTTTAAATGAGGGAAGCGACTGCCGCAAACTCAAATGCGGTCTTAGAGACAAAGTCGGAACATTCATCACGGTGGTAAACATCTGCCAAGCCTCATGTCTTTGGTTGGTCGCAGGGGCAGGTCCGCACTGGGCAGGCAGATACCCAGTGTCCCTCCTCAAACTGGGACCGAAACTCAGCGTCAGGCTTTTAGAGGTCTCCGGGGCCGTGCCGGTTTCATGTCAGGCCACTTTCACAAACGTGGTAGCAGAAGAGTTTCGGTCTCTCTGCCTACCAAAACAGAGCGATTGAATGCTGCGTCTGTTAGCGGCACATAGCACACAGTCCACGAGAATTCATTTTCAAACAGATTTTCTGCATACAAATATTTCACTTCCAATAATATATTTTTACACTGATTCCCTCATTAGGTCTTCCGACACACCGTATAACTCTGACATGGCCCTAGCTGTAGAAGACGCCTCATAACACAGGCAAATGCAAATGGCTTTTAGAAAACCACCCTAAAAGCAGCTTCTTTTGTGTGATATAAAGCAGCACGGATCCACCAATAGAATCATCTTGATTTATGCCAGCTGTAATTCTTGCCCACAATATTTAACGCTTTTATTAAATATTTAATTATCCTTTTGAATACTTTCCTTGATCTCTGCCCTTTTCTCCTGGGACGGGTTCCCAGGCAGCCAGCACTGACACCACTTCTATAGGAATATTAAATGTTTATAGCGATTTTTATATCGGATGATCTCAAACTGCTTAACACAGTGGAAAGGATTAGTCACCTCGCCTTTGAAATGGAGTACGCCCCCCACTCTGCTCGGAAAACATCATTTACGGCAAATTTTTTCAGGAGAGAACTAAGAATACAGGGGAAATACAGACAGAGCCAGAGGTTAATTATTCAAGCGTGAATCTGGCCAGGACGGTGAGATTAACCTCCCTCCTTGCTGCAGGGAAGGTGCCATGAGGATCCTTAAGTACTGCAACTCATCCCAGCTCCTGCTTTATGCCTCAGCTAAAGAGGGTCATTTGCATCATTACGGGCTGGACTCTCACTGAGGCTTAAATGATGCAACGTGCTAAATGTGTGTTTATCCGCCTCCTTTTTCAGCTGTAATTTGCTACTTTGAGTTTAACTAAGTGAGAAGCTTTGTTTTTCTTATGATACAAGCCTGCATGCTAGAAGAGCACCCAATTAAAAGAAGAAATATTTTTCTGCACTGCAGTGCGCGTGTGCAAGCGCAAAGGGCGCTGGAGATTTCAAGGGCTGTAACCGCCGGCTCTTACCCCGCGGTCGTTGGGGCTGGGAGGGGAAGCGGCCCAGGGCTCTGCGGCACATAACCGAGCACGTCCCTGTCCCTGGCCGGTTCTGACGCTGTAAATCAAGGAGGCAGTTGGGCATGTGCTGTTCTTTCAATAGACACAAATTGAGGGATCTCATGTTAAAGCAGTTAATTTAATTTTGGCTCGGTTTAGTGAGTCCCGGTTTTCCATAGAGTGTTCCAGCATCCCAAGGAGTCTCTTTAGGAACTGAGGTTCAATCTGGCACCTGGAATGTCCTCATATTTTATTTAAGCAGCAAAATTCACCTTAATTTTTGATATGTGCAATAATACCGAGGAGAAATTGCTTTCTATTTCTCGGCAAGGAGACTTATAGGTGGGGTGTTTATGCAGCTGCGTGTATGTTGGGACCTTTCGAATGAGCACAAACCCCTCCCACAGCTGTCAGGCAGGAACAATTATTCCGAGTGCCACTGCCGGTTCACCAGCATTACCGTGGTCAGCCCCTCACACGGGCTCGCTCATGAGACAGCAAGTGCCACGAGCTCTTGTCCTTGTCTTTCCAGATCTCGAGAACACGCCACCACAAAATGTCACAAATGCTGCTGTTTTAATAAATGTATGTGATTTGAAGCAGAAGGGTGAAATCCCAGCTGGGCTGGACTCTAAGAGCACACGTACGTGTGGATGGAGCCCCTACCATCAGGTTACCATGGCATTACACACTGACAACACAGAAATCAATTTTGACAAATGACTTGCTTTCCTAAACCTGTAGCAGTTTAACATTAAAAACGTGGGGAGACAACGCGCGGCATCAGCCACGGACCCTGACCAAGAGGGATCCAACCAGCCATCGCTTCCCGATCAGAAGCAAACCAGTGTTGAACAGAGCAAACGGGTTTTTACTTCAACACAGAAAACGCTGACAGAATAAGAATCAGAGCTGCACGGTGAAGATCAATTGAAATATACTTATTTTCTTCCACGCAACCGTGAGTTTTGACTCTGTGTGCATACATAAACACATATTTACTACACTGAATAAACTCATAAATTATTCTTTTAACTACAAGAAACTATTAGATATGAACTCGTGGGAAAATTATTAAATGGGACTGGCTAATGTTTACAGAGCGGGTAGAACGTGCTATTCTGTACTGGTCTGAGGTACCCGTACGGAACATACTGATACTTGGGAATGATAATAAAAAAACTCTACGTGGACAACAGCACAGCTCCAGCATTGGACTGAGGAATGTAGTTTAAACCTCTCTCCAGCTTCATTGAGAGGGCTGATATGTCTTTAATTATTAAACCAGACCAGGCGTGCTGATGAACCAAGGGTCTACCCACCCCCTCAGTTAAACTTATTAGAATTTACAGAGGAAATTAACTTCAATTTTCCCGTCATTGCAAGCAATGGGATTATTGTCAGTAATCTCTTAACTTGGCTTCCGGAGAGCCACGGTTCAGGCCTGGCTGAGCTGCCCATGCCTCAGGCTTGCGTTATAAGCCTAGACTACACACAGAGCAGAGCACAGAGCACAGGGCTGGCCTAAAAACGGGTGGATATTCCTATTTTTGAGGATGTGGTTTGGGTGAGGCTTCCAGAGCGTCCGGGGGGATCTGCACACCCTACGCCCCTCAGAAGGTACCGGGACAGGGCTCTGGTGGCTGGGACAATCCCGCTCAGCAGCGCTGCGGTCCAGCTTTATAAAAGTGGATTTTGAGTTTAAAACGACTTTCCAGTAATGCTGCCTCATGCAGTATCTTCACCAGGTTTATACCAATAAATGACCTATACAAAACTATACTGTTCTAAGAGAAGTTCCACTAAATTATTTTTAAAGTTTGGACTCTCCACTCCATCCTGGGCATACACATATTATGCAGCTCTTGGACTCGGTCAGGCAAGGAAAATACAATTCAGTCAAGGACATGTTCTTGTGTTTTAACATCTCTCATTTTCCTGATTCCCATCCTCTCCTCATGTTCTCTCTAATCTTTTTTCCGGCTCTTGTGCCTTTCACTTTCAGAAGGGCTAATTTAGCTCAGTAACACTCTTGTAAAGTGAGGGAGAGGAGAAATGAAAAAGCCGGTTATAAAAATGGAGTTATATACATCCAATATGTAATGGCTGTACTTAAGATGTACTTAAAGACAGTGGGCAGCACCTTCATTACCGTGTTACAGCAAAGTTACCCCATCACTGGCAAATAAGTCCCACAATCCCATTGTATAATGATTGTGATTTGTATTTCATGAATATCACAAAAATGCCCTAAAAAGTTATGAAAGATTTTGACCCAAACTGCAAATAGCAAAAAAAAAAAACCCCCAACCTTTCTACATCCAAGACCAGTAGCTTGTTCTTCTTGGAGATATCAAGAGCTCTCAAAGGTTTTCACTCAGCGGTAGAGCGTTTGTCACAGGACAGGCCATTAGGGGTGGAGCAGTGGTTTAAGGATTGAGCGTTTTGCTTTGATCTGTTCCAATTCACCCCAGTCTCTTATTTCAGTTTCTTGTTAATTTTTAATGTAAATTTGTGCTTGACAGAAGTGTTAAAAATGTCATAGAAATAAATTGTCAGTGATACATTTTTAAATTTATGTTTGCTTTAGAAGAACTGTTGGCAGGCCCCGAGATGTTCTATGGCTCATCTCGCTCTTGAAATCTATCAGTGATCACAGTGAAAAGCTGGGACCTTCCACAGCTTTAGGAATTTGCCCGGCTCGGTGCTCACTGGGGGGAAAAACATTCACGTTGGCTCTGGGGTCAGAGGTAGGATATCAACGGGGACTTGAGAAAATCTGAACTTTTGGGACCGTTCTATGGCGTTTCCATGCAGGAAGCACCCACCCTGTCCCAGCACAAAGGAGAGCAAGGTCAGCACGGAGCGGGTCTGAGGCTGCAGCTCAGGAGGAAGGTCTGGCCTGCCCAGTATTTCTACGCTTCCTGGTGTAATTTTCTTCATTGAATTTACTCACTTTTGGGAAAAAATCTGTAGCGATGACAGGATCCTGCAGCGACTTTAAATCTGCACTGAATACCCGCTGGGTTTTCTAAAGGAAAAGTTAAGTGCTGGGAGAATAAGTCGGCTCTTGTGTACCAGCATTATCCAAAAGGCACAAGAACTTCCTTGGCCAGGTTTGGGTGCCAGTAGGAATTGCAAAGCTCAAGTTACCCCTCAAGTCAGACATCCCCACCTCGGCAGTGAGGGATGGGGACCGACCACGGGCATGAGTGTCACTCCTCCTGGGGGAAATGCAGCTGCCCGCTGCGGGATGCACTGCTGAGGGTGCGGGCACAGCTCTGGTGCACTCTCTGATGATTAATGATCCAAAGTCTCTTCTCGCCACTCCTCTGATGACATTACTTCTCTCACTGATCACTAATCTTCCATCATGCTGCAAAAGCTTGTGAATCTCAAAGCCAATTTGATATTAAAAAAAAAAAAAAAAAAAAAAAAAAAAAGAGAGAGAAGGAAACAGATACAAAAGCGCTGCACAGGAAGGATGATATTTATGCTATGATGGATGAAATTAAGCTCCCATTTTCATTGCAAATGGTTGGACATATGGACTATAATTGGGGAACTTTTAAACAGAGTTTTCAGCTATATCTCACCACAGCAGTTAGTATAGCTGAAATGCCTGACAAATGAAAAATAGCATTGCTTCTCACAACTGCAAGGTCACCAGCAATTGATAGTATGAATATATTTGCATACGCTTTTCTCCTCCTTGGTGAAGAAAACGTATCAATACAGCGGTGGTTTTGGCGTGGATTTGACACGTGCTGCTCCCAGAGAGCGATGAGGCGCAGGCAGAGATGTCGTCAGCAGCTGGGCAAGGCGATGGGCAGGAATTCTGATGCGGAGCAAACCTTGGCCGCAGCAACCCGAGCAAGGCCAAAACTCCAAGAGCACAAGTAAAAGGCCCATTTACGGCCCCCACCGCGGAAAGCAGGCTGCGAGGCCAGCCGGGGCGGCGAGTCATGGATGTCTGGGCAGCGTCTGAGCTTGAGTCAAATGGTACCCAACGCTCCCCATCCCCGGGCTCCGAACATCTCTATTTATCTTCCTGCCGCTGGGCCCTGCTCCAGTTACAGGCTAGGTGGGAAAAAGGACAAAAGGAAAGATGGGTTATGCCCCTGTGGTCTGAGGACATGGAGAGGGAAGTCAGAACCTGCAGTTTGGTCTCCTGTAACTCCAACAGCTGCTGCACAGGAGAAGAGGTGTGATGCTCCTGCTCTTCCTTCCAGACCTTATGAGGAAATAGAAAATGTGACATCTGGCCCTAGGTAGGGTGTTGCTTTGCAGGCTTAAAACATGTTCCTGTGTTCAGACTGTGAAATTGTAAAGAGTACGTGCACATCGTTCACGCAGCAGGAGCTCTGCAGGTGTCTGGGGGGGACACACATGCTTTTGCTGGCAGGAATGGAGCCCACCATATAGGCACAAGCTCGTTGTCAGCATCTGCATATTTTGACTTAACTAATACAGAAATGAGAAGGGCCCATGTCAGAAACAAAGCAAGCTTGTCAGATCTTGGCAAATGTCCTAAAATCTGGCTCTGAGCGCATACACAGGGGAGCGGTCTGTCTGCGGCTCGTGTGAGCCCTGTAGGCAGGGCTCCCGCGGAGCGTGGTCCGGGGTAGGCACCGCGGCGGAGCTCGCTCCCCCACCGCACCCTCCCCGCGCCTGCCCCCGCCGACGGCTCTTCCATCCAAACCCTCTCAAATCCGCCGGCCCAGAGATGAGATTCCTCTTGTTTACATGGGATCGCAGATGTGATACCTCCCTCAGGTGTAAAAAGATACAGGATGGCATTTTGAAAGGTGGCTTGAATAAGAATTGTGAAAGTATTTATATGCCTAAGCTCATGAAGTGCCATGGGAAACTGCTGCCGTGGTCTCTATCCAAACACTTTTTAGCTCAAATCATAATGAAATGTAAAAGAAAGGAAATGAGAAAATTTGAGGAGTGCAATTTGCCTATTGCTTTGTAGCTCATATCTACAAACCGCTTAGCACAATTTTGTTAGTTACACTGGGAATGTGAGTGTGCATGTATTTTGCTTGGTGATTATTTCCAGCAGAAGACAGCCCTGCCACACACAGAACCTGCAAGTCCCAGATGATCGTTATTAGTAGATCAAATCCCAGCACTACGAGGAGCATATTAACACGGCAATTTCCAGGTACAGCTCTAATAACGCTGAAAGGCAGTGCAGTGCACAGAGCTATAAAGTGCTGCTGCTAATGGCCCCGATAAACTGCTTCCCAAATTGTTTTATGGAATATTCATCACTCTGTGGAAATAATGCAGCTCTCTGAATATCATTATCCACCTTTTCCTTTTGACCTTCTCCAGGCAGGGAGGTTTGTTTACACTGGTCTGGATCTCAAAGGTGCCCTATTGACCACAGACGAGCTGACGGGGTTTTGCAGCACCAGAAGCATCTCTAGGATACAGCGCACCTGAGGTTTAAGTGAATGCCTGCAGTCTGATCAAAGGATACCAGTTAAGTGGAGCCACCAGTTAAACGGAGCCATTCCGTATTTGGACTGAGCTGCACGGACACGTGTAGAAGGCAGCGTGCCAAAAATAAAGGAAAAGGAAAAAGTAAAGTGGAGCGGAGGTGGTAAAGAGATCGTGTGAGATGCCATCTGAACTGGAAGCTGCTGGAGTCCGACTTCTCCCCGTGTGCCCTCGCTGGAGAAGGGGAGAGGCTCTTTCCTCCCCCCAGCAGAGCCACCCTCCAGCTGCGCATCTTCTCAGCCGCCTCACTCGCACCATCCCCTCCCGCTCACCCAGCCGATGTCGGCTTCCACAGGCCCGGCTCAGCCCAGGTGGGTGCTCGTTCCTGCTGTCCCCGCGGGCGCTCTGTCCCCGTCCCACCCCCATGCCCGTCCCTGCTCCCCGGCAGCATCCCACCGGGAGCAGCGCAGGCAGGGAAGGGATCCTCCTCCCACCCCTCCATGGCTGCCAGCTGCTCTCGCCTTTCCAAGTCTTTCTCCGAGCAGGGTTTTGTGTGAATGCAGATTTCCTCTCCAGCTAGCAAGGCCCACACAGTGCCACGAGCTGTCCTCGAGCTGTCGTGCCTTTCTCAGTGCCACGCATTGGTGTCCCCATGGTTTCCATACGCCCACCGCCAGCCCATGCGCCGTGCCCAGCCGTAAGGCTGCATGTGGGACCTCTGACACGCGCCGTGATGCATTGTGCTTCTTATTTTCGCTCCCTTGAATTTCATTTGCTTTAAAAGTTCAATTTCCTGGCAACTCTTCCAGCTTCTGCAGATCTGGAATTCACGATCCGGCCTCCACGGCTCTCTGGTGCAGGGGCTGGCACGAGGGCGGGTAGCGGCAAATGCTGCCCGCGGCTGTGTGTTTAATCTGAGCAAAGGAGGGGAGGATGAGGACAACAAATGGGTTTTCATTTGCAGTCGAGATCACGACCTGAACTCACCTCTTCAGAGACAAAGGGCAACTGTCCGCAATCTCTGCGGCACCCAGCCCCTAGTGCTTGGTAATTAATATTGTTCAACCGCCCATCAATTACTTGTTGCTAAATTGTTGTAGATTATTTGCATTCCATATCTGCAATCCAGATCTAGTGACCTGGCACGGTGCATTTTCTATACTTACACCCATCAACATAAGTGCTCACAGAGTTGGCAGAAAGGGCTGGATAGATTGACAGCTGCCCATCAAAAACGTTGCCCATAATTTGTCTGTTGCAGAGAATTGCTCATCCTGGAGTTCTTCTCTAGAGGTTTGCATAACGTATGAAAGCATTTTTTTTTTCTTACTAGGTTGCTTTTATGTGTCTTTGGGAATAGCTTCCTAAAGTCATGAAAAGTCAGAAATGAAATAATTCCCCACCTTAAATAAACTTTGAGAAAAATTTGATTATTTCTCTCTGAAGTGCTGGGATGCCACTCTGGAAAACCGAGGCACTGATGGTGCGGTTACCAAACACAGTTGTCACTGTAGGGGGGGTTGGTTTTTTCCTTCCAACACAAGCTGCTACTTGAAGTACAATGGTCTACAACTCTCGGGTTTTTGTTAACCAGCAACAGAAAAGCGGTGCCTTTGTGACAACCGGAGAGGTTTTTCTTGAGCTGACTGAACACCTGAAGGGTTTTCCTGTTAAACAGGACCCGGTAGTTGTTTCCAGAGTTGGAACATGGCACAGCAGTACGTAAAACGTGATGGGTATTTTTGGCGGGGTGTGTCATATTTTAGATATTATGAACCATCAGAGATAGCTTTACAGATAATATCTGCCCGTCTGGAGAGACAAGGGGAGGATGGATGCTCCCAACAGCTGGGTTTTTACCTTCCCATTCCCTCTGATTTATTCTGGTGGCTCTGAGCGTGCCACTGAGTGCACTTTCCTCGACTTGAACAACAACCTGCCTTGACGGAAAACCTCGTATGAAAAGAAAGCTGGTACAATGGTAGTGGATTTGATCTCAAACAAGCATTTGCAAACCCAAGAAATATTAGTACAGAAGCTCTTTGAATTATCTGGTTTGTTTTCTCTGGGTGCACAGGCAAAAAAATTTAAATAGCAAATGTTTGAGTTCACCGAGGAATAATAAATCTACATGCTAGAAGAAACCTCCCTTTCTTCCCAAAATGTGTCGGCAGAGCATTTCCTATGTTTTACACGTCACTAGATGACACCTATGAAGCCATTCAGAATGATGTGGCGTTAGGCAATATACACTGTAATTTATTTATACATATTTCCCTCGGCGTTAAGCTTCATGAGAGCCTTTACATAAAGTCTCGATTGTGACTTAAGTAAAAAAGCAAAGGGATGGCTCTGGAGGAGTTACAGGGGGAGGGCAGTGTTGACCCCAGAGCAGGGAGGGGAATCCCTGGTGCAACCACTGCTCCCCGGGGTGGCTGAGAGATCCACCACTGAACCACGGGGCAGGGGTGGGGAGGTTGGCCAAGGCCAAGATGAAATTGCGTTGAGGTGGTTGTACAGAAAATGCAAGAGGAAGAGGAAGAGGAGGAGTGTGCACTAGAACATGGATGTCCTGGGTGCTCCGGGGTGCCGGGCAGCCGTGAGCCACAGTGAGGGGCGCAGTGACCTCCTTGGCACTGCGTGATGTGCTGGAAATGCTGAACAGACCTTTGTGCCCCGGGTGAGCGTCGTTCCTCAGCGACCACTGAGCCCGTAACTCAGTTCTGGGCCTTCTCGGCTGCTCGTTATCCCGGCCGATCAGATCGTCACACAGGCGATTAAAATGCTTGTCCAGTCCATGCCATTATATAAATTATTTTCCAATATTATCCCGGACAGAAATACCGCGGCACGTAAGGAAATGTGGATGCCTTGTACAAGAGGGTCATGATAGATAAAAATGATAATGGGTACTGTAGTGCCATAATCAAAGTCTAATTGTCTCATTAATTAAGAGCAATATTCGGTTATGTATTGGGTCTTAGAGTGATTATGACTCAAATGCCTACTAAAACGCAGGGATTTATCTTCTGGCTCGCAGTTTTCAGCCAGGCAAAGCATTTGGTGGAGGTCAAACAGTTCAATTGCTGCTTTAAAATGTAGTTGAACTTTAGGCATGAATAATCATTGATCTGCCGCTTGGCTCGCCAGCCCTTGGACGCCGCTGCGGCGTGGGGGAGTCATCACGGCGGCTCTAATTGCTGTCAGCCGGCGCAGGGAAACCTCCTCGCGCCTGCGGCCACATCCCGGCACCCAGTCACCAAAACGCTGGGCCAGGGATGATCCGCGGGAGGGACCTCAAGTGGTCCCAGACCGCCTGCTGTTCGTTTATCCACTGTTCACAGAGAGCTGTTTGAGTGCAAACACCTGGAGTGTCCCCCTCGCCCTCCAGTTTTCTGACACTGATCAGGATAATTTTCAGAAGTTCCCTGCCAAATAGGAACCGCTGGTAACACTGGCTGTTCTGGGGTAATTAGATCAAGATTCAAGCAATTTGCTGTAGGGCCTGAACTCAGATCATCCTTCATATGTCTCTGTGCTAGATCTGTCTTTAAATTAGATTATAATGAGCTTGCCAGCACTATTAATAATACAGCAAATCATGGGAGGGTATGGGTTTATTTAATTGGTATAATGTGCACAGTCGTGCTGCTTTTCACTCATGCAAAGTAGGTGACTGCTGCAAGTTCCTACCTTTTTTTAATCGTAAAAACCAAATAGTAGGATACATGATTATCTAAGAATTAGAAGTATGCGAGCCCCTTTACAGTCACAAAATGGGTTTAGCGTAGAGAGTTGAACACATTATTTTCCCCGCAGTTCATTTCTCACCAGGCAGGAAAGGATTTTGATTTGCACCTTTGGTGTTTCTGTCAGGGTTCCCCCCCTGCTGGACCTCAGGAGGGAGGAGGTGCAAAGGGAATAAAACTGCTACTCTGTCATTTTGTGACTACCTCCACCCTTTATGCCATTTCCATGCCTGTGAGGAGCGCAGAGGCCACATCCCCTGCGTGTGGCCACGCACACGGATGCGCTGCCGCAAGGGAGTCGCTGGTGAGGCTGGAGAGAACGGGGCTGGGCCGCCGGTAATGAGTTTGGGCAGAACACGTGCCAAGCTGTGGAAAGCTACCGGGGACTTTCTTCAGGGCTCTTTAATGAGACTCCTTTAAAATTTTGATTAATGACTTTGACATAAAAAGAGGGAGTACACTGAGGAAATTTGCTGACGATGCAAAGCAGAGAGATATTGTCAGTGTGGAAGTGGGCTGGACTGTTGTACGTAATTAACAAGATGACCTTAAGCGCTGGAGTAACGTGATTGGGATGAAGTTTAAAGGTAGGAAATGCAGGAAGTGCAGGCATTCCCACCGCCCTTGGAGACCAGCATCGCTCACACCTTGCGCTGGGCCTGGGCTGCAGGAGCTGGCTGCTTCTGGAGGGTGAGGGATGCAGCTTTCCTGGGAAAAAAACATGTTAGTAGTCTGAAGAGGAGAGGCTGGAGGCAGCTGTTTGCGGCACACGGCTTCATTAGCGATGCTCGGCTTGGCCGGCAGTGCAGGGTAAAGCACTAGTGGTCAGCTGTGCATCCGTAACCGGTGCCCATCAGCACCGTGCTTCTTGTTTGACAGACTGTGTGTTCTATAGATAGAAAGGAAGCATAAATGACGATTCTTCTTTTCTTATTTTGTTTTAATTGAAAACAATTAAAAAGGTGTGATGTTTCATTGAATTTCAACTTTCTGGAGCAGTTGAGAAGACGGTTCCATTTCACAAGCTGTTTCAGTCAGCTCAATCCATATTGCTGCTGGAGACGGAATCCCGCTTCCTGGTCCTTCTAGAGAATGCCCATTTCTCATTGCTTTTATTCTGATAAAAATGTCAAAAAGAGAAATGGAACATAAACAGAAATGCTCTTGGTTTTACCCTTCAGTAAAGAACAAATGTAAATTAAAAAGACCCGGTATTTGCCTGCCATGGAGGGTAGGGATCACAAGGCTCTCTGCTCCGCCAGGAGACACGCGTGGAGCCGCGGCTTTCGGCCCGTTGGTGCAGCTGAACTGGGAGAGCCTGCAGAGGAGGAGATGCAATCAGGTCACCGGTCCAAATTTTGACCCAGCAGCTGAAGAGAGAGGCTGAAGATGACGGAGGTGTTAATCCTGTGTTTCTGGTGGGCTTCAGCGGGGTCACGGGAAAGGCTCCATCAACCATCGGAACATGTCCTTCGGTATTGTGATCTGAAACCTCCCCCTAAGTATCTGGAACGACATAAACACCAGCATAAGACTTGCTGTTTCCTTTTTCTCACGTACAGGGATAAATATAGATTCAGTGAGGGTGAGAGACAGTAAATTAAAATTCTAAAAGAAAATGTTTCTTTGCAAGTTGTGCTGCTCATCTCTATGAGAAAACATTGAGTGCGTCCAATACCAGGGACAGGATACTGACCCAGAGAGATA
This sequence comes from Athene cunicularia, assembly GCF_003259725.1. Taxonomy (NCBI): domain Eukaryota; kingdom Metazoa; phylum Chordata; class Aves; order Strigiformes; family Strigidae; genus Athene; species Athene cunicularia. The sequence goes on from NW_020799109.1 coordinate 618,809, forward strand.
TGGGACCAGTTCAAGAGCGGGGGGTTATTTGGAAAACGGGAAAGCTTCACACCTGAGACACAATTCTGGGCCCAAGCAGGCGAAAGCCAGCAGCGACCCAGCTCTCCGAGGAGTGAGGGGTTTGGGCCAGCACACGGGCCCGGCTGCCATCGCTCCCCGCAGCAGCACAGCGCTCGCATGAGGATGTGGCAGCGCCGTGTCCTGGTGCATTCCCGGGGCAGCTTTCAGCTCTGTCCCTGTTGTACTTTTATCTTACCTTTCATCATACAGCCAGTAAAAAGATAACTTGGTCTTTCATAGCTTGACCTGAATCTGCAAGACTGGCAGAAGTAAACATCTTCTGATTTCCACTCTGAACAATTTGATATGCAGCTCTGAGAGAGTCTAAAAAAAGACTCCTTTCATCTTCGTTTCCTGAAGTCTTTTTTTTTTATCATATTCTAAATTCATAGATAAAACCCCAGACGATTTTATTGGATTAAGAACGACCACAAACAACACAGAGTGTCTCCCCATGACATTAATATGCTTGTAATTGATATATTTGTTCTGTGTTTTTCTCGTGAGGTTGAGATCACTGTGCTCGCTCTGATGCAGACTCTATCTCCCCACACACGTATGTGCCCAGGTATGTTTATCTATAGTGGCAAAATCGAGAAGAGCGGTAAGTTACACGTCTTACTAGGCTACAAACCCACCCACAGTCTTGTGTGCCCTGATTGCTTCCCCGCAAAAGCGACACGTGGCCCAAGCCCCAGTGGCCAAGAGGATGCAAGACGTCCGGTTGCACAAGGTGTGGCCTGAGCAGCGCAGCCACCACCTCCCCACCACCCCACTGGCTGCGGTGCGTGGCTGGAATGTGCTGGGGTCAATGTTGGGCTAATCCAAATGTTCAGAAGTATCACTGTAAGCTGTTAGCCGCAGTCCCGGTGTATGAGGCGTCCGACAGCTCGTTTGTGAAAAATCAGCTGCTGTACTTAATGAAAGGAGAAGCTAACCCGTAACAGTGTCTGTTTCGTGACATACTTCTCCTTTGTTTTCAGAACATTGAGAAAGACCTGGTGCACTTTCCCGACAGCGTCAGACTCCTTGCCTACCCAAAATGGTGCTGAATGGCTGGTGATCCTCTGTTCAGCTAAAAACGGCGTGTCCAGCCCCCTCAGAATAAATATGCTACACATCTGAGGGGAAATTAAAACTCTGTGAAAAAGGGAAAGTACGATAAAAAGGAGGAAAGTATGATAAAAAAGTAGGATAAAGTCAAGATTAAAAGTTCTTAATTCAGCTCTGCCAGGCAAGAGGTGGACCTAATTTTCACTTTAAATAGACTGGCTCTAGCTTTTATTCGACTATTTAAGAACAAAAATAATTACTATAGTAACCTCACAGCCTAACAGTACTCACGCCTGCAGAAGGGATCAGCCCTGCAGTTGGGTCTGGACAGGCCGGATCAATGGGCCGAGGCCAGTTGGATGAAGTTCAACAAAGCTTAGAGCTGGGTCCTGCACTGGGGTCACAACAACCCCACGCAACACTACCGGCTTGGGGAAGAGTCTGGAGCACAAGGCTTACAATGCTGAAGGAACTGGGGGGGTGTAGTCTGGAGAAAAGGAGGCTGAGAGGAGACCTTAGCACTCTGCAAGTACATGAAAAGAGGTTGTAGCAAGGTGGGGATTGGTCTCTTCTCCCGGGTAACTAGCAGTAAGATGAGAAGGAATTTGCACCAGGGGAGGTTTATATTGGATATTAGGAAAATTTCTTCACTGAACCAGTTGTCAAGCACTGGAACAGGCTTCCTGGGGAAATGTTGGAGTCACCGTCCCTGGGGGTATTTAGAAGACGTGTAGATGCAGCATTCAGGGACATGGTTCAGTGCTGGACTTGGCAATGTCGGGTTAATGGCTGCACTCGATGATCTTAAAGATCTTTTCCAACCTAAACAATTCTATTCTAGGCTTAGCGTGGAATAAGACAGTTCTCACAAGTAAGCGTGTCAATATTTGGTTCAATAGGTAGATTATTATCTGTGCCTCAAGGAAGAAAAACTGGGAAGGTAAGTGTGGTTTTTAATCAGTGACACATCTCGCAGGGTATAAAAAGAACCTTTTAAAAACACATTATTCCCGGGTTGCTTTGACATGACCCAACCTAATGGCACATACATCTTCTCAGTCATAACTCAGAGTAGAACACTTGGAAATCCATCGGCCTTGCGTAGGGATCGCCCCTCCTTCCTTTGCCCCTGCCGATCCGGCCTCTGCACATGGAGGGAGACAGGAATAGAGTAACCCTGTGAGTTCTCAGCATTACGCAAATACGTTACACAACAGAGAAATCTTCGAAGAACCTAAGAAGATCTTTCTCTGAAGCATGCGCAGGGCTGATTCACGCATCGTCTGCCTCAATGAGGCGACGGGATTTTCTCCAAGTGGAGAGGACGGCTAGAGCTCCGCCGGCCGCGGCCACTCCGGGGCTGAAGTCTGGATCCAGGGTTCCTCGGGGTGGCCAGGAACGTTCGCGAGGACTGCAAGTTTTTGGGTCATCGCTTATTCTCTGTAATGAGGGAAGGATTTGGGGATTAATCACAGTGCCTTCCTTTCCTTGTCAGTGTTGGAACAGGAACCCAGAGGAAGGGAGGGGAAGGAGCTCCTTTCTGACCTTTGCTGGTAATTAATCATGAAGTATAAGAATTTGTTTGCCTGCAACCTTGAACAGTGATTGCAAATGATCACCTAGAGATAGGCTTGGGTTATTTTTTTCCTTTCCTTTTTTTTTTTTTTTTTTTTTTTTTTTTTTTT
>NW_020799109.1:621656-650134 GCF_003259725.1 Athene cunicularia
CCCCCCCCCCCTTGCATACAGATAACAGCTGAGTTTTAATTCATTTTAATTCTATTACCATACATAACCATCATGCACTGTGATAAGTATCTCTCCCGTACACAAATGCCTTTGAGAACTACCCATCAAGTACTTATTTAACCTCATTGTTGATGAAAATAATAGCATTTGCTGTATGTGTTTATTTTGCCTCATTTATAGAGCAAATTAACTTTTTTACACAAACACACCAGTATTTCTTTTTCCGTTGACGTTCTTCCCAGCGAGGCTCCACTTTCTAGGTTGCATTCCCTAAAGGTTTTCTACATCTCTGTTAGCGTACCACTCAGTGCATATAACCAGATTTTTATGCTCAGAATTATTATTAAATATCATTAAAACATGACAGAGAGTTTTACTGAAGTGAATGGGATTGGGTTCTTACAGGGAACGCAGCGAATTTAAATTGTGATGTGGAAAAAAATTCTGTCTTTTAGAAAATAAATGCTAAGTTGCTACATATAAACATGTGCGCTGCATTATATAGGCGACATAATACTAAAAAGAATGAGAAAATTTTTATTGTTATTTTCCAACACCTTATGACAGCCTTTTTAGGTGTCTTGCTGAAAAATTATGCAAGCTAAACCGAAGTACACTAAAAAGTCCTCCAGTGGGAGTGGATATTTTTTACTTATGGAAATAAATCCACTGCAGTTGATAGTAATTACAGACTAATGATGAAAACAAGACCAGATTTCTCAGGGTAGAGGACATCCTTACCGTGACGTGCGCTTGGAGTTCATCCGGCTGTAGGCGGACAGTAACCAAAGGTGTGATAAGTGGGATTTACACCGTTCCTCATGTCCAAAGGTGCAGAAATGGTCCTGAGCTGGGCCAGAGGCCCGAGGGGGGCTGCTGGGGGCCCTGGCTCTGACCAGCCATCGTCACCATGGGGCTCACCGCAGACACCCCCTTGAGGCGCTGCCACGTCCAGCCGAGGCCGGAGGTAAGCGAGTGCCTGGGAAGATGGGCAGCACCCCGTGCGCCCTGTGGGGACAGGCGCCGCCCAGGGAGGTGTTAGCCGGGGGGGAGGACATCCTCCTGAGTCTTTCTAACCAGGTGAAAACTCGTGGGATGCTCCTCCACCTGCCTTGAGAACGTCCTTCCCCTCGGTGGCCGTCCTTCCCCTCTTGGAAGCCGCAGCCCGCTCCTGGCAGCCAGGCAGGGTGACGTCGGCTCGGTGCCCCACGCTGCAGCGTCGCCCGAGGAGGGGCCCTTTAGATGAAAGCTGTCACTGACTCACCCGCTCCACTCGCATTCGGCAAAGTTCGTGTCTGTGTTCAGGGAGATCGTCACCGATCTTCATGGTTAATACCTCGCAATCACGCCGCTAGCCTTTCCCAGCTGCCAAAGGAGCTGATGACAGCAAATTAGTTAATTATCGGTCTAATGACAGTATGAATGTCTTCCGTGTTGGTGGCGGGTGTACTTGTGTTCTGTCTTCACCATTGTTGCCCCTGAGCCACGTGCAGCCACAAACGCCACCTCAGAGGGCTGGGCCGGGCACACGCCGCGGATGGGCTTTGTCCTACACGTCAGGGAGAGGACATCTTCCTCGCACAGCTTGGGTGGTGGGATGAAAAACGCGTCCCTGGGATTTGGGCTGTAAGGGGAAAACTCTTAACAAATCAAAGTCGCTTCCAGTTGCACCCGGAATGCCACCTATAAATGCAGCTGGAGAAGAGCAGCACGAATGTAAACCCTGAGCAGGTGCGTGCCCGCGCGCAGGAGGATGCGATTCAGCAGCACCTTCTGCACGTGGAAACGGGACAGATTGGGCAATCGGAACATTTTCCTGTTTTGGAGACCAAACCCGTTAAGCTTTGTCTCGGTGGTGTGGCTTTTTCTCAGCTTTCTCTGTGTGATCACTAAGGGGAGAGACTGGAATACGGGTGAGAATAAACCACACCGGGTTTACAACGTTCATTTTTACCTCTTTTGTTTCCCTACCCACTCTTCGTGGCTTCTGAAACAGCGTGGGGTTGGTGTTTTGTTTTGGGTCGTGTTTTTTTTTTTTTTCCCCTTTCCATTTAAAACGTAAAAGTTTGAGAAGTTTTTTTCTGCAAATAATTAGGCGTATTCATGCATTCCTGCGTCTTCACCTCTTGTCACAGAAAAAAACAAAACGGAAAATATAACCATATGGAGGAGGCAGTAATAACAGGATAAAATACTGCTGACCTCTTATCTCTTTCGCTGGAAATTAGCATTATTTTTTTTCTCATTTGATGCACTGTCATTACAGAGTATGTGTGTGTTTTAGTATTTTTATTAATAAACATGGTAATTTAACAACCAGGTTAATGGCAGCCTTAATGAGAAAGAATATTAATTGGACAGGCTGGGGGATCTTTGGGTGGATGTAGTTTGTAGATTATTTTTTTTTTATTTTTTTTTTTTTCCTTAGAATCTCACTCACCCTGTCCTCGAAAATACCCAGCATATGTGCCAAGGGCTGGGGGTTTGTTTAAATGTTGACAGTTAATGCACACAGCTTGTACTATTTTGTTTCATTTCACAGAGCCTTTTGCACGAATGCAGATTCATGCCACCCCAGCCATGGGATTTACAGATTGCTAAATCTTAAAAGGTTTGCATAAACAGGCGTCTTGCTATTGATAAGACAGACAATGTGACCATCTGTCTTTCTTCTGCAGCCAAATGAAAATGACATAAAGTATGGGTCTTGTCATTTAAAAACTAGTAATTTCCCGGCTCTTGTTAGCATTAATTTAAGCTCTCGCGCTGCAGCGGGCTGCTTGGCAGGGACCCCGAGCCCTGGCACAGCCCTGCCCCGCCTGTCCTGGGCGAAGGGACCCCGTCCCCCATCCGTGCCCCCCGGGCAGCCCTCGCCTCTCCTCCTCGGCCTCCCCCAGACGACCACTGCCCAGCAGTTTCTCTCACCAGCACGAGCATCACCCCACAACGCTCCAGCAAAGCGACCGCTCGCAGAAAACCCGAGCGCGGCGGGCGGCGGCAATGGGTCGGGGCGCACGCGTTGGCTGAAGGCAGAAGGTCAGGCTACGACTGTCCCTGTCCTTCTTCCTCCTGCTCCACCGACAGCTCCTGTGCGCATTGACCATCTTGCTCCGTGCTCTCGTTTCCGACGGCACGTGCTCATTGTGCTGGCGGCCGACCAAGGGCAGGCCACTGTGGCCGGGGACACGGCGCTGCTCTCCGGGAGGCACAAGCCCCACTCCGCTTTTCCTCTTGCTGAGCCGGCAACCAGCCTGTGTCACCCCAGAAAACTTCACATTTAAAAGGCAAATAAAAGCAAACAAACAAACAAACAAAAATCCCCCCCACAAAGCAGATTTATGGAGCTGTTTGTACTTATGAGATGCGGAAGAGACAGCAGCGGTTCAGATTTGCCGTGGAGATGCTCTGACAGAAAACAGGTTTTCTCCAGTGGAACAGGAAATCACCAGCTCTTTAAACCGGTTTGCAAAATGAGCAGATTTATGGTGATTGTGTGATAACAATCTACAGTTTATACTGTAGAGCAGTTTTTACAATATTGTCTTAATGCTGCCTTCAGAACATCACAGGCAATAATGGCGTTTTCAGGCTCTCCATAAATCTCACACGGCTAATAAAGCCAAACGGAAAATTTACCACATACGCAGCAATTCCAAACTTGCCTCCAAAACAGTAAGGGCTTTTTCATTATCCGAGTGTCGCCATGCACATGAAACACCAAGAACTTGTGCTCGGACTACCCGTCATCACACAGGGGATGTGGAAAGAGCATCCTTCTCCCCCCAACCCCCCCTCATTATTAGCTGATCGACATGTTTTGATGTGTAATTGCAGTAGGTGCTGACAGGTTACCCAAACCCTAACTGCGCCATTGCATCAGACGTCAGGAGCCTTCATTTTTTTTGTAATAAAAGTAATAATAATAATAATAATAATAATAATAATAATAATAATAATAATAATAGAACTTTCCACACGTCCTCGCTCACTCAGACGCATGATGACACCAGTGCTGGGACTGGCCAAGGGTGTGCAGGTCCCATCAGAGTCTCACCCCTACACACACCCGAGCACCTGCAGACCCTGCGAATTTAAAGGAGACTTACCAGGTCTCGGAGATGAAACTCCACGGAATTATTGCTACCTCCAGTTCCAAAAGCTGAGAGCAACTGCTTTCCTGTGCACCGCGGCTACCGCCGCGGCTCGTGTGGCAGCGATGGGAGCGAGCAGCAGACGTCTCCGTAAAGCAGCACGGGAGGCTTTGACACTCTGTGCCACCAGGCACTCCCTTCCAGACACCCCATTTATATCTTTAAAACCAGCCTCAAACAGTTTGCTAACTTGTCTTTTATCTCACAAATTAAACGTAGCACGCTGCTTTACTTGCTGTACCCCGCGGGTGGCCACTGAGTGATTTATTCGTGTGCCAGCTCCTTCGGTTCCTGAATTCCTGAAGCAAAGGTGCCTCTCCCCGACACCGTGCCCATGGCACTGGGCGCAGCCCCTCCCGCCGGCCCCGGGATGGACAGAGGGTCTCTACAAGGAGCTTTTGGGTTCTGACTGACCAGCCCTGGGGCGATGAGGCCAGCACTGTTGTCCCCGGGTGCCCCTTCTCTTTGAGATGCTCACCGAGCTGTGTGCCTGACAGCCCTTCAAAGGCACATTTTTCAGCTTCAGTGTCGATGTTTTTCTTGTTAAGTCCGAAGTAAATCTTATTTTCCTGGTTTTAAATGGTGGTGTAACTTCCCGCTAGCAGACTCCAGTCTCACAGAATCACAGAATCATCTAGGTTGGACAGGACCCTGGAGATCATCTAGTCCAACCATTCGCCTAGCACAGTTCCCACCTACAGCATATCCTTAAGCTCTGAATCGACCCTGCTCTTGAACCCCTCCAGGGATGGGGACTCCCCCACCTCCCTGGGCAGCCCATTCCAACGCCCAACAACCCCTTCTGCAAAGAAATGCTTCCTAATATCTAAAACTCCTTTGTGCTGAAAATCCTTAGTGTAGCAGCTTTATAAAGCTGTAACCAGTATGCATGAGACATCAGGAGTCTTCAATTTAATAATAATAATAATAATAATAATAATAATAATAATAATAATAATAATAATAATAATAATAATAATAGAACTCTCTACACATCCTTGCTCACTCAAACTCATTATGACACCAGTGCTGGGACTGGCCAAGGGTGTGCAGGTCCCATCAGAGTCTCACCCCGACATCTCACCCCCAAGCTGATGAGATCTTTGGATAAGTAAGAGTGAGTGGAGCACAGGGTTTTCTACACAGATGGCAAAATAAATAAATTAACAAATTAATAGAGAATCTCTGAACATGAAAAATCTTGCAGTAAAGTTCACAAACGACCAAGCTTGAAGTGGAAAGATCGGGCTTGTCCATGCCATAGCAAGAATCCTTTCAAAACGACACATTCCAGTCCGAGGCAATGCTGAGGGGTCGACACCCTTCTGGCCTTGCAAGGTCGCAGAGATTCGAAGCGCTAATGAATTAGGCCACTGGTTCCCATCCAAGTTCTGTTGAGACCACTTTCCAGGGATTAATCGAACAGTTTTGCAAAACCGATCAAGCTACTGTGATTGCAGAGAAGGTGATGAGAAGGGCTTCCCCTCCAAAGGCAGGTAGCCCATGCCCACCTCTTGCTCACAGGAAATACTAAAAGAAAAGATTTATCTTTGGACTCCACCTGTTTCCCGAGCTAAGGTGCTGTCATTGCTTCAGGGTGCAGAGAACAGACTCAGGCAGAGCATCCGAAGTCGGCACCTTTGCCATGGTCCTTGCACTGTGCTAGCACCTTCCTTCATGTTTCAGCCCAGCAATTAGAAGACTCGGCCTAGGAAAGGGCTCTCCTTGTTTAACGTCTTCATCAGTCTGAAGCTTGACCCGCGTCTTCCACTTCTGTGCGCAACGCCCGAGGCTGGGCTTGAGGTCACCTGCCACGCTAAGGACTGGGTGGGGAATGGAGCAAATCACAAGCTCTTCTCTTCTTGTTGAGGCATGGAAACAAAACTGGTGAGGCCAGAGAGAGAAGCAGCAAAAGGGAGAGCGGTTCTCAGCTGGCCGTTATGTCAACCTGAGGATGCCGGCGCCTGCGGGCCCCGGGCAGCCACGGCTCTCCCCGGCTTCAGAGCCTCATGCTCTGCAAGCGTGAGTTGTGCACAGAGGAATTACACAGAGGACTTGGAAGTCACCCAGTCGTACCCCGACACCCGCCTCTCAACATCAGGGAGTGTGAAGTTTTCAATGGTCAAAGGCACCTGCTGTCTTGAATGTCTTTGTTTCTTTACACGGGCTTACTTTTTCACTCTGAAATTTGTATCTTTATGGCATCCCACTTTGTGTTTCTTCCCTGATGGCTTCAGTCGGGATTTAGAAGGGGCTGCGTGCTAGGACGTGTCTCCCTTAACTGTTCTTTAAAAGCAATGTATAATTTTAATTGCTTAACTCATTCCAAATGGCATAAGACTAAAGGCAATTGTGAAAGCAATCAGCTGGAATAATTTAGTTTACTTCAACCTTCTTTTTAATCTTCCATTTTTAACCTGTTGCTTTCCTTCTCAAAAAAAGCAAATGGTAAAGTGTATTAACAAAAAGCTGTACGGCACCGCAAAGGTGAGATAAGCATCGTCTCCATCCCAGCTCCTCTCGGAACAACCGGCTCCTGTTAACTGCACTGGGTCTGATTTTTTTTTCATCAGGGTTTATGGAAACTTTTCAGACACGAAGCTGTGAGCTGGGAGAGTAAAGAAAGGACAGGAAAAAATTTTAAAGTATTTCCAAATACCGCATGCAATGTCTTACATGGCAGTTCATGTCCTCAGCGGGGAGTCCCTTGTTTCACAGTTCCTGCAGCACCCGGTGCTGCTCGGGAAAGGGGGGGGTACATTGGCCAAGTTCCTCGTTCAAAGCTGACAGGGCAGTAGCGGGTCCATTCTTCATGCTGAAAATAAAAAAAAATCCAGCAAAACAAACCAGAGAGTAATCTGTCAAAAGCCCGTCCAGAGCCTGCAAACTGTCCCCCAAAATAGCAAAGCGGGATCCAGTGGTTTGTAGGACAAGTGTTAGACCAGACTCACCATGAGAACGGGCAAAACAGAGACAGAGGAGGGGACCCTGACACCCGGGGCAGGGAGGGACACGCCGTGTCCTCCACACCACAGCGACAAGAGAAGACAGGAGTGCGGAGTGTTGGCATTGTTTTCTGTCCAAACCCTGTGACGTTACCTCTGTAAGTGTGGGGAGGAAAGACACACATTTTTTTTTTTCTTCTTTAATAGATTTCTGTGCTCTGGGGGAAATATTCCAGGGCTGCCCTGATCGAAACGGGAGGTGTTGTGGCAGCCTCAGTGAAAACCCCTGCAAGTGCCAACAAAGGCAGGATTTGGCCACTTTTGCAGATCTTTTGCTCCGGTGAGCCCCAGGGCAGGGCAAAGACATGGGACGTCGCCTTGTTACTCTGGGTAGGATCTGGTCATTGAGGACAACCACTGCAGAACACGCCAATTCATCTGCACGAGCTCTACAAGCCCCGTACTCCGCGCTGATGTAAGAGCGTGATGGAAATCATGGGTACAAACACCCCTCCCCTGACCACAACAGATGCCTGTAATCAGGTAACCCATCAGGTCTTGTCACGTGTGAATCTTTCTTTTTCGCTGTGGAAGGGTTTTGCCCACTTTTTGCTGTGAATTAAAGGAAAAAAAAAATTATTTAATCAAATAGGAAATGGTACAGTCTTCCGAATTCATCCGAGGTGAAGTGATTGTATTTCATTTCAACCTAAACCAGGTTTTCTCTTTTGGCTACAGAGCTGAAGAAACTACTGTTTGCTCAAAACAATTTTAAATCCACTTCTGTTTTCCACCTCTGTTGAACACTGCCTCCGCAGCACCCTTCATATCTCCCAGGCAACCCAAACATCCTAAAGGAAGTATGGAGAGAGAGACTTACTTCTCCAAGACACATTTACATGAGCTCACAAACACTTCAGCGACTTCTTTTCTCCTTTCAGGTAGCAATCCCACACTCAGCATTCGGCGTGTTTTCCCAGCCAGAGCCTCCCCAGGCAAGCCAGCCGCAGGGAGTCTGCGGGTGACCTCCTGACCCTGCAAACAGACCCGCAGCCCCCAGGCGGGAGGCTTCGAAGATGCACGAGTACTTCACCAGCAGAAACTCCAGAAATCTTCACAGCAATAGAAAGTCCCTTGGATACATAAAAAAGACATGAGAAGAAAAGGCAACTGTTAAGAAGAAGTTGGTTTTCTTTTTAGCTGGTTCAAATGGGACTTTCTCAGAAATCTGTGTTTTAATCCAATAGAGGATCCCCTTCAAAGCTTGGCTTTCTCTTGAGCTATGCTATCAAAGCGAACTCACAATTCCAGCTGATCAGAAGGCAAGGAAGACGCTTCAAATGAAATGCCCAGAAAATTAGATTAATCAGAGTTGATAAGAATCAAGTGAGACAATTCTGCAGTGTGAACACGACTGAAAATTGTAAGATAACTGATAAAGCATTCCAATGACAATATCTGATTAAAATAAACAAGTTATTATTTTCACAATAATTTGTTTAGCAGTGTCACACTACGCTGTGAATGAGAAGAGACAAAAGCATCTTTGTGAACTAATTACTTTAAAAAATCCTATTAACATAACAATTTGATCCGACCGGTTTTGAGGTGTCCCTGTTTAGAGCGTTCATCCCTATGACAACAGAACTTTTAAAAATGCTTCCATTATTTTGGGACAGAACATCATTGAAGGCGTTATCCTGGTAAGATATTCAAAAATTTCAAGAATAATTTAGGAGAAAAATAAAGTTCAGAAAATCCTCTACAGATAGCCCTGAACCTTGAACACAAATGTTAAAAAAATTCCTTCAAGTCTCGGTTACAAAATATGGTAACGTGAGGTCCCAGAAAATCTAGTTTTAACAGACTGTCAGGTGGAAATATGGCTTTGGACACTGCCCGATTGTAATTTATGTGACTTCCCTATTTCTTAAGTACATGCAAATTAATGATGCCTAGGATTCCCTATTAATTTTTTTCCCCTTTCTTCCATGGATAGATATTCCACTGGAAATCTAAAATACGTTGATTTAACGCTTTATTTTTCAGGATTTCTGAAGTAAAAGTTCAATTTTTTTTTTTTTTTTTTTTTTTTTTTTCCGGAAAGACAGAAGAAAAGGCCAAAGAAACAAAATGCAATTTCCAACTCTTCAAGTACAAATCCTAAAGCTTGTCAGCTTCACAAAGTGGTACCATAAAGTGTAATTTACTATGGAATAAAATTAAGCTCAACTAGACATAGACCACTGGCATGTTGAAAAAAGACTCATCACAGAATTTAAACAGCAGCTAGTTTGGGTTGAGATGTAATTTGAACTCATTTTTCCCTGCATTTTGGTATGGAACAGCCTTCAAGAAGCCCCTCCCCTGGGGCAGAGCCCCGGTTGGACAAAGGCCGCGTCCCCCAGCATCCCCACCCCTCCAAGGGTGCTGTGTGGCGGGAGGGTTTCCAACAGCAGCTCTGGCAGAAGGACAGGAGGGATGGAGCTTGGCTTTTTGCATCCTCGTTCCAGCTGTGAAGGGGCTGACGCTCCTCACCCCGCTGTGACCAGCCTCCCCTTAACGCTCACGTTTGCGGGAGCAGCAAACGCTAACATCTCCATTTTATTCCCGAAGCAGTCACCTTCATAACGGTGAAGAGGATCATAATGTATATTCTTCCCATGAAACATCTTCTCTTTATGACCTTTTCTACAAATCAAGTCCCATTAGGTTCCCAGAGTTATGATGTGATTCGATCATTATTTGCTGTGTTTAGGTTTGTGCCGGGTATTTATCATCTGGTCTGTTTTACCAGCTAATAGCAAAAGACAGTTCTGCTGTTTGCAGCTGAGCGTGGTGTGATGCCACACGCACGGAAGAGGGCGAGAGGGGAAAAAGGCAGATATCAAGCAGTGTGCGATCCTCGGGTTTATAATCCTTGGGAGATTGGATCCATACGAATTAAAAATAAAAATGTTTTATTTGTTTTTCAAAGGAGAGAAAGGCTTTGGAAGAAAAAATGTGAAGCGAACTGCGAAAATGTCCCTAAATCGACCAGGGAAATACCGGAACATATTAGAGGAACTTCAGCAAGGAAATAAAAGTCTGTATGTGCTACTTCATTACGTGGGTTTAGGAGTGATTTTGGAGCTGTGTGCAGAAGTCGAAATTTAAAAGCTGTCAGAGACTGAACCCTTTGACCACCCAAACCCGACGTGGCAGAGGCAGATCCTGCTGCCAGGTCGGTGCAGGTCGCAGGCGGGTACCGTCCACAGCAAAAGCCTCCGCGGCTCTGGAGGCAGCAGCTCTCTGTTTCCCTGAGATGTTTTACAGCTGTAATTGCTGTTCGACCAGATGACTTGATACCGTGCGTAGCTGCCCTTGATTCTTCTCACTTCTGTATTCTGAAGTGTTTGACTTTGAAAGAGATGAGATTTTTTCCTCCTCGTGCATGCGCTTGTGACTTTTGTGGCATCTCTCCGCTTCTGTTTTCTGAATAATTCACAAAGAATTCCCCAAAATGGCAAATTCTAATGCAGGGAAACATGTTGTTACTTAGAAGAGGCTCTAGTAGGCAAAGATCTAATTAGGGATGAATCTGAAATAATGCAGAAAACTTCTCAGGTTTCTTATGGAAGCTTACACCTTCCGAGGACACCACTGTGGGCTTTAGTCCTGGGTGAAAAGCTGAAGGGAGAAGTTGTCTGATAGGAGCTGCTCCGGCCATGGGATGGGGGGCAAGAGTTTGGCACCTGGTCTGATGGGATCACCAAAACTTGCCACGTGAGGTGAGAGGTGAAGGGCTCAGGGGGATGAGGGCGGAAAGGATGGGCTGAGTGCCCGGGGACAGGGACAGCCACACCAGCGCCCCGTCCCCACGCCTCCTGCCGTGTGCGGCACAGCCCGAACGAGCAACCGGACACCAGCGGCATCTGCATTCCTCCCTCGCCGCGTTCACTAAGTGAGCATCGCTAGAACGCTGATGATTTCAGTGTGGTTTGGGGAGGAGAACCTGAGTGAATCCCTGTTGCAAGTTTAAGGACCAGGACTATGTATTCACTTTCACCAGATTAGGTTGATTCACAGTGTGCGTTAATGAAGTGTGTTGCTATGGTGAGGCTAGTTTCAAGGGCGTCTGTTTAAAGAAATTTTTAAAAAAAAAAAAAAAAAAAAAAAAAAGCAGCAGAAGAGTAAATTGTCCAAATCAGATCAATGAGAAACCAATTTCTAGTGTTGCACCATTTTTTTGCCGGTTCTGGCTTAGGTGAATTAAGAGCAGCCCAAGGTGGGAGCGCAGAGTGCTCCTGAGAGCGGAGCAGAGGGGGAGGATCCCTCCTGGACGCGGTGGCCGCACTGCTCTGGCTGCAGCCCAGGATAGAGACTGGATCCAACCAATTCCTCACCCACCCACCAGCCCACCCACCAGATCTCTCTCTCCAGCTCAGAGAGGAGGATGCTGTGGGGGACTCTGACAACAGCCTCACAGAAATCCCGATAGCTGACCTCCGTAGCTCTTCCCCTGCCCAGCGATGTAGTCACTCCATCATAGAAGGCCACTAGGTCCAAGGCTCCTTAATTAACTTTTCCATTGTGTACCTTGATTAGATTACTTTTCTGCCTCCAGGCTACATCTCCAACTTTACAACCTCCTCACAATGCGGTTTCACAGCTCTCTAAGCTATATAGCACAATAAAAATTAGTTTTAACCGTTTCTGTCAAGATTTATAACACCCACCTCGCTATACACGGCATAAACAGAGGAAAAAACAAAAGCAGTGTGTGGTCAGGTCTCGCCGTGGCCAGACACCCTTCCTCATCCCTGGCAGGACAGGAGCGCTGGGCTCCTGGAAGGCAGGCTCAGCAGCCCCGCTCACGGCAGCCGGGATGGGACTGGCAGTAGGGTCAGTTCTGCCTCGCTGTCCCCCTTCCCCTGAAGGCTGTGGCCTTTGCTTTGCCCGCGCTCCACCGCGGGTCTGCTGCCGCAGGTGAATTTACGCGTTGTCATCCGGAAAAGGCTGTAACAAGGAAATGATCGATGGCTACTGTTAAAAAGCTCATCAGCTTCTGACGTCCGGGGCCGTAGCGGAGCTGCAGCCTGCGTACGCCCCACTCCTGGCAGAGGGATGGAGGCCTCCTTGTCCCAAATCCAAATCCTCCCTTCCCGCTCCTTCTCCCACAGCTGTTGCTCAGTGTTCTCAAGCCAGTAAAAAGCGTTCCTGTGCGACAGGTTTTGGATCCCCCCCCCCCAAAAAAAAATGCCCTCAACTACTATTTGTTCTGGAGGAGAAGGAGGAGAAAGAAGAGGAGGAGGAAGGCTCTTGCCCTCTGTGCCAGCCAGTGGCACCTGGTTCCCGTCCGAGGGACCCAGGCTGAAGGATTGAGGAAGAGGCGTCTCCAAGTTGATGGGTGAAGCTCAGTGTCACGGCGCGAAGAAAGGAAAGAAGAGAAATGAGCACGGAGCAGTCAGGCAGCTCCCCTTCCATGGCCCAAATTAGCTTGATCTTTCTGTGGGTTTTTTGTTGTTTTTTTGTTTGTTTGTTTGTTTGTTTTGTTTTTTGTTTTTTTTTTTTTTAATTCAGCTGGATTGCTTTGTTTTCCTTTCAGTTATTTACACATTCCTAGGAGGCACTGTGAAGCCTGGAGGTGATTGATGTCTATTTGTTGAGTCTGGGGAGAAGAAAGACCAACTTTCTCAACTAGAGAGCCGGCACGATGGCTCTCGCTGTTCCTAGCTCTGGCCCCAAATCCCGGCCAGCTCTTGTTCTTCAGTGCTTCCCTCCTGCTGCCTGCTTGCCCCCGCCTGGCACAATAACTTCAATATAATTCCTTCCAAACGTGGTCAGGTCCCAAGCACTCTTCTGCGGTTCTGAGCCTGGGAACAGCGGTTTAACAAAACACTGAAGACTGGGGAAAATGTGGGTGTAACAAAGAAACGAGTTGATGTAAGAAAGAGACATTTAAGCAACAAAACTTTTAGCGGCGTGATTGGTCTGTTTATTTACTGATTCTTTGGTGGGAAACTCCAGTCTCTCTCCCCAGAGCCACCGGGGACAGAACATCTGCCACCCTGGTGAGTTCAGCGGCATCGCGGTGCTGTTGTTAAGCTGGTCTCATTCCCCTCCCGGTGTGTACCCGCGCTTTCAGCAGGTATTTATGTCACCCTTTGATTCAGCGTTCAAACCTCCAGCAGAACTTTGTCACATGATCAAACTAATTATAAAGGTCAAGGCATTTGCAACATAAAAGAGCAAATATAAAGGTCCTTTTCTTCCTGTCACCGCTGTCAGGTAGAGGTCACAGCGCTGCCAAACCGATGCTGAGATTTCAATGAAAGTGATGCAGCGTTGGTACAGCTGGGCTGAAACATCTTCCCTTTGAAAAAAAAAAAAAAAAAAATTGAAAAAAAAAAAAAAAAAAAAAAAGAAAAAGAAAGTCCCCAATCCCCTTAATAGTTTCCTTGATGGCTTTCGCTGTGTTGCAGCCTTCACTCACCGCTCACGCCATTAACAGCCCGGTTTAACCTGTGCAGGGAGCAGCACTCAGTCATCGCTTTGGGGTATTTCTGTTATTAACGCTCACTCCTTTTGCTGTCGTGGAGACTTCAGTAATAGTCATATCCTTGACCAACTAATTTGGAAAGGTCAAGCCCAAACTCAGAAACGCTCATTAAGGTTTTATTGGCTATACACTCAGAGCAAAGACCAGGACAAAGCCAAAGAGTTTCTCTTGAATGTGGGCACTTGCATGCTTCAGCTCAACCAGCCTCTCTCCTAGAGGCATTTGTTCTCTCCCAGCAATGTATGCAATTTCATCAGGTAAAATTGAAAATCCCACTGATGCATTTGCTACCTTGACAGTATAATTTCTCAGTGTTTGACCACAAATTCCATTTAATTCATTGCGGGCTCAGGATGGCATGTAACAGGGGCTGCTTCCAGGTGTGCCCTTAATAATTTTTTCCCCTGCCCCACTGAAGAACTCCGTTTTTACATATTCCCTCTCAGGCTTTTTGGCGTGGTGGAACCATTAAAACAAGGGAGATCTGCCCCTATCTAACCCGAGCCTGTCCTGGTCCCCCAAAGCCCTCCTCCAGGTCCCCCGCCTGTCGCTCACTGGGTTTGGGTCAGCGGGTGGGAGTTTTCACAAGTGTCCTGGAGCAGGACCCACCTTGGGCACCTTCCCCACGGCCCCATGACGCTCTTGCTCTTCCCAGCCTCGCTCCCCACCCCAGCTGCCACCTGCCAGCACCTCGCTCCCGGCAGAGCATCCCACCCTGCCGTGGGCACACGTCCCCGGGCGCCCCTCCCCAGCCCCCGCACCTCTCCTCGCCCCGGCTGTCCCCTCTCAGCTACAAGTCCCCAGGCTGATCTGCCTCTGGATGGGCACTGGGCCCAGCTGGGACTGGGAAAGGACAAAATCTCATGAAAATTACTCTCTGCGAAGAGCAGGTTTCCCCCCAATACCAGAGACATCCAAATGAGTGCAAGTGCGTAACTCTTCTCTAACTTCTCTAACTCACCTCTGACTTCTGTCCTTATTTATCTCTGTCATTTTACACAGTTACACGTACGTGCTTCAGTGTTCTCCTTTACATTTCCTAACACAAAGAGACACCTGATTGTCCTGAAGATGTGAAATAGCAAGGCTGCTTGCTAGCTGGGAGCGTAAAACAGAGCATGCCATAAGGTACACACAACTGAAAAAAAAAAAAAAAAAGTGGTAAAACCTAAAAAGCTAGTATTTATTCGGAATAAGAAAACAAGAGCTACGGAATGAAGGTGTTCAAGAGCACATCTTGGAAGTGGGAGCTGCTTTAGAAAACCAGTGTTGGGTATCAAACTGGCAGAGCGAAAATCTGAAAGCTGCAGATCTTGGAAAACACATCTCAAATTCAGTAAGAGATCAGGATTTCCATGAAGCACTGTGATTCCTCCATTTAGGGATAATAATCTACATTGTTCTCAGAAAGCAAGGTGTCAGCAGCATAAACCAAATAGGTAATAGACACTTCTTAGACATCATGAGGATAATGGCTCCCAAGACAAAATGAGGCGGGTTATTTTTTATCATGAAATACTCCTGAGAGTTAGACAGTCACCTGGTTTTTAATCCAGACATTGCAAACCCAAAGGAATTTTGTTTGAGTGTGACAGGGAGCGGGAAAGGTTTTTGTCTCATGAAAATTCATTGGAAATTACATCAGCACTGCTGGGAAGGCAATAGCATCTAGCTGCCTCATCCATATATATCCCATTTACTAAAGTCTCGATCTATACGGTACTAATGGTCCCGACCAAGAGAGCATGGTACATCGAGGAGCTGCTGACCCGTACAGCAATTACGTGCAGGCCGGAGCGCTGCTGAGCGCACCCTGTGTCCGCGGGATGGGCTCCCCCGGCGAATCCCGATGGAGGAGCCTGCGGCAGCTCCCGCTGGCACCGGCACCTACACTGCCCGGCCAGCCGTGGCTTTATCTTCCAGTGAAGCCGCACGTCCTGGTGTGAACATCCTTTTGTTTGACAGCAGAGATGATGGATTGGGTTGTTTTCTCCTAGGAAAATCCTAAAAGAGCTCTACAGGCTAAACTGCCGAGGCGCTTCTCCACGGATGGGCTCTCGCAGCCTGCCCTGCCCGGGCGGGAGGACACGTGGGGTCCCACCATCTGCAGGGACGTCGGGTTGCCACGCCATCTGCTCTTCCCCGCTGGGGTTTACTGCAATAACGAGAATCCTAATCCATACGTGTTGCCCTTACCAACACCCGCCTAACAACCCCCCGCCCCAGTGCCTTACGGAGACTTGCAATTATTAGCGTGGGGTGGTAGTAGAAACCCTTGGAAAGCAGATGATTGATATCAATAAACCAGTATTTGAAAAACAGTTTGTGCATGCCCGATTCATCTAATAACCCAATGATATGCGTGTTTAAAATGCCCCCAGTGTTTGCTTTGCTGTCTTTTCGGAACAGAAGGGAAGGTGGGAGTCTCTCCAGGGCCTGAAGAACCGTTCCCCATCTCCTCTGCTGCGGTCCGTGGCTGCGTGCCTGCTCTGCTCTGCCTCTGCTCCATGTTTACCCCCACCCAGGCGCTTCCAGTCCTTCCTCAGCCACACACCCTCCGGGCACTGCTGTGCCTGGCGGCACAGGGGCTGCGATCCAGCACTCGGTACCCACAGCTCTCGCAGGAGAGAAAAGAAAAATCTTCCCAGTGTGCAGGTCTTGGAGAAAGCATAGTTGGGGTCATCGTCCTTTCAAATCACTCACCATTTCCCTTTCTCCCGGCCCTTTCTGAGGCCTGCTTGTCTAGCGCAGGTGAAAAGCTTCCTTTTCTTTCCAAGAAAGAGCCACAGACAAAACCTGCAGACATGAATTAAACTGCAATTCATCCCTATCATGATAGAGTTTATTCTGAACTGAGATAAGGAATGAAAGTAACACTTTTTTTTTTTTTTTTAACTGCATTTCTTCACAAAAGACTTGTTTATATCAGACTTTGCTGATCAGATATAGATAATAATCTCTTTTTAACCAATTAATTGTATCTGCAACATCATGCTTTTTGCATACCTTAAAAGAAATCGAAACATCATCTGCATATATGAATTGTAAGACAGGCAGCATTCCCATCAGACAACGCCACAGGTGACCACCGGCAACCAGCAGAAACTCTTTCCCAACCCCCAGGGCTGGGAAAGCAGCAGAACTGGCCGGTGTGGGCTTTGTCCCCAGGTTAGTGTCACTCCTGGTGTTCCCCCTTTCTCCGACCATACGCTCCCGCTGCTGCATCACCCAGCGAAGGGTCACTCGCCCATACAATCTCCCCATCGGGACTCCGCGCAGATGAGCAATACGGTGACAAAATCAGCTTTTTCAAAGTGATTATCGTTTCCTCTCAAGAGCATGAACAAGTGCAAGAAGTGAGGGCTTTTGCCAAAGCTGCGTGTGCCTCTCCCTGCCGCACGCTCTCCCTCAGGGAGGGTTACGGTTACAGTAGCACAGGCGCTTCAGCATCTGCGGATCAGGCGCCACGTCCCCACAGCAACACACCGCCCGGCCTGTGTCTCAGAGGCTGCTGGCTCTTGGTGTGACGCCTTGGCCACGGGACCCCAGCCAACGGGGGTCTAATCTTAATCTGGATTTATTTTTTCCTATATTTTAAAATTTAAAAAATAATGGCATATTTTATTATATGAAGATATTTAAATTTTTAAAGTATCTATAATTATATATGTATACATTCTTAAAAAAATATTTTACTTTTTTTATATGAAGGAAGACAAAAAATTGAGGGGCTGTACCGCAGATGTCAAGTACAACCCATCACCAAGATAAACGCTGTCCACACGTGCAGTGATTGATAGCGGTAAGTACCAGCATCATTTGATTTCTTGATAAACAAGACCAATCTCCAGGCGTCAAAGGTTCCCCAAGCAGCAGGTGTGCCCAGCTGTGCAGCCAGCTGGAGACGGCCCCGCAGAGCGGCCAAGGGCCGCGGCAGCGCGGGGCGGGGGGCGTCAAAGGTTCCCCCACCCAAACCTGCGTCACAGCGTATTAACTCCAGCTGTGATTAATACATATTGGCAAGAGGTTCAAGGGAATTCTCGTCGCTGATGCCCAGGCTGCATTTATTCTGTTGATAAAGATGATTCTTCATCCCCCAAGACTATCCAGTTGACATCTGTTATGTCTACAAGGAACTTCTTCCTTCACCGCTGCAATAAAGAGCAGCTTTATAATTGACTTCAGTAGAAGTCAGATCACCCTATATCCGCACACGCGAATAAAAGATCGAAAAGAGAAGCAATGACCTCAATCTATTCTCCAAACTTTCATCATTACTCTCTACAGCTCAAGTCCTCTTCATTCCAAGCTTGCCCTGGATTTAAAATTCACAGCATGTGTACAGAAAAAAAAAAACAAAACAAAACCAAACCAACAGAAAAAAAAAAAAAACAACCAAACTTTAAATGGCAGAAATCAACAAATACAGTGATGCATTATCAAATTAAAGATTAGAAATAGAAATGTTTCTTGTAAAGTATAAGCCTCACCTTGATCCATGCGTTTTAAAAAAAAATCAATAAAATAATGTGCAACAGCCATGCAAGGCTTCTCTTAATGACTTGTGTCTTAATAAATACCATATTCATTACAAACCTACATCAAAATATATTATCTACACTTGCCCATGCTACTTTTCCTTGATTAGAAAGCTTCACCTTGCTAAAGCATGAAAAATGGATAAGAATGGAACAGAATACAAAAGGGCCACTTATTATTTGTCAGCTGGCAGGGTTTGCCCTTTTAAAGCAGATATCAAAATTTTAAATGTGCTCTTATAATAGCGGCAGATTCCGTCTGGAGCCGTCAGTGACAGACGCTGGGGAACCGCAGAATCTTTGGGCACCGTTGTATTAATATTAGAAATGTTGCGCCTTTCTGGGTTGAGCAGCGATCGCGCTGCTGGCTCAGGGAAGATCGTAGGGAGCACATTTGCAGGAACCAAAGCCAAGAGGGGGTAATTAATCCCTTTCTCCAGACCGTTAAAGGCGCAGGCAACAAATCACCTGAAATTACAAATCGCGCTCGTACGCTTCTACCCTTGGAGAGAACAACAGCAGCAGCAACAACAACGTGACCGGAGAGGTGGGCTGGACGTGCTGCGGTTGTTGTCGGGGCATTGCTGAGGTTCCCCGTCCATGGGGATCCAGTTGAACCTCATCCTTGGGGATCCTCACACCTCAAGGGAAAAACCCGTGGGACCTCCTGCCTTGTGTCGGCACCCTGCGCACGTGCCTCAGCGCCCTGTGCCTAGGTGCTGCGCCCGCTGCCGTTGCACCCGCACGAGCAAGCTCGTCCTCACACGGCGGTTGTGTCGGGAGCGAGGCGTGAACCGGGGTTGTTCTGTGTGCTGGAGGCCTCACGATGTCAGGAGATGGCACGAAGCTGCCGAGATGGCTGTGCCCTAAGGTGCTCCCCCACGTTTAGCCTCCCCAGGGGACATCCCCCTCCTGGCACCTTTCCCAGCACATATTGGGGATCCCTGAACATCTCCCCGTGTTTCAGGTGCTGCACAGAGCAGCTGGGATAGACGCGTCCACAGCCGGCAGAAATTCTTGTAGGATTGCAATGTCTGCTGTATGATCTTCGGCATCACCTTCGTCAGTCTTGGGCCTTGATTGCAAGGCTGAGCATCCCAGGTGTAAACACGGCCCCCCAGGAATGTCCTCCTCACGTCTGGGAGGCAAACACCTCCCTGTATTTATCCCGTGCAGCCCCTTGTGCCAGGGCTGGCGCACGTTTCCCCGTAAATAAAGCCAGATTTCTTTGTGACAACAGAAAGTTGTCCCCGAGGGCCGGGCAGGGCACACAGCCCCGAGGGGGCGGTCCTGTCCCCGCGCGCTGTCTCGGGTGGGCGCTCCGTCCCCGCTGCGGTGCGGCTCTGACCCGGCGCCTTCGCGCGGGGGGATGATCAATCACAGGGTTTGTGTTTTCACACTGCGCACGAGGTGTTTCGGCTGGTTTCTGCGCAGCTCCAGGAGCGCCTGGAGCATTTCTCACTTAGCGTGGTACCTGGGAAAAATACGTGTGGATGTGGCTTTCGGTTATGTTGGTTTATTTGACTTTAGGTAGCACTCTGTCAATTAATGGAAGTAACAAACTCCCTCTTCGCTTACCTGCAGACCGTCTGACTCCATCTTTCTTTCCTTGGTCCATGAGCACGAACACTAGGAGATCTAATTTCTTCGAGATATTTACTAAAAGATTTAATAATGGTTTTGGATTATTTATTGAAGAGAGACAGCAGTTTTTATCTTAAACAGTACCGGAGATCCTTCTCTGCAGTTGCCTAAATCAATTGATCTGATAATAAATTCCACCCAGTGAGCAAGCCGGCAATATCAACTAGGCAAAAAACCCGAACTGCCCTCCTGAAATATTATCATCTAATTAAGATTAAACATTATTGCTACCCACATAATTTTACGGCCTTCATAAGCAAGGTCTTTTGGATATATCCGTCTCCTCCCTGCTCATGGGACTGCTCATCTGTGGTAGAGAAAGGAAACACGCAAGTCACTGCATCAAGGAGTTGGGATGTTGCTGCTTTGACCTTCGTGTCTTGACCACAGCAGGGATGGGGCCCAGCCCCTTTTTCTCACAACAGTACGGGCTCGGCTGAAATTTCTTGAGAAGCAACAAACTGCTGTTGTTTCCTCCAATAACTCATCCCAAGGAGATGAGTTTAAATGAATAAATAAGCAGAATATGCATATTTCAATGAAAGCACAGAGTTGGCCGTTTGCAAGGAGCTATGTGCAAATACAGTGGAAAATGCACAATTTAACCTTCAGCCTGATTTTTCTCTTTGAGCAGATTTCCCCTTTCCTCGGCGGATTACCGCTCCCGTACCAGAAGCTGCCCCACGAGCGCGACTGGCTGGGCCGGGGCAGTGTTACCCACTGCAAGGTGAGCGGCTCCGGCACACGCAACCCGGGCGGCCGGTGGGGAGGGTCCAGTCCGGACAGCTCCTGCTTAGATCCTCGAATGCAAAACCCCCTGGCACCACCCCTGAGACAGAAAATAACACGGGCAGATCTGTGAGGATGCACTCTCAATACATATTTGGCCACTCTCAGGTCATATCTGGCTTAAACCTTTCCTAAAGCATTTCTGAAAAATCTGAAGCTGTCTCCAAAGAGGAAAATGCAAATAAATAAAGAGGTGGGTTGTTTTTTTTTTTTTTTTTTTTTTTCTAAAGGCAGTGAAGGGGATTAGTGCGAGTCACACCCCCTCTGCTAGCATTTGCATTCAGCGTTCTGATGGCACTTGACTCTGAAATCATTCCAGTAAAGCGGAAAATTAATATTCTAATATGTCTGCTTCCCCAGCAACTAGAAATAAGTAAAGTGGAAGTAGTAGAGAAGAAAATGTTTTAGTATTAACTATGTATATGAATATTTATTGTAACTTGCCATCAGACATCTGCCTATCGGGGTGCCTGTTCGCTCATATGTACTGTGAAACACGGTGGGAGCCACAGCAGCAATTATTTTCATATTGTATAGAAAGGAGGTGAACAATTAATTCCTGATGCTCTTTGGATTAGCTTTTGCCATCGTTTTTTGCTCGGATATCCAGTGTACCTTGCAGAGTGCGCTGCAGGAGGGATTCCCACCAGGTGCCTTTGCTTCCCTCAGGAGTGTGTGTGGCTGTGGGCACGGGTGGACAGGACATGGGGGCTGGGGCTGGGGCTGGGGCTGGGACACCCCCCCCGGGACCCACAGCCTGGTCAAAGTAAGGGGTTTTGCAGGTCACATGCACCCAGAGCCAGGCCCCCACAGCCCCAGACACAGCCACGGGGATGGATGTGGAGCCAGGGACAGCCCCAGGGTGGTCATGGGGACATTCCCAGGGACAGGGATGGCCACAGGGACAGCCATGGTGAGGGGAATGGGACAGCCGTGGGGACATTCATGGCGATGACCATGGAGATGGAGACAGACATGAGGACGGCAACAGCCACAGGGATGGGAACAGCCATGGGGGCAACCACAGGGATGGTCATGGGGAAGGGAAGAGAGATGGGAAAGGGGATGGGAAGAGGAGTGGAGGTGGCCACAGGAACAGGGGCAGCCATGGGGACAGCCACGGGGATGGCAAAGGAGATGGCGATGGCCACAGTTCCGGGGACAGGCCTGAGGATGCCACAGGAATCACATCCAAGCTCGCCGCCGCCCCAACACCCTACACCACATTGTCTCCT
Organism: Athene cunicularia; assembly: GCF_003259725.1. Taxonomy (NCBI): domain Eukaryota; kingdom Metazoa; phylum Chordata; class Aves; order Strigiformes; family Strigidae; genus Athene; species Athene cunicularia. The sequence goes on from NW_020799109.1 coordinate 643,521, forward strand.
TGGGCTGCGCTTACCTTTAACTTCTGTTATTTGTGGATACAAGTATCTCCAAGTGCCAGCAGCAGAGAGATAAACTGAGCGAGGTGACCCACGCGCACCGCGTCGGTGTTCGCTCAGGGAGGAAACCCTGGCAGAGGTCTTCGAACTGCAGTTTGGTATTTGGAAACTTATAGTTGATTGGAAAATGCATGAAGTCTCACTTTTCTGTAGGAAAACCGAATGTTTATAAATTAATGAGAATACATAAATTTAGATTTTTCATCAATATTTATAAATATTTATGTTTGTTTAGCACGATCCCTTTTCTGTAACTTTGCTTCCTACTCTTACAGTAAACCTGAAAGCCTAAGCATGTACAGTGCCGGTTTGTGTGTTTAAAATTAAGTTTAACGTTCACTTAATGATTTATGGTAAGCATGCCATGGGCGTAAAGGCTTCCTTACCCATTTTCTTTATTTGATTCTGCCTACCTAGGGGTAAGACTGCAGATGTGTTTCTGCACTGGTCTAGTTGGCCGCGGTTTCACGCAGCCCCTTCCCCACTGGGATGGGGCTGGGGGAGTTTCCTGGTGTGGCCCAGGATTGGGGAAGGCCATTATGGTACGGGAAGAGTCTTCAGGAGTGGTGGGAGCGCCAACAGCCACTGGTGTCCACGCTGGGGGCTTGGACACCTTTGCAGCACCAGGGAGGGGTCTGCACAGCGCCGGTGCTGCGTCCGCTCCCCTGAAATTATGCAGCTCGTCAGATGAAAGTGAACTCAGCATAAATGCATCAGCGTAGTTCACCTGTGTCCATATTTTTGTGTGTTTAGAGAGAGGATTTTGTAAGTCAGCAAGCGCGGGGACTGGGGCGGGAGGAGGTCTGCCAGCAGAGCGCACGGGAGGAATAGTGGCAGCAGAGCGGGAGCCCCAGGTCACGCCGCGGGGCGCTGGGGTTGGGTGTCTGTTACTCACAAACGCTGAAATCGCCGGGGTGGAAAAATTGTAGGTGTAGTGTCAAGCACAATGTACTGGTTCTCTGTTCAGAAAAGACTAAATCCACTGGGCGTCCGAGGTGTCGATGTGTTTCCTCGCTCCTTGCCGGGACGGGCGCTGGGCCAGCAGCTCTCTATGCCCACCGCCCCGCAGCAGCGGCGGGACGGGACAGGACGGGATGGGACGGGACAGGACGGGACAGGATGGGTCCTTCAGGGGCCAGGGACCTCCTGTGGAACAATCCTCGGTCACCCGTGGGCCCTGCCCTTGAACACCCCCCAGCCCCAAACTGCACACGGGTGCTTTATCCACAAGAAAAAGGCAGAAATTCAGAAGTTGCAGAAGCAAAAGGAATTTTACCAAATCTAGAAAATGTTGGAATCTAACAAATTTTTGGTGTCAGGAGCAGACTCACACCTCTACGTCAGCAAGGCAAAAGAGGGAGTTTTCATGCTTTTTTCTCTCCCCAGAGGTTCCGGAGAGCGTGGAGACGTGCAGGGCATGGAGAGCAGAGCAGCGGTGCCGCCGCCAGGTCCATCCCCACCTTGGTGGCACCAAAGCCAGGCACTCGAGCTCCAGCGCCGCTGGCAGCGGTTCTGCTCCACCCGCTGAGCTCATGCCGGCAGGAGCGGGTCGGGGCCCTGCGGATCCTGCTGGGAATCTCCCACCCAGCAGCAGGAATCCACGCGCAGCCCTTCGAGAGAGCCACAACCCGCTGGCGGGCACATGCATCCCTCGTGGCGAGATGGCACCAGGCACGCTCTTGTCTTGAAGTAAGTTGGCTCTTTTATCAACTCAGGACAGAAAATTCACACTGTAAGTTACATTATAATTAAAATGCAATCTAAAAAAAATCTAATCTTATGACACCATTAAATAATTATGGCTTATTCACATTTTTTTTTCCCCATATTTTAATGTCTGCACTTTGTGATGAGTGAATATACAGTAGGAGTGAATCACTCATTTCCAAGTATAAAACTTGCATATTGTAAGGTTGAATTATTCATATTATTCCTGTTTGGCCCTATTTCTATTTACATTCTTGATACGGAAAAATATTCTTCAAAGATGAATTTTAGCAATTAAAATTTAAAGACAGATTTTGACAATCCACATTATTAAATCATCACAAACCAGGACAGTAGAAATTAAAAATGTGATCGGTGTCGGCTGGTGGTGATGTTGCGAGTTGTTTTGAAGTGGTTTTTTTTTTTTTTTTTTTTTTTTTTTTTTTTTTTTTTTGTGTGTGTGTGTCTGTTAAGGTTCTTGAGACCGTGAATTCACTGCTGCTCACTACGAGCCTCATCCCGACACCAGCCCTGGGCTGCCTGCACCCACCCTGCCCTCGGAAGCAGCCTCCGGAGCTGCTGCAAGCTCCGTCTGCGCTCCCTACCTGCCACGCTTCTTACACGCTCATTCGCCCATTGTTTTTTCTTGTATCTGTGCAATAAATCCATGGGAAAGAATGAAATTATGGTAGCAAGCAGGACGTGTTTGCTATCTGCTGCATTGCCCTGTACTTGTAAGCAAAGAGAAGACGCTTGGAATAATGAAGGCATTCCTGTCTAAATGTGCATTATAATGTATGCATAAATTTTTTTTAAAGGCATCCTGGAATATGTAAAATCTTTAAAGTCAAAAACTGTCTCTAAAGGCAAAGACCCGAGGAAGGGGCCAGCGCTGTGCTGTGGCCCTGACCCTGAGCAGAGCGGGGCGGGGAGCGAGCAGGGCTGTCCGGCCCCTCTCCTAACCCCAGTTTTGGGCACCCCAAACCCCTGACATTGCCGGTACCGGTGCAGATTTCCCCACCGAGGCTCTTCTGCCTTTACCAAGTCTCTGCTAACTCTAGCCACAGCTTCACTTTTAAACTTGAAGGGCTAACAACGGTGGGGTTTGATTTTTCACAAAACAGGCAAGTTGACACCCAGATTCCAAAATTCCTGTTTCACCCGGAAAGCGTGTTTACATGGGGCTGGCGCAGAGCTGAGAACATCAGCGTACGCACGTTCAGCAGCGATGGAACCAGCTGGGTCAGCCCCGCCGGGGAGCTGGACGCTTCTCTGATGGATTTTAAGGCTAGAAGGGATCATTATGCTCATGTATTCAGACAGCCTGATTAACAGGGGCATAATAGAATAGTGGGATTAAAAATGATGGCAAATGATTATATTATGTAAATCCAATGCATATTTAAATGGTGAATGCACAATTTAAATTAAAAAAAAAAAAAGTGGGAAAAAAGCAAAGCAGAGCTTGTGGCAAGCAGGTTACATTTTGCTCGTCAGCTGCGGAGGCTTTGGGACAGAAGCTCCGCTCAGGAGCACGTGCCCTGGGTGGGAGCGGGCGCTGCGGAGGTGGGACCGTGGGTTGGGGTCGGAGCTCTGCTGCTTCCTTTCTAATACACTTCCCTTGTATTGCAGCACCGAAAAGTCTTTTCCTCCTGCCACGGGGAATAACGGCGCTGCAGATTGTTCCTTGACGCTTGTATTTCTGCCCTGAGGATGCAGAGCTGATTTCACCAGCTCTTACCCCTCAGTGCCCCCACGCAATCTTGTGGGCTCACCCGAACCTCACCGTCTCGCTTTAACTTTGAGACCAGGCCTTGGGTTGTCTCAGGACCCTGCCCAAACCCACCAGAGCTCGGCGTGCTGTGCTGTCGGGCTTGAAAGGCAGTTGGGACTGGGACGCTGAGCAGCAGCAGGATGTCACGACGTTCATGTGATGAGCAGCCGCACAGGAACCTGCTGAAATCTTACATCCATCTCCAAATCCCGCCAGCGTGCCTTGCTCCAGCTGCAATCTCTTCTCTCACAGAACAATAAAACCATTCAGAAGTTACGTGCCTCTAAAACAACAATAATAATGGTTCACCGCAAAGACTGCGACCTCTAAATCCACTTGGATGAGGGGGAAACCTGGGACCTCCGGGGCTTTCTCTCAGGCTTTCCCAAGGCTTGCTGGAGGCGACGCAAGTTCCTCCACATCATCCCTGCTCCCGGGAAGGTTTGTGCAAGAAATAGTAATAATACAGCAGTTATAACAAGCTGTAGAGGGAGGGAGGGTGAATTTTATGTAAATTTAATCAAAAACTCCTCAGAAGTAATTGGCTGAAGTGATTGGGAAAATTGATGGTGCATAATAACCCTGGAGACTTTCTGCCCGCTCCACTCCGGGCGCGAGCCGCTGGTGCGGCAGAAGGGGCTGTGTCACTCATCCCCTTCAGGGCGAGCCTTGCTTTTGCCCGGCTCCTCAGCTGACGCGTTACTAGGCAGGAGAAGAACCCGTGCAAGGTCGTGCAGCAGATCGTTGCTTTGCAGAGACCTTTCACCGCTTTGGAAAGCAAGCGGCGCTGCCCGGGGGCACGGAGCGCGAGTCTGAGACAGCTGAACGCGGCACCGGGAGTCACTCGGGGCCGGAGAGTCCCAACACGGACTGACTTTAGATTTTTTTTGTGTGTTTAACCATGTGTGGAGACGCAGAAGCTGGTAACTAAGTTATCCCAGGGATGGGACGAAGCTTTCTGCAAGCTGGACGCGGGGACCTGAGACGATGCTTCTCCAGGAGGCCGAGCACATCTCTCCAGACCCTCTGTAGTTCTCATCACACAGCAGAAATGAAGCTTGCCCCACCCTGTATCTCAACTGCGGATACACTTTCCCTTATTACACTTAGAGAGTGGAGTTCCCCCACGTTTTAGGCACGTTTTAATTTTACCTACCCCCCAGCAAGGCCAGGACCATGGTTGTAGCCTGGGTATTATTCACCTGCAGTCTCCGTCACCTCAGCTTTTCAAAGCTGATAGTGGTGCTTTGGACACTCCGCTCCGTTCGTAAGGTCTAAGCTGCCCCTTCTGTTAGTTAGCATGGATGGAACGGGGTGCAGAGGAGGACGGTGTGTCCTGCAGCCGGGCTGTGAGAGGGGTCAGCTCAGGGCTGCTCCCCTGGTATATAAATGCATGTGTATAAGTAGGTAGGTAAGTAGACAGCATATACGTATATATACACATATGTAGCTAATTATGCATGTAAATAGATACACATATGTAGTTACTTAATTATCTCTTCAAAAGATCTGTCAACGTCACAGCTAACTCCAGTAACCTTCCCAGTTGCTGCGAAATGCTCGTGTTTGTACAAGAACAGATTCAAACCGGGCGTGTAGACGGACCTTGGGCAGCTGACAGCAGCGCGGGGCGGCAGAGCCCAAGCCCTTGGGGTGACACAAGCGGGATGCTGCAAACGTCTCCCGCAGGGTTTTCCAGGCTCCTCCTTTTCTCACCCAAATAGACTCCTCTACATGCTCCACCTGGTTGTTAGGAGAAGGTATTTGCCGCTAATGCTTTTTTTTTTTTTTTTTTTTTTTTTTTTTTTTTTACATCTCTGTAATAATGTTAAGAAATACTGAAATTTCTATATTTAAATTGCTCTGGTAAAGTATAATACATTAATCATAAATAATTTATATGAATCTGTCCTTTTTTTCAGCACATCTCAGCAGTGTCATAGTAACATCCTTTCCATATAACGTTACTCTGTATTCTCTTATAAAAGAAAAAGGAAGGGGGGGAAAAAAAATAAAACTAGATGAATATTTCTTTTCTCTCTCCTACTCGATAGGAACAATCCCCAGTAGATTTCCTCAAGCCAGTCTTTTAATTTTGCGTAACACTACCAGGTGAAGTAGGGAGAGCTGCTGCGGGGCAATTTCAGCTCCTGTCAGAAGCGTTGCCATTAGTATATCTTGTTTTATGCTGTTCAGCTTACAAGAATAATGACAGCAAATGCACTCCTGCTTTCAAGCGTAGAGTTGTATCATACGCCACATTCTACTCCATTTCATGGAAACGACCAGGTGCAATTTTAATTCATTTTCTGCCATTATACCTTTTTTTTTTTGCTGGATTGTTTATAATTCACCGCTTCTCTACCCCTTATCCAGCCGCCCGTACCCACCAGGGCTTTGTCGCTGACACACCAGCCCTCGGGAACCCATTTGGTCAAGCAATGGAAGAACGCTATCAACTTTAATGACGGTTTTCCCGCTATACAAACACGTGTTTTGTCAGCGTGCCCTGTTAAACCACTTACAGCGGGGTCAGAGATAGTGTTTTATCTTCCATCACTGCGAGGCAGAGACATCAATCCGTAGGAGCAGCGAAGAGCTGCCAACGCCGAGCGGCAGCAGGTAGCAGGAGTGGCCGCATCTGCAAAGGCAGAGCTCCCTGGAGAGCCGAGCCGGGGAGCCCTGCTGCCCCCAGCTCCCTAGCCTGCAAAAAAAGTCATTTATAACTGCCTCCCAACCCCCCCCCAAAAAACCCACACAACCCTGTCCCTCAAACGCAAAGGTTTCATTTTGGCATGGGACATTTTCACGGAGCGAGAATATTTCCGAAAAGCTAGCCCTTCCTTCAGAGAAAAAAAAAAAAAAAAAAAATCCAGGTTTTGACAAGCTGTAATTGCAAGGCATCTACTGCCTTTATTCCACAAAACCTGTGGTGGTGATGAGCCCCTGTAGAGAAGACAGGGATGGAAATTTCCAGCAGAGCTGTGGGAAGAGCTGATTTTTCTGTGCTTGTGACTTTCAGAGGCACTTTGACAGACCCTAAGTTGGAAAGCTAAACTTTGTTTTCTTTTTATAC
>NW_020799109.1:650184-657272 GCF_003259725.1 Athene cunicularia
TTTTTTTTTTTTTTTTTTTTTTTACCAGCGATAGTGGGAGTTGCATACCGAGGTGAAGAATAGTGTATGATCTTACAGTACATTTTAAATAGCTTCTGAAACATAAGCAACCCTAATTAACATTCTTATGGTACTGGAATTATAACAAGAAAAGCAATTTAATCTGTAAAACTCTATTTGTCACAATGACAATGATGAACGGAGGAAGAAAATGTTAAGAGGAAAACAGAAGAAGGGATGAAAAAGGAGGAAGAGCAGAGGAGATGCATCTCCAACAGTTATTAATTGGTGGCAAAAATATTTTTGGAGAACGATGAAGACGAAGTAAAAACAACTGACCGCTGAACTAAGCCAGACAACTGGGGAATTTCTCTTTCTCCAAGTCCTTCCTTCTGTAAAATGCTTTAATTTAGGTTTGCTTTCCCTTAATTTTCACACAAACTGAAATAGATAAGAGAACAATAGCGTCGTGATGCAGCAAGCTAAAAACAATTCTTCAATCCTCTGGCTCACCCAAATGAACGAAGGTCTTTGTGTGCCTGTTTATGAAGTGGCAGAGTTCACGGCAAAGATTTCCTTTATTGGTTTTGAACAGCTACAAGGACACCGATGGCACTCAAAAAAAAAAATTGGGAACTCTATCTAAATAATGATCGTTCCTTCCAAGCTCTCTCAAGCCTGGCTCCAGTCAGAAAGCCCCGGAGGTGAGCGGTGCCGAGCAGTGGGCTGCAATGATCAAAGCAGCAATCTGAGGGAGGCACGGGCGATTGGAGATCAATTTTTCAACCCCAAGAGGCAGGAATTATGCTGTTTTAAAATAGTTTGGGCTTTTGGGTTTTTTTCCCCCTTAACGTGACTTCAATTACTTTTTGCTCTCAGGCTTCTCTGTGCTGAACTTTTTCTCACCTGACGGTTAGACTCCGAAAGGAACAAACAGGGGCTCTTACATAGATTTTGGAACATTTCTCCTAAGTACAGTTGTAAAAATATACTGAAATAAGCTACTGCCTTGGCAGGCTTGCAACAGCAGACGTAGAAAGGCAAGCAGCTACCGCAGAGCCTTCTCTTGGAGCGGGTTCAGAGTGAAGTTAATAAGGTGCGGATGGCACGTGGTACCGGGAACTAGGGCAGCTTCTCTTGCGCCTTGCTGATTTTATGGGTCCGTACCCTGGGTGTCAATGTCCACAAGTTTCAATTTCTTCTGCGCCGTTACTGTCAGCGTATGAAGTTATTACCGGAGAGTTTTGCAGTCCCTGACGTTCTGCAGCGAAGGATGGAAAAGCTGCAATCGCACCCGAAGGGACCAGGCGGGGCTGCTGGGGAGCTCCTCGCCTGGCGGTGGGTTGACTCACACCAGCCCCTTTGCTCTGCTTTTGCTTTCGGCCTCTTTGGGCTGTGGTGTCTGTAACATCCCCATTTCCTGCACGAGTCCCGCTCCACGTTGCAGCGGCTCAGGGACCGGCGGCCTGCTCGGCTACTTTCTTGTTGTTTCCCCATGAAGCACGTCCTCCACCTCCCGTGGAAGCTCTCTTATTTATTTCTCTGATTCCGCTGAGCCTGTCTGACGGAAACGCACAGATGTAAATGTCCCAGTATTTACTTCTAAACTTAATGCTCCGCAGTAGGATTCTTATTAACGGGAGCACCTGGCCATAGAGGCATTGCTCATTCTTCTGAAATACAGATTGATGATGATCGCAGTGTTTTTGCAGATGCTGCTGCGGTGTTTATCCAAGTGATGTCTTCCATGCGCCATGCATCATCCCCAGCTAGAAAACTATATTACTCTTTAATAAATATTTTGCCTCTAATGTCTCGGTGTGACGGGATTTATGCGCTGATTACTTCTTTCAACGTATTTGTTTAAGACGCTCTTGTTTACAGAGCCCCTGACAGAGCTCCATGGGTTGCAAACTGTGCCAAACGCTCCAGAGTCTTTTATCTCCAGCAGACATCGCCCGCTCCCGGCTCCGCAGCCACCGCCCTGGTGCTGACGGGGCTCCTGTGCCAATGGCTGCACCCAGAAACCTCCTCAGAGGACCTCGGCAGTCCCGGGGATCCTCCCTTCCCTCCCGGAGGGCCATTGGGCGACTCACAGAACCGCCGGCGGTCGGAAATACACATTAGTCAAGAGGCAGCTCCTCACCCTGTCTGACAAAGACAGTTCCTCTAAGTACGGGAATTAACCACTGTATTGCTCTGCAGACAGAAATTGCTTTTAACAGCTGCCCTAGTCTGAAAAATACCTTCCTGTCCACCGGCGCTGTTCTCGTGGTGATGCCTGTCTCCTGCATGCTAATGCCATTGTGTTCGGCAGTTTTTATTTGTCGATTTTACTGCGGATTCAGACATCTGTTCGTTCTTCAGCGACGAAACCCCTTCAGACCTCGCGAAGGGGTTTAGCTTAAATAAGGAGCCGGGAGCTTGGTTTGGAAAGCGACTCCAAAATTGCAGTCGAAAGTATGATTTCCTTGAACATTTGACCTGTCGATGTCACAGCAGTACATGAGATTCACTTCTGAAATGGCAGTCTTTAAATTTCTTAATTAAATCGAGTAAGCCGAAGGGTTTAATTATTACAGAAACTTTCTGACACGTTAGTCTTCATTATATCCTGTTTGTTTTTTTTTTTTTCAATAACACAGCAGATATTGTATTCCTATCTTAGATAAAATTAAATAGCAAATGTTACATCTTGTTAGGGATATAAGCACAGGCTATACTTACGACACAGTATGAAGGATGAAGGAATTCGTTATCAATATTTTTAAATGCACTGTCACATTCAGACAATTTTTTTTTTTTTTTAATCCTTACTAATGAAAATTGTTTCAAAGTACAGAAAAAAAGACATCATGGTACTCTAGCTATAGGGACCACGATGAAGAAAAATAAGCTTCTCTCCCCTCTTCTGTCATCTGTGAAGCGGTTTGGGGAGAAAGAAACCCACCTTTACTCATCTGCCCCTTCTATGGCTTTGCTGTCTGGTGGGATCTGTGCTCCCCGCCACTCGCAAGCAGCGGAACATCGGAGCCAGGCTGGGGGAAGCTGTTCTGACGGAAACAGCCTGACCTGCCATTTAGCCAGAGGATGCTGGAGGCTCTGGAGTCCTTGTCTAAGCCGAGGCCCAGCTCCTTGCACACGCTGCGGTGCCCGTTTTCTGTGAAACCCATGGGAAGTGGGATCCCCAGCTCCCCAAGGCTCAGTAACAACCAGGATCGGCAGCCCTGGGCCGTTCGGCTGCATCCCCAGGACCAATTCCTGCCCCTTCCCACACCTTGTCGGTGCTCAGCCTCAGCTCGGTTCTCCTCCTTATTCCAAGGAGAGCACTTTTATTTCTAGGAGTTATTTCAAAGCGGGAACAGGGTGCTGTGGTGCCCTTTGTCGTACGGAGTAAAGCAGACAGGGTAAATCCTGTGCATTTACCACCTGTGAGCAACAGCTCAGCCCCAGCTTACACTGCCGCTCTCCTCTGAAGTGCAGCGACTGCCACAGATGCTCCGATAAGGAAAAATAACTGGCTTTCTCATTCCGGCTGGGCAGCATCAGCCCGTGTGTCTGATAAGGCAGCGGATGATGCAGCTGCAGACCGACCGGCCGAGGCTGCCTCTGGTTTTCTGTCCCCACGTGTCTGCAGCAGAACGCGACTGCGGGACGTGTGCTTTGGAAAGCATGAACAGATTTTAAGTGCCCGTTGCTGAAAGGATAACGTTTGTTTCAAAAAGCACAACATCTGTTTGGGGGTTGCGTCATGAGATAGGGTTCGGTGCTCCGTAGGTTAATTTCTCAGAGTTTCAGGTTTCATTTAGTGACCATTGATTTCTCTTTCTAATTTACATGTATAGAGTAATGTTTGTCAGTGTAAAGTTAAAAGAAAAATGAAAAATTGCGGATATTTTTAGTTCGGCTAACAAGGCACTACAGGCATGATGAGAGCTCTAAACATGTAAGTAATCCCAGGTTAATGATCTCATTCTCACCTTCGGGTTAATCATACAGACAAATAGCAAGGCAAACCCTGGAATACTTATTCACTGCTGAAATAGTGGAGAGGCGACAGAGTTGGCTTCCCAGAAAGCTGTGGCACAAAATAAAACCTTCCATGGTGGCACCTCAGAGTGGTACTATCTTTGTCCTGCCTTTTCATTACTCGTGTTTTAACGTAGAGTAGGTATCTTAGACGATTCTTATATTATTTATTGTTTTGTAGGTTGGAAATTAATTTACATGGATTACTGCAAGGAAGTCCCCATTGGCAAGGCTCTTGCTAGGAAAAGGTTATTTGTAATGACCAAATTTGTCACTGTTTGGAGTCTCATAAAGGTCACAATAGAAGGTTTTCACTTGCTTTAGATAAAATTCTGTATTTTAAAAAGAAATGTGCTTAACTTTCATTTCATAGAAATATCAAACCTGTTTGCACTATAATTTACTTTTTGAGCTCTTGACATTTACCCAGCTGCCTGTCTTTGGAGAACAATCTCTTGATTTGGCTGGGAAGCGCTCGCGAGAAAACCCTCAGTTCCGAGTTGGAGGGTGACGCCGCGCGAAGCGCCCGGATCCCCCCAGCCCGCAGCCACCCGGGGCAGTGCTCGCCCCCCCCCAACGCCACGGGCATCCCATTCTGCACAGGACGAGGGGAGAAAAGGGCGTGCAAAGGGGTGAAAAGCCTCCCAGACCTCGTGCTACACTTAGTCTGGGGAACAGCAGCTTCTATTCTCCCCCTGGTGCCAGAGGGACATGAGCCACCACCATCTCCTGCTGCCTGGGAAGCCACTGGCCCTGGGGCAGCTTTTAAAACACCATTTTCTTTTCACAGCAGACACATATTGTGATGAATTTTACGTCTTGTACCAGGTAGAGTTCAACCCTCTGCAAGACATCAACTTTTGGGACCTCCTATTTGCTACTTTTGTTATCCAGCTGTTAGGGTCAACTTTAAATTACAGCTTTTTGTGGTAACCGGTGTGTTTACAGCAGATTAAGCATTTTATTTACCTGCCATCAGTATTTTAAGGGGATACTCACACCCTTTGCTGGGCTCCTGCTGCGGGTAACTCTTGATAATGGGGCCGGGGTGCTGTGGGGGAGTCGGGCACCAGCATCCCACAGAGCAGATCGGGACCAGGAGCGGCCGAGGTGGCCTCGAGCTGCTCCGCAGCAGCACTTAGTTGTTGGAAAAGATTGCTCTTCGCCTGTTGAGTGAATTATTTTTCCAGCAACCTGAGCCTTTTAAGTAACAGCCTTTCAAATTGCGTATCAGGGTACCGGAGGTGCACGCATCAGGGCTTAAATCGCATTATCGATACCGTAATCTGCCCGGGGAGCGGAGCCCTCCACAGCGGAGCCGGCGCTGCGTCAGGAGTAACACTATTTAAAAGTCTAGTGCTGGATTAAGAAAGCAACTGAGTTAATGGGAGGCTTATTTAAACCACACAAGCAAGCTGAGAGAATGGGTTCAGTGCAATTAGTTCCAGAAATACATCTGCGTAGCGTTGCCATCAGCTAACGAAGGAGAAGACAGAGCATCGCGTCTCCACCCTGCACTTTCACTGCCAAAATAATCGTTATTTTCCTCGGATAGATGTTGGAGGGTAACTACCAGCCGCTGCTAATTAACCCTTTCACATCCCTTCACACTCAATTTGCTCCTCACCTGCTCTCCGAAGCTGTGCGCTGCCACTGCCTGGATGGGCCTTTGCCCTCCCTCCTCCTCCTCCTCCTCCTCCTCCCAGCAGCAAAGCCCCAACCCAGAGCCCCCACGCCACCTCCTCGTGCCTCCTGCCCCCGGTCCCTGTGACCCCCCCTGCAGGATGGAAAGAGCAGGGGAAAGGGGCCGCCCCTGCAGCAGCGTGACCCGTCCTCACACCGAGCCAAGTATTAACACAGATTTAACAGGAAACCTAGATTTATTAATAACTAACAGCAATCGATCATTACAAAATAATTCAGAAAATGTACAAATAGCGACTTAAAGGTTCTAAGATGACAAGATTCACGCATACTTTAGGGTGTCTTAAATCCATCCCTGTGTACACGGGCACACGCAAACACAAAATGTACAAACACACACAGAGGCAAAAGTATCCGGATCCAGGAGGATGAAGTTTGTCCCCACACACCGGTGAGCAAAGAGCGGGTGAAAGGGAAGCGAGCTCAAAGTTAAATCTCCTTCCTCTCCAGTTTAGAGCAAATACTTCCAGAGCCTCGGCATTCCTCCGCAGGCAGTAACTGCAACTCCAGCAGTCTGACTTCGCTCCGGCCTTCCCTCAGCTCTGGCAGCAGAAACACCGTGAGGGTTTGGTACCCGAGAGGCTCCCGGCTCAGGGGAGATGCTGGTCCCAGGCTGCTGCCACCCAGGATTGCTCAAAGGGTCTCCCTTGGGGTCTCAGTTTACAGGGTCTGGGATGATTGTTATCGGTCCCTTCTGCTCACACCCAGCTCAAACAGTGAAGTGTTCTGGTGCCCTCCAGCAGCTGCACAAGAACCTGGCGAACGTGCAGCGCTGTTATTGCGCCCGTTTGGCCCCATCCCAGGCACGGCTGTGCCAGGCCCTTGGGTGACAATGGGCTGTCATAACTCTTTCTAGGAGGGGCAAGGGGGGAGAATTGCACTTCCAGAGCAGGTGACCCCTGTGGAAGAGCCAGATTCCCCCTGCCCTGGTAGCCCCAGGTGCTGTGGGTCCTCTGGGCAGTTCTGCCCCAAATGGGAAACAGCTGCAGGACATCAACACTAATGAAGGTGCAATAAATTGGGGGGTGGGGGAGAAGCCTTTTGTGCTGGGCTGGAGTGCATCTGTGGAGACAAAGGGTGTGAGAGGTGCTGAAGATGCTGGCTTGAAACTTTGGAAGGGTGAGTGCTGTAAAAATATTTTTTTTTTTTTTTGGTGCTGGACTGGTCTGGGGGCTCAGAAGGATTCTGGATAATGTGCAAGCTGCCTTTTTCTTACTTAAAGAAAACCCTTGCCAGTACGCATGGATGAGAGATGTGAGCAAAATGAAAACTTCCACCTCTTAGAGAAAAAAAAGGAATGAAACTCTGTTTTAGAACATAATTGTGTTACATAAGCATGTGAAGGGTGGGTGGGT
>NW_020799109.1:657322-684089 GCF_003259725.1 Athene cunicularia
GGGGGGGGGGGGGGAATGAGAACTACTGGCTAAACCCGATGCTTTCAGATAAGTTTCTCCATAAACTTTAATTTGTTGGCAAATACACACCACGTTGTTTGTTGGGATGCTTGGGAGAAGGCCGTAAAATGCGCTTTGGGAAAGGAAACATACTTTTGGGCTTGGAGTGCGTTGTCCCCTTCTTGTTTATGCCTTGGGTTTCTGGCACCTGCCTTGTCCACGAGAGGTGGTGATGTGAGCGGGTTAGTTCTAATGTATCACCTGAAAGATTAATCTTAAAAGCCTTGTAAATATTATCTGTGCTTCCTTCCGCAGCAAACTATCAAGTATAGGCACTTGGCTTAAACATCTGCGTGTGTGTATACATAATATATACAGTGTGCTTGTGTGTAATAAAATTATGGCCCCAAAGCTTTCCAAACACTTGGGAATTTCAATATAAATATTTAGCAAGTATTTCTCTGATCAGAGAGGCAACACTAGACTCTTCCTGACGCATCACATGCACCCTTGCGTGCCCTGTTGTTTTGTCTTGTGTGAGCTGTTGAGCACCACTTCGAATGGAAGGAAAACTCCTTTGGAGAAGGCAGGTTGGTTTGTTTTACGGCGAACGGCTCCCATGTTCACCTTGATACTCGCCAGAAACCAAAGCAGGCTGGCTTCTAACAGAACAGCAAGGTTTTCACCGTTAGCTTTACTTCTGAGCATGCTATACTAGTAAATAGAGGAGGGAGAAGAGAGGCCCAACCCTGTGCCGGCGCCTGAATCACTGGAGGAGTGCGGCGAGCGCTCGCCAGCCTCGGCCATGCCTTTCCCAGGGCGCTGCTCCGGCCGCCGCGACAGCAGCGTTTTGAGTAAGACATGACAGGCTGATGCAGGACAGTCAAATGCAGTGTGGATTTTTTTCCTCTCTCTAAATTGATGTGAAAATCTGCTCTGTTTATAACTACCGAGTTATAGCTACAAAACGCCTTGACAACTTTTTAATGGCATCCTTAATCTAATAATTGTAGGAACAAAGCCGACGGAAAGGAACTTATTGTTTTCAACAACACAAATTTAATATATTGGGAATTAAAGCTTGAGCTTAATGAAGAAAAGTAATTTAGATGTAAACAAGTGGTCTGAGTCAAAAGCCTGGGGATTTCAACAGACCATCACACATCACAATGAAAGCTTTTAAAACCAACCGAGTTGTCTAAAGGCTCCACAGCAGTTCCCCAAATGACTGGATTGATCTACTTTAGACCGTGTGTGCTCCAGCACGGGGAAGCTGAGTGCAGCCTTCCCGAAAGATGCCAGGCCCTCATTTTTGCTCTTTCACCTCATAAACCATCATGGCCTACTTTAGTTAATTAACATTATAGAGGTGGATATATTTGTGAAATAGAGGTGTAAATACTTGTGACAAAAATACAACAGGCTGCTATATATTTTTTTGAACCCTTTTAGTCTTAAATGGTCCACCAAGAGACTGTACGAGCTATTAATTCATGAGCAGATCCGCTTTCCTCTCCTTTTTATTCTCCACAAAATAAAACAATAGCAAGGTGGAAAGGTCAGTGTTCTGTGCTTAATTACTGTGGGTTGGCATGGGCTGGCCTGAGGTCACCCCTCCCCAGCTCCTGAGCCTCTGCTGTTGCACCAGGAGATGTAACACGAGAGCAGCATCGCTGTTTGCTTGCCCACAGCTTCTAGCTCCCCTGCCCTGAAACAGCACAGGAGTCTGCCTCCAGGTGCTGGTCTGGGGTGTGACAGGCTTAAACGGAGCCATCCCAGGCACCCGCAGCGGAAAAGGCTGCTGGGAGCATAACAACTCGCACTGACTTCCCAAATTCCTGGCCCACAAGTCCTGGAGGAGCCCTGCTCTTCGGCCAGCAGCCCGGCCAAGGTCGCTCAGGAGCGCTTTGTTATCCCTCCTGTCAGTCCAGCAGGTTTTTTCGATCTGTGGATCTCATTATTTTGGAACAGGAAGTTTTAGAGCAAATTATGTGCTAATTTTAGCACTGCTTAGCATCTACATCTTCAGACTGTTGCACTCGGGAATAAGATTGTCAAAATTATGTTAACAAATGAGAATGTGTCACAGGAAAAAGAGCTCTTCCTTGTACAGGTTTCCTATAAAATGTATAGGTCCGAAGTAATTATTTTGGCTAAGAAAGTGATTCCGTAATAATTTGCCTGAAGGAAAAATACGTAAAGATTTATGGACGGAGCCAATAACAAAAATCTGGATGCCAGGGTGAGGCACGTGGTTTCATTAAGTGCTGCGTCAGTAGCCATCGTAAAGCCCCTTTGAAGATTGGCTTCAGGAGGAACAGTATGAAAACGTTGTGTGAAGTTAAATGGGTCAGGCTGAGCTTGCGGTCAACCATATATTAATCTCCTGGTTACACGTGGTCATAATTACAAGGTCAAGGGAGACTGGTTCCTGGCACAATGAGATATTTATTCTTTGATGTAAAGATTGTTTTATTCCCATCTGGTCAACTGGTTTTAAATTAGAAGGTGATCTAGTGAAGAGAAACAGATCTGCATGAGAATATTAAGATGCCTTCAGAACAAGTTCAACTTTTGTCAAAGTACTTAGACACTGTTGCGAAACGCAGAATTAAATGGGGGATGCTCGCTATCGCTTGTGCTTCGCGGCGTTAATAACAGGTTCTGGTGGCGGCTGGTGACTCTCCTGGCAGAGAGCATGGCAGCCCGACGGCGGATACCTGAGCTGGGATGGTGTGTGTCCGGTTGGATGGTGCCTGGGAATTGTTGAAGGTTGCCGTGGGTAACTCGCACCAGTGAAGTGGCAGATCAGTGGATCCCCTTCAGGCGCTGCTCAGGCGGAGGTTCGGTGGATTCTCTTTACTGCCTGCAGCTGCTCGCCCTTCGGAGCAGAGCTGGCTGGCGGGAGGCTCCGAACTCCGGCTCTGTCCCTTGTATCGCTGCTTCACACCTGGACAGCAGAAACTGCCCTGTGAACCGGTTACGCCTTTGTCATGTCCCGCTCCAGCGAGGGGGACAAGTGACTCAGATTCGCAAATCCCCAATTGGAGCGGACAACAAGTCTCCAAGTTCAAGCATTTATTAACTACCTACAATGCACTAATTGAACACATGATATACTGGCTAAGTACAGAGCAAGCTATGGCAAGCAATATAATATGCTTTACATTTCTTAACAGAAAAAAGGAAAAGAGGGAGATAGAGGGAATGGGGGAGTACAGATCACCGGTCTGGGTTCCTGCGCTGCTCCTGCCGGCGAGGATTCCAGGAGGCAGCTATCTTCTTCGCTGGCATCCGTCGTCTTTGCTTCACTGCTCTCTCCAGACGGCCGGGGGGGGGAGGGGGGCGGGAGAGGGGCAGAGAGAGAGAGCGTGAGCCCTTTCTTCTCCCCTTTGATTTATACCCACTTTCCTTGGGTCCGTCCCCTAGGTCAACCCACAGAGCTACGTATCCCATGTACAGGGAGGGGTCAGGTGTTTCATGGGATGATGTCACTAGCATGATCATGGCAGCCCTCGTTAGCATATTGAGGGGTGTCAACTTTAATATTCATTTCGTGGATAATGAAGCAAAGTCCATTCACCGGACACATGGCCCTTGAAATTTGCCCAGGTGCCCCAGGGCAGAGCCGTCCCATCTCCACAGGGCTCTCTCCCCCAGATACATCGGGCAGCCTGATCAGCTTCGGCCTCCACAGAAAGCACCCTGTGACTCATGGTTTTGTCTTGGGAGTGTTTGAGACAAATCTTCAATCAGCCTCAACTTTTGCTTTCCCAGGCTGTTTGTCTTAGTTTTTCACAGGCCTGGTTGCTTGGCTCTCACAGCCTTTGCAAATATTTTCAGTGCTGAATGATAACATCTGGGGGGAAGAAGCGGTGTTGCCCGATGACCCTTGGCTGGGAGAGCGGCTGCCAGTTCAGACACGGGTGCTGCCCACAAGCAGAACACGGCAGGTGGAGCTTTGTGCCTCTCGGACGCTCTAGTGGGGGAGCTGGTCGCCAGCAGTCACAGAGACAGATGTCAAAAATGTAGGTGTTGTAGGCCAGGCTGCCCGAGCTTATGGGTAAAGCATGTTCTTAGCTGAATCGTGGCCTTTTTAGAAAAAGGATTTTATTTTTAATGGGCTCTGATCCCTGTCTGGCTCTACAATAAAAAAATTTTTTAAAAAATGGTGAAACTGGGTTGAACATCTCAACTTCCATAGGTTTGAAGTTATAAATTAATATGGAATTTTGACAGTTGTGATGTTTTAATGAAGTTCGGTTTTTCTTTTTTAAAAATGCAGTGTGTGTATAATTCTTTTGCAAACTGAGCACTTGACCGGAGTCAGGTCTTCTAAGTTTCTGTTCACATTAATGCGAGAGAATACTATTGGACTGTGTAAGCTTTATATAATAAACACAGAAAATAAGCCTGAAGTGATCTAGTCTAGCCCCAAGGCACGATCGGGTGTAACAAAGCTATTGCAGAGTGATGTCTTTAAAAACCTCCAGATATGACGCAAAGTCCTCCAGTCCTCTGTACCCTTGCCATTTGTTAGCTACCTTTTAGAGGGCTTTGGGAAGGTGTGCGTACGATT
The DNA here is from genome assembly GCF_003259725.1 of Athene cunicularia. Lineage (NCBI taxonomy): Eukaryota > Metazoa > Chordata > Aves > Strigiformes > Strigidae > Athene > Athene cunicularia. The sequence continues at coordinate 661,902 of NW_020799109.1, forward strand.
GGACGTTTGCATGTACTCTCAGGGCTGGTTTTTTTTGTAAATATATATATATTTTTTTTGTACTAAAGAAATAATTTGCACACAACATCAGTATCTTCTATGGATACAGACATGCGATATTCATCTCCACGCTGGGGTAATTCCCACCGCTGTTGCGGGAAGCAGAGGGTTTCAATTTCCATTTTTCTGTTTATGGGTTAGTCTATGGCTTTCCAGGGGACTGGTTTTATGTACGGAGAATAAATATGTACGAATGAGAGCTCTAAATACTTGAAAGACTAAAACACCTTACTCCTCGTTTCTAAGTGCAGCTTCTCGCTCTGTAAATGCATCTTCAGCGCGTACACGCCCTCCCTGTTGACTCTTGTGCGGGGAAGGGATCTCCATTGGCGCAGGGGAAGGGTTAATACCGCAGAATGCTGCTTGCATAATGCAACCGGGAGCTTATGTAGGATGTATGGGTGTGTGGTTTTTTTTTTTTTCTTTTTCCAAGGTAAAGTGCTGCAAAAGGCTTTTATGACTCAATCCCTAGCTCAGCAATCTCATCGTGCACTTAATATTAGTTTACAAGCTGCAGGTAGTAAGTGCTGGAGGCAAAGCAAACAGGCACCGCATTAGAGCCGGTGGGAGGGAGCGTGAGCCTGAGCGTCCTCTGAAAGCCTGAGACCTGCCCTAAAACCAGCATTAGTGGGCTTAGTCCCACACCCCTGAGCCTCTGGAAGATCATCTGCTGATTAAATGAATGGTATTTCTGGGCAAAATTGCATCTCCCCTTCCCTATATAAACTCCAAAAGAAGATTTCTGAGTTTTATTGTACTTGACGATAACAGAGAAACATTCAAATCAATTCCATGGAATAATTGCAGCAATCGTTAACTATTTTGTAAGGCAGGGCTTTAGCACACACAAAACTTTAGGTTTAGTCCTCTTGGTGTTCAGGGAGACAGACAAGGCTTGTTCTTGTACGAACATCCTGCAACTGCCAGTCAAAGGACGTTGGAGAAACCTCCCCAAAGGCAACCTGGAGTTATGTGGGGCTTGCCCTCTTGGCTCCTGGAGGCTGCTCCATGGAGCCCACCCCTCCTCCCACATGGGGAGCGGGATGCTCGGCCTCGGGGATGTGGGAACCATCGAGATGGTGGATGCCCTGTGCTGGGCTCCAAACCAAGGAGGGATTGCTCACTTCATGTAAAACATCTGCTTTTTCAGGCTGGATACGCCCTGTGAGCTCTGCCATAGTCTGTTTAACTTATTAAAAGCTGATTGCTTTCCCTTAGTTTGTTTAAGGCTCCAACTGCTGGGCAAACAGTTGGACAAAACCAACGTGGTATCAGCTCGCTTGCCTGAGAGGTGTTAACGTGCCTTTTAGATACTAAATAAATTCCTTCTGTTCTGACTTATGCCTGGTACCGATCCCAGCTTGTACCTGTGCTGCTTGCTGTTCATAAAACATTATTCCAAATGGAAATTTTATTTATTTACAAATTCGTGAGAGTACTTGTGTGTGCAGAGGAGTGGGTGTCTCTTTGGGCCCTGATGGGCTCCTGAGGCTGCCCAGGGCTGCGGCTGCAGCACCCACGGAGGAGAGAGGTGATGCTGGGGGGAGGGTGAACGCTGTGCCTGACCCCAAAGCGCTCCTGCAGCCTGGGGGAGAGGGGGTCCAGGGAGGGACACGGGTGGGCAGCGCTGCTCTTCCTCCACACGCATCACTCCTCGTGTTTTCCAACACCCAGGACTGCAGGAAATTGGGGATCCTGGCTCCGAGAGTCACGTTGCGTCGAGGCAGGGCTGACGCACTCCCAGGGTTGTTAGCTGAAGTGATCTCCGTCCCCAGGCACCAAACCTGCGGAGCAGTTTAAACCACAAACACCCAGCAAATGACTAAAATATGCCAATTGTACCTTGGGAAAACCGATGCACTTGGAGCTGTTTGCCTAATTCCACGGGCTTTGTTCACAGATGGTTTTATTTAGATCTATGAGTTAGTGTCAAGTGATAAAGAGAAACACTTGCTGGATAAATCACAGCACCAGAGCTGGGACTGTGTGAACTCTCCAATTAAACTTGACAACGCCTTAAAAAATTTAATCCCACAGATGCAATATGACAATTCCCAAAGCGTAGAACGAACATGGTATGTTATATTCAGCTGTTTCTTCGTAGGACTGCCGAGTCGGCATTGTGCTTAACTGAATTTTTCTCCACCTTCTACTATTTAAGACGTTGATACCATATGTGAAAGCCCGTATGTGTCACTAGGGTGTAAATTAAAATAATTTGGAAACTAAATGTTTACCAGTGGGCTTTATTGTCCTTCTCTTTTCCTGTTCAATAAGGGCAGCATCAGCAAGGCTTAAAGCTTCACAGTAACTGGCAAATAACTTATTTCATCAGAGCATTTCAAGGAGGAAAAAAGAAAGAAAAAGCCAGGAGATCAGTCCTCACCTGCTACCGGACCACTGCCACTGTGGTGTCTTTTTTTTTTAAAGTACTCAATTTATCTGAAGTGCTTAATTTAAATTTTCCAGTAGCTGTGGTTTTGCATTCTCCCCAGGTATTTGAGATGCTCAGTGCTGTGATTAATTGGGCAGGAGTGATTTCTTGTATTTAGAGACCACTTGGAAGTGGAAGTGAGAAATGAATTGCACCAGAAGGGTCTGATCTATTTTTATTAATAGAGCAGATTAGATGGATCATGCAAACAATCTTCTACTTGATAAGAGTCAATCTCCTCCCTTGCTCAGCAGGAACTGTGGCTCTTGACCCTGAGCCCCTCAAGTGGGGTGTCCTGAGGGCTCCCCTCGGCCGTGGAGCCAGGGCTTCCCGCAGGGGGACCCTGCGGAGCTGCTCCTGGGCAGGGAGGAGAGGGTTTCCCGCTGGGAGGTGTGGAAGCAGCCCTGAGCCCCGTTAACCTCTCGCCCAGCATCTCTTGTGCCTTCAGGTCCTTGTCTCTGGGAGCGGGACCCGCTCCGGAGGGCAGCGAAGCCGGTGGAGGCTCCAGCTCTGTTCTCTTCCAAACACAGATGTTGGCGATGCCTGTGTTAGTTCACTTCTATGTAGACAGGAGAAAAAAAAAACCAAAAAGGGAGAAGGTACAAAACAAACCACTTCTGCCGTGCTTGTCAGAATATTTCAGCACAATTTCTATGGGAAGGCTTTTGTTATTCTGTGTGATACCTGAATATATGTAAAAATAACCAGTCTGCCCTCCTCCTCCATCCTGTGTCTGAAGGTTTTGCTCAATGGGAAAAACTGGAGGGGAGATGATAAAAAGTGTGTGGGGTGTTCCTATTATCTGAGTATTATGCATGGGCAGGGATTTGACTCTTGTTCGAGCTGTTCCAGATGTCTGAGAAGGACCATGTTGTGGAGCAGTCAACGTACATCTGTGCTGAGAATCAAAGTGAGACCAAAGGCAGGGAAACGGACAATTTTTTTGTGGTTTGTTTTTTTTTTTTTTTATAATGGTCAAGCTACTTCATCTGAAATTAAAGCGTAACAATAAATCACCCTCAAATCATGTATTTGGTAGGCAAAAGCCTCTCATTTGTCTTTCCTTTTTACATCTTCTACGCTCATCCTCTGACTTTGACTTCAATATAAATATCTTCTGGTTGTTATGAGGATGGTGTGAGCTTTATTACAAATGCAGAGGAGTTGAGCAAGCAGCACCGAAATCTGTATTCAGATTAACATTCAATTTACAGTTAGAAGTGGTGTGAAATACCTGGAGTCCTAAGACTCTCTTTTTATTTCCTTTTTTTTTTCCTGTACATTTATTCTAAATCTCGCTTAGGTTAAATGATAAGGATATACTTGCTACTGAAAGTCAGACATAGCACCCGTGTGACAAAATGAGACATAAAATAATAATTATGGCTTTGCATACTGCTGTGAACTCAAAGATAGTTGCTGAATGCATATCACAACTTGCCCTTTGCGTTTTCTCGAACAGCCACTGCTCAATAAAGTAAATATGTGTAACTTGGAGAGTATTAGCTTGTTCATCCATCTCCTTATTATAATTGATGTAGTAATGTTTTACATATCTTAGATTTAATGACTTTGTAGTAATCAGGATAATTTGCATATTTGGCATAGAGAAAATAAGCTGGGGGACTTTTAAGGTACTCTGGGTTTAAAAAAAAAAAAGGTTGTATACGTCAAGTGTTTTCTGGGCTTGCCCTCTGCAGCAAGCTGAGGCTGACTCCTTGTCTCCTGGTTGCAGTTCGGGCTGTGATTAAAATGAGCCAGATGTTATTTACGCTTAGCAGAGATCATACTTGTTGGGTGACCCACTTTCTGTGGGTCTGGCTCAGAGCATCATCTAAAGCCCAGGCATTAGGGCAGGGCTTCATCTGGTTTTTAACTCTTGCGATGCCCTAATCCTCTCACTGAGGGAGGCAACGCCTGCCGCCGTCCTGTGTTCTGCGGCTTCCTGAAACTGAACTTCCCATCCCGCAGCAGATCCATAATTTGGGTTGGTTTTAGTAACGGGGCGCTGGCCAGAGAGGCTGTTTATTGTAACTAACACCGTGTCTTGAAATGGAGCCACGAAGTAATAAATTATATCAGTGTGAGTTTATGATGCCATCTAAAAAGTCTCTGCAGGTTTTTTATGCTGCTTAAACAGTGGCAAGAAATGCGCTTTTTAAATTACTTATCAGTACCTGTTGACTATTTCAAATAACAGCAACTAGAGTTAAAGTAAAATTTGACAACAAACGATTAAAAGTTGTATCGGATGGGAGGTGCCTGGTGACACTGGGGGCAGACCCAGAGATGAGCTGGGGGCAGCTTCTGCAGCCCGACTCGGGTGTTGGTGACCCTGTTGCTGCCTCTTCGCCCCCTCACCTCCCCCAGAGCAGTGAGGAGGCTCCCACCGAGCAGCAGAAGCTGATGGTGCTCCGTGGGGTGACTTTGCGTGAGCATCAAAGCGGTGTTGGACGAGTGACTGAGAATGAACTGGGGTTAGCTGTGTCTTTGGGGGGGTCACTCCTCGTTACCCCCCTGATTGCCTGGGGCACACGGTGTCTGGAGGGACTGCTGCCTGGCCTTGTCATGGATGGCAAAAGGAGGAGCAGGGGGATCAACTGGTTTGTAAAAGTAAGCCTTTTCTATAGGTCACAAAGCGCAGAGTTTGTTGAAAAATGAGCTGAAAAAATAGGGAAAATATTGTATATTAGAGCAGAAAATGCTGCAGGATTCACTTCCTCGTGTAACCATTCTTCCAGAGACTCACAGCACGGCTTGGGTTGGAAGGGATCTCAAAGCCCACCCAGTGCCACCCCCTGCCCCGGGCAGGGCCACCTTCCACCAGCCCAGGTTGCCCAAAGCCCTGTCCCACCTGGCCTTGGACCCTGTCTCCAGAGGCGTGTTGCAGTGTTTGTGATGGGGGTGCGGGGCGGGCAGAGGGCTTCGGCCTGGGTTACGCACCCGCACATGGGTGAGCGACCCTCGGCTCTGTGCAAAGAGGGGACAGGGCTTTAGCACGGCTTGCATGCTTAGGTAATGAGGGGTAATTAAAAAGTAGCAAGAAACAATGGAGTGGAACCGAGATGCCGGGTGGGTGTTAGACTCTGTTGGTGTAGATGCTCATGTAACTGGTTTCTTTCAAACACTTCCTGAACTTGCTGGCAGGCTCCTGGGCTTTGAGGTCTGGATGGGGGATTGTCCGCAGGAGGATGCTACAGTGGTCACGGCCGTGCTTGGCCTCTGGCAACGGCCAATTTTCCCTCAGAGGGGGGTGTGTGTGTGTGTGTGTGTACGCATCTGGTGTTCCTTGGGATTGCCCCCCAACGCCTCTGGGACAAGTGTCATCATACCCTGTTTCAAACTTTTAAATCTAAACGTGTGGTTCCACATTAACCGTGCTCTAAAATCTCCTTCCGTCTTCCCGTGGCACGCTGAAGAGCGCGCCGACACGCTCTGCATCACCGGGACACTTTCATGTCTACGCTCGGAGTGATTAATTGCTGTAACCTACACTTTTAAAATGCAAAGGCAATTAAATAAATCTTTTTATGTACACTCCTTTTCATATGAATCAATAGATGTTAAAGTGTCTCTAAAGCCTTATTTATCTTGCATTAAATCAACAGTAATTGTAAAAACATTCCACAGCATCTGTGATCCAAATGTTGTTGCCTGTTATAAGATCCTTTTCAGGCGTCGTTAGGGTGCAAGGCTCTCAGGCATGGTTCTAATTTCCATGAACTTTATGGATCTATAGCTCTAATAGCTCTGTATGTAACTGTTAGCCAAGAAACTAGTGAATAGGAGAGAGGAAAGTCAAAATATGCTTTATTCATTGCATTTTTAAGGCCTCATGAAACTGAATTTATGTGTTTGGACTGCTGATCTTAAGTGTTGAGCCTTGTTTTCACGTTCTTCCTTTTTTTACTACCCACCTCCCCGGACCATGAGGAGGGCTGACAGCTTTCATTGAACTGAAAGATCCAGCCTCGGGTCCAGTGCCTTCTCTGAAACACCTGTATGTTGTCCTTCACAACCCATTGGAATGGTGAGGCCAAAAAAAACCCCACAACCCTCCCAAAATCTAATTCTTGTGGCCTTAGAGCAGGAGGGTGGGTTCATCTCCTATTAGAGGTGTTTAACTGTGTACAACAACAGCCAGAGATGCTGAACAGGGTGAAATGTCCGTGTCTAAGCTCCTCGCAGTGAAGCAGCTTTATTGAAAATATACAGACCCTGTCCCTTTCTTCCCCCGAAGAAGCAGGTACCGAAAAGCCAGAACTTGCGTGGTAGCTTTTTAGAAAACTTGCGACTGTTTTGCAAAAGAGAGGATGCATTGGCTTTGACAGCATTAATCACTATTGGAACCAAAAAAAACCAAAATACTCTTTTGAGTAATTGCAGTTAACACTTCCATTACAGTAAGTATTTTATGATTGTGGCTGTTTGAGCAGCGCTCAGGGGAGCGGTGACTGCAGGACGGACTGTCCCTTCCCTCCGAGCGTCTGCTGGGGCCAGGCAAAGTCGGGGTGCAGGTGAGGCTCCCTGGAGCACAGCCAGCAGGGATTTACTCGGGTGATCCCCTGAAGTCAGTAGCTGTTGGGGTGTAAAGGACGATGCGTGGCAGCATCAGCGGGTCTCTGTTCTCTTACCGTCTCCAAAAGCAAAGCGTAAAAGCTGGTGCAGGTGGCGTTGCCCTCGAGACAGAAATGCCAAGAGATCCTGCGTAGCTGGAGGGATTTGCACGCAGTCAGCAGTTAAAAGGGTGAAATCTTCAGCAGAGCTGTTCCCTCCCGGCTCTATTTCAGTCGCACTTTGTGCGGTTCTGTGTCTCCTCCTCGCCCGTGGCTGGTGGAGGCCCCGGGTGGGGCTCTCGTGCCTTGCAGACCTGCAGCAGCATCGCCTCCGATGACAAATCTGGGAAAAACCAACACAAGAAGTAACAGGTCCTTTTACTTTTCCATCCCTTTTTCTTTGGGGAGAGGGCTGGTGCTTCAGAAACGAGCACAGCAGGATGGAGCCCAGTTTTGCTGCTGACCCCCCCTGGTGCTGCTCACTGAGAACCAGCAGGTGTTTCCAACCCAATTGATTAACTCCTGACCTCCTCCTCCTCGTGTTGAGTGTTGGTCTGACCAGTCTCTACCTTCCCTTTCCTTACCTCTTAATCACTGATATTTTTGTCTTAGTCCTTTACAACCTTCCTTGTCCTCTGCAATTTCTTGTCTGCCTCGTGACTCTCTTAGGATGAATGTCATCAGACTCCAAAAGGTGCTTAGGGTGTTTTAAACCTCTTCCCAAATCTGGCCCGGGGGGCCGAACCTCTGCAGTCAGAATTAATTGCATTATGCATCTGGTCATCATCCACAGTTCTTTTATGAAAAGCAAACTTAAAAAAACCTACAGATTTTTTTTTTAGGGTTTTTTGACTCTTTCTGGGCCATCATCCAGGAAGCAGTGGTCCTACATTTTCGTAGTTCCCATGTAGGTGAGTTTAGGCACCAGACACAAAACAGGCACAGCGGTACGGAGCTCAGTATGAGCTAACTTGCTTCCCTTGTCAGGCCTGCAGCTCAGACGTGATGCTTGCTTACACCCCCCCACCCCTATTGTTTAAGCAGTAACAAATATTGCTATCTAATATCATGCTTATCTTGGAGGGGAAAAAAAAAAATAATCTTCGAATATACACAGCACTACCTAGGCCTTAGCAATGATTGACTTCATCATGTGACACCTACAAATTGAAGCATTAAAGGTTTTATGAAGATGAGACACAAATAAGGGCTTTGAGGAGAAAACTGATGGCTTTATTTGATGTATGGCTTTCAAAATTCAGAAGCACTCGTGGCTGCCTGCCTGCTTCCAGTGAGCGCTTTGAAGCGGGAGGTTTGAGCTTCTGCTGGGCTCCAGAGCAGAGTCCAGTGTTTAGAAACTGGTATAAACATTTTTATATATAGATATAGCTAGTAACTTCAAAATTTGCAGGAATGAGGGTATCACTTTCACTTCTTTCCTGATGCTCTTCTCCCAGTGAGGGCATGTAGGAAGCTTTAGTGAATGAATTGTATTAAAAAAAAAAAAAAAAAAAATCTCTAAAATTCGTGTAGGCTGATTCATCAAACGCTTCATTTCTTTACGAGCGAAAACACTTTGTGTTTCCATGAGAAAGTTAAGAACTCTAATCCAGCTCAGCCAGAAGGTCCCAGCAGCCTCCTTATTAAGCAGTTAATGAGTGAATAATTTGTGGTTAATAATTTACTCAATTTAACCTGAACAAATGATACCAGTGGAACTTAAACGCCCCTTTGAATATCGCCACTGCTAAAAGTTACTCAAACCCTTCCTACCAGTACCTGTATGCCCGGCAGATGAGGAGTTGGCCTGGCCACTCACATGCACTGGGTGACTTTTTTTTTCTTTTTTTTTTTTTGCTTTTAATTCAAAGAGAACCCTGTGGAAATAAAACAAGAAAACAGAATGGCTGCGGCTAGCACACAGCAGGCGCCAGTTGCTTGGTAAGGGACAACTTTGGATGTGTGGTCTTGAGGATCTCATGAGCCAAGAGGGGGGGTGGGAAAAAAAAAAAATCACATTAGCAGAACTAATGTGCTGGGTTCCTCCCTCCTTGGGGAAGGATGGCCACACGATGGGAAGAAGCTGGTTAGGGACGTCAGGCTGAAATATCGAGGATGCTGCTGCAGAACTGCCCAAGCTGCGCTGCGCCTGGTAACGCCCAGTCAGCTCGTCCGGGCTGCCGGACTCTGAAGGGTCTATATGGAAGGTAACTCTGGACACAGACCACTTAAATAGCTCTTCCATGCTGCTATCGTGTTACTTCAACAAATAATTCTTTGGTTTTAAGGAAATTATCTGATAACTTTGTCTTGAGAGTTTAAATCCCGCCAGAGTGGGCTGTGAATGCCTAAGCTTGTTGGAAACGGGGTTAACAAGGTAGACCCAACCGAGAGCTTAGGAGTGGGTGAATTTATGCCATGATAACAAGATGTTACATCTTAGAGCTTTGGGAGTAATGTTGGAGAAAGAGGACTGAGCTGTAGCATAGGAATGTCCTGTGCAATTTTTCCACATCTGATTTGCATGAAGGTGTGACAAGACCATCATTTATTTGGGCGTGACTTTTTAACGCAAGGTTCGTGGAATCTAGATCACGAATTTAGCAAGAAACCCGGGAAGAGCTGCTTTCTTTCCAGTTCAAACTCTCGGGGGACTTCTGCTTTGCATTACCACATGCAGTTGTGTACTTGAGGCAGCTGAGTCTGTCTGTGCTCCCAATATACAGCAAAAATCCTTCAAGTCTGAAATTGGAGCTGATAGAAATATCAATGGCTTAAAAAAGCTGCTTATATGTCTGCACTTCTCTGTCCTAGATAATAACTAGGCTCTTGGTAGCAGGAGAGGAATACATGAATATCATGTTCATACCTACTTTAAAAACGCAGAACCAGGAGACAGAAAAGCCCTTCGGGTCTCCACCTCTGTTGTGCTCACGCCTCAACTGCGCGGTAGCTGTCCGGATTTCTCCAGTTTACCAGGGATTCTGAAAAATCCCCCTGGATTTCAACCCCCAAGCCCTCCCTGCGCACTGAGATAAGCATTCCCGGAGCAGGATGCTTCTCTCCAGTGTTTGCTAGAATGCTGCCTTTGCCTACATACGGTCGAAGGGATTTGTGTCTGTGATCTTCACTTTATTTTCCCAGCTGATGCGATTCCAGCTGTTTTGCCCATGTAGTAACGTGTGTGTGCGTGCTCACTGTGTGCTGCGCGGATTGCTCTGTCGCCAGGCACCCCGGGAAGATCCCCGGGTCCCTCCAAGTGTGCCTGCTGGTCCTTTTTCCTTTTGTCAGAGGAAGGATTTTTCCTCCCACGTGTGGAAGCGCGATGTGGTGAGGAGGAAGGACTCGTGGTCCCGCTGGGGGTGAGGAGGCCCCTGCTAGCGCTGATGGGGAGCGGAGTGATGTGTGTGGGAGGGCTGGGCGGGGTGAGCGGTGGTGGTACCGCTCAGCTCCTGGACTGACCACCCAGGCGAGGGAAGGCTGCCCGCGCCCCTGCCCGCGCCCCTGCCCGCACGTGCTCCATGCTCCTCTACACCTGGTTGCCTCCACTGCCCTGCCCCCAAGTGCTGATGGGGAAAATGTCACGATGGGGTTTTGTATGCAGCTTCTCACACAGTGTATCAACACACTTTTTTTTTTTATTTTTTTAGAAAACTTTCACCATTTGATAGATAGAAGCTGTATCTGGGCAGCGTGAGAGATTTGGATAGATTCAGTCTTCCTGCTCCCTGCCCGGGGCAGAGCTGTGTCATGGGGATGGGAATTGCTGCTTCACTGTGCCCAGCTCTGGGCAGCCCCCACGTTGAGGTGGAACAAGCCATACATGTGCTGTGCCCACCTTGGGCAGGAGCATTTCAGAGGCCCGTGACAGAAGGCGCAGCACGGTACCCAATAAATACCTCGTGATGCCAACATCAGCCCTCCAACAGCTCCCCCGCCTCTGTCCTGCCACCTTCCCCCCAGAGATAAACCAGCTCCCTTACGCTTTGCTGTCCTGCCTAAGCACGTGTAAGACCAGAGCTGGAGCCTTTAATTTTCAGCAGGTTTTGGTGCTTTGAGCCATGTTCCTCACATGGCCAATAAAGAATGGTTTAACCACACAACAGTCCGGCGGGAGGAGCGAGCTGCCTGCCAAGAGAAGATGGGGTCTCACGTGTAGATCCCTATTTTTTTCATTTTGAATGACGTAGATCATTAAAAAGGTAATTCTGTCCATTTCAATTGGCCTTCACGGGTTAAAAAAAGAAAATTGCATGTCTTCAAGTAAAATAAAAAACAGCAGAGAGCATTAAAACTTTTCCGGAATTATTGTGTTTAACCTGTAGACTCTCATCCATACTGGTGGTCATATCGTATCATAGTTTCCTAACAGCTAATGGAAATGTGACAAGATTCAATTTGTTGCCTTAAAATTACACGTACAGTATAATTTCACTGTATTTCCCTGACTGCACATTATTCTATACTTTTCCGAAGTATTTTTGTTTGGTCTCTTGAACGATAATTACTATCACTTCTTGATGATGTTCATCATCCATATGTGTTTCCTCTTCAAATCCGTTTCAGGCTGCAGAAGCAAAAGTCTTCTCCCTCCCAAGCTGATGTTAACTAAAAGCTTTATTTAGCTGTCTACAGATAAACCATGTTCTGTGAACCAGTGAAAAACACTTTTTTCTCTTTAAATCAATTTTGAGAAATAAATACTTATCTATTGTGAAATACTTTTTTTCTTTTTTTAAAAAAAACCCAAAAAACAAAAACAAGCAAACCCAAACTTGCCAGCTTGTTGCTTTTAGATGTGTTTTCCTTGGCTGAAAATTCTGGGGGATGCTCAGGTGATTCTGCTGATGTTGTCTTAAGCACTCTTGTTAAAAGCTCGCTTTGTATTGCAAAAGTGAAAAATGCAGGTTAATCTTTCTAACAGGGTAATGTGAAATGGAAGTATTTTGCATTTTACTGAAATTACATGCAGCTCCCCAAAACAGTTGTACAAAAAGAGCTGCTCGCATCTGAAGAATTGTCTCTTTTCAGGTGCTTTGATTCCAAGCCAGGAGTCCAGACTTGTGCTGGAATTGGTTTTCTTTTTGGTAGGAGGAGTTGTCCTCCTCCCCCTCGCCCTGAGTGCTTCCCCTTTGCCCGGCTAAAAAAGTCGTGAGTGGGTTCCCGCAGGACTGGGGTGCAGTGTCCTGGGCTGGGTGTCACTGACCCTGGCGAGCCCCGCTCGTCTTCTGTGCAAACCGAAAACAAAATCCGTATTTATTTTTCCCTGAAGCGCTGGGAAGCTGACTTTGTGTACGCCCTGTTCTTGGGTTCTCAGACCTCCGTTGTTGTGCCAGAATGCCTTTTCCCTCTCTTCACCCGCGGTTGGGAGATTGCGGATTAACGAAGCAGAATCCAGCCCCGGCCCATCCCGCATTTGGGGTCTGACTGCCGCAGCGGGAGGCGCCGCGGGCAGCCTGGGCTTTCTGGGGCAGGAGGCGGTGGTAAATCCAGCCGGGCTCTTGCAACACTAAATCAGTTCTGCGTTTGATAAGACAGACCAAACTCTCCCTACGCCTTTTCAAGACCCTACGATTCTGCTCCGGCCTGTGTTTTGGTACCTGTTGTCCTCTGTCCCTCAGTCCCGGTCTCCACTGGTGGTTGTGCCGGATCCGTCGCTGGCTTTGTGTGTTCCAAAGGCCCGTCCTGCCCTCACGCCTCTGCTCTGCCTTAACCCCTATTCTCTGAGGATGCTCTGCGGCCCTGCGGCCAGTGCTGTTTCCTAGGCAGTTACTGCTGATGATTTTGTGTTCAACAAAGCAACGTATCTGAGAGAAAAGACACACTGGATTTGAGGTGGGTTCTTTTGGGGTCCTTTTTTTTTATTATTATTCTTTAACCACAGCTCAATCCAGCACATTTAGCTGCAAATTCTTTCACCCGAGAACAGGCACCCAGGTCACTGTTGCTCTGTTTCACTAGGCTCCATGGAACCCTTGCTGTCACTTAAGCAGAGTTAGCTGTAAGGTTTAGGCTCAAGCCTTCCAGAGGACCTGATGATCTTGTATCTGGCAGGGGGGGAGCCAGCTGCCCCTTCCCTCCTGCATCCTCCCCTGTGGCAGCATTGGTGGTCAGAGTACTCCGGCTGCTATGTCAGCAAGAGAATGGGGAGGAAAATAGGAGTTGAGTGGGCTGCTAGTCCTCTCTGGTGTAACCGCGGTGTGGCAGGAGGGCATGCACGTGCCGAACCGGGCATGGGAGTGATGCTTGGGCGAAGGGAAAGGCATGGGATGAAGATCAGGGGTGATGCGCTATGGCAGAGCTGGTGGGCACAAGCGTCAGGATGCGTGGGGAAGGTTGGGATGAAATGGTGCAATAAATGAAGATGTGGGCAGGAAGAAGAGAATTGCGTTTCTAGGACAAATGCAGGAACAAAATAAAAGCTCTCTCTGTGGGTGGTTTTCAAAGCCTCCCAGCAGCCACCCCACCCAGCCCCCGCTACCCTGAAGAGCAGACCCCCCCGCTGCTGTCAGTGGGAACCATCTCGGTAACAAGTGAGGGCTTCTGCAGACTTTGTGAGCGGGGGGTGGACGAGAAGACAGACTCCCCAGCCTGTTGTACGGCCGTAGCTCCGAGGGGCTGTGTCAGTGCCAGGGCTCTGCAGGTCAGACCTCCTGGGTTCCTCTCCAGGGAGTGCTATTGGCCCCAGCCCTGATCTCCGAACCGCTGGGTCCTCCCTGGGTCAGTTTGCTCTTCCCACTCCCCTGTTACAGAATCTCGTTTTACTGATCGTTGTTCTGATCCAATGTCGGGGGGGGTTTCGATACGATCCCAAGAGCGAGGGTAAGACACAAACATGGTCAAATGCTGTATACCCAAACCAGGTTTTTATTATTCAAGAAGTGACGAGGGGTAGAGATAGGTCAGAATGGAAGGAAAAGACAGAAGTAAAGCAAGGATATGGGATGGGGCTGCAAGAACAGTCACCGCCAGGGATCCAGCGGCGTCCCGTTGGTCCTCAGCCTTCAGTTCTTCCATGGTGGATGCACACAGATCTGGGTTTGGTGGTGGATGCACACAGATCAAGATTTTTCTGCTGCCGCCTTAAACCCATCATACCCGCTGATCAGCAGATCTGCTCGCCTTTAGGGGATTTTTTTCCTCTGGTCCAACAGGTTTTGTTGCATCCAATGTCAAGGGCAGGAAGCTTTGGCCCTTACCATCCGTCAGCCTCGCAGGCATGGGGTCTGGCTTACACTATGGAGCCACGAACGGCTCCGGGATGGGGCCAGCTCAGTCCGTGTCTGCCCCTTGGAGGCTCCTCTAAAGAGTCCGGACAATGCAACCGCAATGCATCCTTCGATACGCCCCGCTCCTCCGGGCACATCCCCCCGAGCAATGCGCAGGCCGCAGCAGCTTCTCTTGGAGGTTTGCACAGACACAAGCCAGCTTTGGGACAGTCATAGGACATGTCAGTCTCCCACAATCATGTAAAAAAAAAAAAAATTTAAGTCTCAGCCTGACCATGTTCTTGTCTGCCTATGGCCATCGTGCTTGTGCCAGTGGTGCCTCCTCGCTTCTCCTCTTCCCTGGGGTTACAGAGCAAATCCCTCTTCCCTTCCATCCCTCACCTTTTTGTTGCGTGGTCTAAAAAGAGCTGTTTTTCTTCCTTGTGTGCCAGTCACCCCGTCCCTGCAACCAGGGCCAGGCTCAGCACGGCCGGCTGCACCCGAGTTTTGCACCGTATGAAGTCGGGGCGGCTCCCGCGCTCTGGCTGCGCGTTTCTGCGATTCCGGCCTTAAAACGGCCCTGAGGGTGTTTCCGACAGCCAGCTCGGAGGAATCCCTGGCGTAGCGAAACGTCATGAGGCGTGTGGGATTCCTTTTAACGATATATGTATTAGTCATTGAGCTAACCCACGTGCGGATCAGCGGAAGACAAAAGCAGGTTTGTACTTGCCTGTATAAATATAGATCATTTGTGTTATCCTTAATCCACGTGGGAGGGACAGTGGAAAACAAAACAAGACACAACAAAACGACCGGGGAGGCATAGTGATAAATCAGGAAGGTAAATCATTCACTCCACTTATAAATATTTTTTTTTTTTGTAATGGCTTTTAATCTTACTTTCATAAGGAAAACTAATACCAACAGTATATGATGTCTGCTGCTCAAAAACCAGGCTCGGGGGGGCCCAGGAGGGAGGGAGCCATTCGTAGGTTTATGTTTAAAATTTCCCTCGCTGCTGTTAACAGTCAAACCAGATTATAGCCTCGACCAGCTGAAGGACTATTCTGAGGAATGTAAATTTCTCGGCTCCGTACGCGTTCTTCGGGCTTTACTTTAAACGCGGAGAGCAAACCAGTAACACGCCAACCCTGTTTGCTCCTGCAATTCTGTGCATGAGTCACTCCTGTCTTCCTCCTCCTGAACGCTTTGTGTGAAATCATGTTTATTTATTTATTCTTACCTCTTGTATTCCCTATGACTGTTTCATAGGGCAGCACTGAAACCTTGAACATGAATAGCTGAATTATGTAAATTAGACGGCACAGTCGTACTCCAGCTCCTCTACCCATGCGTTGGAGAAGCAGACTCTCTTCAGATGAAAACGCTGTTCAAAACTTTCACATATTTACACGCGTCTATTTTTTCTTAAATAGCATGCTCATTTTTCATGGCCAAGGACACGCCTTATTTTAGTGTGGAACTTTTGGTCCATTTCTTGACCATTTCAGTCAGTAAACATTATCAGAGTATCAGTAGTTACTTGGCTTTTAAAAAAAAAATAAAAAAAAAAAAATTGCATTTTCCTGTCTGTTCCAGGATTCACTGGTAGCGTTTGGGATTGTTTGATGCGAAACACTAAACATTAAGATAAAATTTATGTGATGCCACCTCCCAAGCCTGAAGGTGAAGAGCAAGGCAGAGCTGTCACGGTAGAAATGGTGGGAATAAACTTACCGACCCCAGCAGTGGGGTTCTGGCATGTTTCAGATGTTGACCACAAGTGAGGGACGGGGCAACTTCCTCTCAAAGTGATTTGTTTTGTTTGGGTGTTTTGTTTTTTTTTTTCCGTAATTAAAATAATTTAAATGGTATTTAATTACAGGAGTTCAGCTGAGTCTGTCACACCTTATTAACTGATTTATTTGGATTATCACATACCATTTCCACCTACGATGCCCTGTGTAGGCTCCCTGAATTCCGCTGTCCCAGGCTCAGCTGCGCACCCCAAGGAGCCGCTGAGCAGCCGCAGCACCTTGATAGCGAATGCAGGTACAGGTGGTGTTTTCAGTGCCTGTTACAGCTGCCACGGGGGTGGCACTGCGAAGTTTTTACCTTTTCCGTTTGTGTCTGAGCTGCGCTCAATGATTTCGCAAGTGTCTGCAGTCGTAAGCGTTGTTTTGAGTTTCACATCCAACTATATGTATTCAAGCATTCAGGGTCCTCGCCTTCAGCTGTGCGCAAGGAAATAGCTTAATTTTTCTCTCCTTCGGCTTGGTGCCAACGTACTCGTGGGTTTTCACGTGGCAGGAAGGTCCTTTTTGTCCGAAAGGGCCTACGAATGACTTTTGGAAATGCTTCCCTGTCTGCAGCACTCCGCGAATGTGTGAGGAGGAAGGCTTGGATCCTCTCCCTTCTCTAGGGGGCAAGGGTGACCCCCTTGTTCTATTAACCAGGGTCAACCAAATCCAGTTTAGGTGTTGGTGAGCAGTCCCTGGCCACGTCCTCGAGTTGAAGATGAGCTCTGTGACCCCAAGGGTCTGCTCCTCCTCCTGGGGGAGGGCAGAGCAGAGGGGTGACCGAGCAAAGCCCGGCAGAGCTCCACCTTCACGGGGAAGGCTCGATCCTCTCTGTGCATCATTCTGGTGATGGCGGATCAAGGCCTCGCGCTGTCTGAATCTGAGAAAATCACAGGGAAATGTATGAGGGAGGTCATGCAAGAGCACTCCGAGTGCGCTTTTTATTTTTTTTTAAGGCTGAATTGTTTCTGTAAGCTTCCCTGACCAAATTGCTGTTTGCCACCAGCATCTCTCCTCTGAGCTTCCTCGCTGTGTTTTCCCTCACAGTCCCCCTCTGTTTTCTTCTATGCTGTGGACATCACTGAGGATGAAGTCGTCCTCTGAGAGATATTACTACCTCCCTCACCATGTGCTGCTGCTTTTCAGGGTGGAAATTGTGGATAAAAGGGAAAGATCTATGCATGCAAATGCAGGTACAGCTTTTGTTTCCTGTTTTAAAGAATAGATTTGGGTTGTTTGCTGTTTTTTTGGTTTGGTTTTTTTTTTTTTTTTTTTTTTTTTTTTTTTTTTTTTTTTTTTTCCTCCAAGGACTCGCATTGTGTTTTGAGAAAATAAGGCTGAAGTGCCTGTTGAAGGAGCTGAGGACTCACAGCAAGCTTTCTAGGTTTGAGAGCGTCTTGGATGATAGTCAGGGTCAGACAGAGACAGTTTCCCATGTAGTTTCTTAATTCTTTGCAGGAAGCCTGAGGACATAAAACTTTAGGTTTTCATCTCGCTGGCTGATTGCCTGCTCCTGAAACACCTCTGGCACTGAGTTACTGTGGCTTGCTCACTACCCAGGCCCCCAGGTTCAAGTTTTTGTACTTTATGTACAGCCGCACCTCTGCTACTGCTTTCCTGGTGCTCTTGGAGCACATCTTCATCCAAGATTAATTTAAAGTATTAGTGGTTGAGCTTGGATGACCTTTTCTGTGTGTGTTTGGTTGAGGTATGGAGTCGGTATTTGATTTCCTCCCACCACGAAACCTGAAGGTAGAGTCTATCGGTGCCCCAGCCGCGCTCCTGAAGCAAGGGTGTCTGGGTGAAACCTGGCGCCATCCCAGGTGGGGGAACTCACTAACTGCACACTTGTTGAGTTGGAGGCACGCTACTAAACTGCTTTTTTCTTTCGTATGAAAAGTGCTCAGAAATCCCTTTCAGTAGCTGTATTTAAGATAAAACCTAAGCACACGTGTATATAGGCATGTGTATGCCCATGTATACATCCGCACACAAAAATAATAGGGATGTCAAAGTTTAAAAAATGGAAAATGAATAAAGACTTCTAGGAAAAGGGTATGTTCTGATGCTTTAAGTCTTGTTCCGATCGGAGTTCCTAAAGCGGGAAGCAGCTGGAAGATAAATGTCATCGGAAAAGTGTAACCACGCTCAGGGCTTTAAACGATCAAAGCGCTCCCCTGAAAAGTCTGTTGTCGGGTTTTGATGCTGTGTCACAACTCTGTGTCAGTCCTGAAGTAAAAACAAAATATGGATGATTTTTGGAGATACGAACGAAATCATCCAACTCTAGAAGGTAGAAACAGAGCTGCTTATCAGTTTTTCTACCTTAAAATATGCATTTTAACTGTCTAGATGGAGTATTCGTTACTGCCGGCAAAATGAAAGTTGCACATATTGAATTGCCTCTGGCTAGCAAATATATTTCTGCGGTACATAATATTTTAAGCAGGTAGCACAGAACAAATCTGCAAGTCAATCTGTCTACAACTAATCAAGTATTCACAGCACGCTTCCAGCAAAATAATTTTAAAGGAAAAGTTACTTGCCAGTGACTAACAAGCGTACAGATAAATTAAAGAAGTGATGTCTATAGCAAAAATAAGAGGCTTACAGTGTGATTTCTGATAAAGTCATACCTAGCTTGTTAAAAACATCTCCAGTCCATGCACCCACTTGCTAAAAAAAAAAAAAAAATAAATCCATCGAGTATTTTAAGGCTACGGATTTGATGACTAAGAACTAGGGTTTGTAAAGAGTTTTAGGTTCAGCTGACCCAGACTCTGCATCTGAATTTGGGCAAGGTAAGCATTTTGTCTCACTCCATCTGCAGAGTGGGCTTGGTGAAAAATGCTTTTCTCCTGTCAAGAGTTTCAAGATTATTTTTTTTGAAAGTGTTAACAAATACACCTGTGTTTGAGGGCCAAGCTTAAATGATAGTTTATTTTGTACTTCACAAGGACCTTCTCAGAAATCTACGGCACAGAACAATAGAGACTAATCTCGCTGTAGTGTGCAGTCCTTCTAAAAGTGCAAATCCTCACCCGTTGTTACAAATCTATTTTTTTACAGCGCTTTAGTCAGCATGACTCTGTGCCAGAAAGGCGGTTGCATGGCCTGGTGTAATAACTTCAGAGGCGGCTCCTGTTTTCCCTGCTTGGGATGTGAACCTGATGCATCGTGTCTGAATGTCAGTTGTAAGGTTGAAAAGTGATAAATATGGGAGATATTTTGAAACTCACGGAGGGTAGAGGATTAGGTGGGAGAAGAGGGGGTGAACGTACACCATCTGCTGTCACCTGCGGAGGTGTCGCTCCATTCCCTAATGTTCAGATTCGCGAGCTCAAGCTCATGGTTCCTTTTCTTGAGCGATCATGTAGAAGCATCCAAGAGGATTTTCTTGAATATTTAATGTAATGAAAAAGTCTGACCTTCAGGGATGGTTGTGGTTTGCGAACTCAATTATAAAGCTTCCACAGGCCTGTACTTTTAAGGCTGTTTGACTGCAGCATCTACTGCTGTTGGACTGGAGGTTACAGAAGGAAAATAGATGATGTCCGAGTGTCTTCTGCTCCTAATTGTGTAACGGGCCCCAGCCGTGGCCCTGGGGCAGCAGACTGGGGATGCGATCGTCTTCAGGGGTTGCTGTAGGAGGCAGCAAGGCAGTGGTCAAATAACTTTCCTTCACAGACTCCCTGCAAGGAATTTGGATATATCAAGCAAAGCCCCATTTAACTTTTCCAGGCCCTGGTGATCAGGTTTACTGCAATGGCTCGTGTGTTACGGTGGTTATTTGGCACAACCTAAAGGAAGGCACCTGTTACCCCGCTCTGAATATGGGTGTGTTTGAATGCCCGGAGCTCCCGAGTGGCACAACAGCGATAGCTTTGGCCTCTAGCAAATTCCTTAGGCTCAACAGGGGGGTAAAATCCAGAATGAATTAAACCACCTGGAGCTGCTGATGCTGAAAATCAACTCTTCTCTCCCTCCGACTTTTGATATCCCGGCGTGTTTCTTGTGACTTCTCGTAGATTCCAAATCTCAAGTGGAGGCGATTGGAGAATTGAGCCGCAGATGCACCCAACTGATTTGCTTTCTCCTTGAAGGGAAGCTGATGCCCCCCCCCCAGCTCTCTCCGAGCAGATGCCCCAGTTGTCCCCTCAGAGCCGCGCCGAGGGCAGCTGCCTCCTGAGCGCTTGCTGGAGCTGCGAAGGCACTGCAGGAATAAAACTTGGCAACATAGAGGTTGTTATGCTAGCCAGAGCCCTGAGTGCTTCAAAGCACTCAAAATCCTTTGGGCCTGGAAAAAAACCTCTAACACATTATTGTCACCCATATCCAGCTGTATGAAAGCAGCTGGAAAATGCGGATGATTCTGTTTATTTTAATAAAGATATATTCAAATACTCAGGGAACACATGCCTCTAACCTGAAGCAATGCAATAAGCTGTGCAGAGAGTTTGTTTTTAAATTTAATTGATGCGGCTTCAGTATGAGAATGAGTCAACATTAAAGGCATCTGGAGTTATTAATATTTCTGGTAAATATATAAGCTTTTCTACTTTTGTCCACGCACGCCCCCCCTAATATGAAGGCAATCTGTTTTCTAATGCTCTCTCCACCTGATCTGTTAGTATTCTGCTAAGTACCGATAGCATCAGAGCAGGTAATGAACTCGGCTTCTGAGAGATAATACTATTTATCATATTGACAAATGCGTAAGATTTATAAATAGGTTTCTGTATTGCTGCGCAACAGCAGAAACATCTTGTGGATGATCTTCTGAGTTTTATGCCTGACACCAGGAACAGATGAGTATTAGGGCGACGGCGATCACAGGCTCATTAGTATTTTGAGAGTTGGGTGTGGAGAAGAGCCGGAACGTGGAGACCCAGCCAACGTGTTTCAGAGGACAGCGTGCTCAGAGCGGCGGGAAACACGTGGACTTGGGTCGAGATGTGGATTTGCCTGGTAACGGTGAGAGGAGCTGAGCTTCCCCATCGTGTCCTCGTCCTCCAGGTCTGGCCGAGTCACGGCCAGTGGAGGGTCCGTGTCACCTTTGCACGCCCTGGTGCCGGGAGATGCTCTGTCTGTCCATCCCGAGGTGGAGGAGCCCACACACCCCCTCCTGCTGCTCTGCGCTATTGGGGGGGGGCATTGCCAGGAGACACCCCCTGCTCTGCCTGCCGAGATCAGCCAAAACCGACTGAGGTGTCATTGCACACCCAGTCACCGGTGAGCGGCTGCACAAAGGAGGGGCCTCTTAGGGTAAAACACCCCTGGAACAGCACGGAACCGTCAGCACGACACACGGCGTCTTGATGTCGACCCACACCATGGAGCATCACCCGCACGCTGCTGTAATCCCTTAATAACAACCTTCCGTTCCACGGTAAACGAAACTGTTAAACTGCTGTTAATTACAACTTAAAGGCATTATTGCCGGTATAAATCTGGTTATTACGTAGGCAGCGCCTTGCCAAGAGATCATTATCTTTTCTTTGTTCCCCCGTGCCTCTAGTATAGGTAAGATGTTTGTTGCCTCGTTGCCTCCTGAAAGACAGTATTACCGACGCAAAGTCAGCGGTGCAACGCTCCACCTCACGCCGGGCTGTTGATCAATAAGAGCCAACAAAACCAGATTTGAATTTTATGGAATTAATTTCTAACAGCTAATATTAACCGCGCTGCCAGATCAGGTCCCGGCTTGATGGCTCCGACTGCACCCAAGCTGCTGCTGTGGGATCAGTCTGGGGCGGTGCTGTGAAATGGTCTTACTTCATTTATCTATCTGTTTTTAATGGGGGAAGAAGTGTTTCTCTGTTCTCTGCTACATTGTTTTCTGCAGCTGCGGATCCCGATCTCTTTGTGCCGTTTCTGCGAAGATTCTCTTCGTGCTCCACAAAGAAATGTGATTACGGCAGTGTTCCTCGGAAAGGCCGTCCTGTTACTGCTGGAAATAATACTCAAAATACAACCAAATGGTTTGCTCAAAGGAGCTAGGATTAGCTTTAGACTGTAACCAGTGGCAGATCCCTGATCAACGTGATAAATTTCTGGTGTTAAAAATGTAGTATTTTGTACTGGGAATCTAGTGGCTTGTCTCTTTTTTTTTTTTTTTTTTTTTTTTTTTT
>NW_020799109.1:684139-693475 GCF_003259725.1 Athene cunicularia
GGGGGGGGGGGGGAAAGAAAATCCATATTGATTGCTTTCGCTTTACTTATTGGATGTTCCTGCCATGAAAATATCAAAGTGCTGAACTGAATATAGTAAGGGGCTTAATTCCACTATTTTTAGTTTTGCCTCACTGTGATATTTCTTGAGTAAGGTGGTATGTACCGTTACTGAAGAGTCGCTCTGCTGCTTTCCTGGCTTCTATAGAAACAACCAAAATCACTGGATCAGGGTGTTGGGTTGTTTTTTTTTTTTTTTTGCAAAACACTTTTCTTGTACGAGTTCTCCATCAAAAGAAAGGAAATAACTTGTCATTTAGCTTATTAAATGATGAATTTTTAACATGGATTTTTGCCACTTATTCATATTTGAAGTATGTATTGATACCACAGATCAAAATCTTTCTAGAATTTGAGGCAGGGGGAAAAAAAATCCGTTCAGAAATTCACCTGTCAAGCATTCATACCTTGAAGGCTTACAACATTTTTATTTGATGTTAACGGGGAATAGCACCTGAGAGAGGCAGGAGCAACCCCCCCATCACTCCCGGAGGCATTCGGGCATCTCGCCTTCCGCATTCCAAGCACTGTGGGGTTTTATCCCTGCATCCTGTAGTGTCATCTTCACGTCCAAAGGGATAATGCAGGAGGAGGATCACGTGCTCAGTACAGTTTGGTCAGGAAACACGTATGACCTGTTCTGGAACCATAAAACATTTTCTCGATGTCAATCCTGTATTAATGAAAACGAGAAGACTATAGCGATTTAAAAAAAAAAAAAGTGTTTTTCTGTTCAGAAGTCTCTGACAAGGATCTCTTGCAAGAAGATAAATTAGACTGATGGAGCGTAAAGCCAGCAGAAGATAGTGTTGACTGCATGGAAGAAAACCCTATTCACAGGTTCATAATACAGCCTAGTAAATAAGATTACAGCCAAAAAATATCATTCAGGATCCGAATAAAGTTAAATAAACAGAACATCATTTACGCTGGAAGCCGATAACCTACAGCAAGTTGAATGGGCCAACGGAAATCCCAATGCACGGAGCCTGTTGAGACTCTGCCCGTAGCCAGTCCGTGTCCCTCGGCGTCCGTAAGCCCCTGGTGCCGCACGGCCCGATGCCTCCTGGCTGTGCGGCCTCCCCGGGTGCAGCGCGTGATCAGCGCTTACCGCAACTGCCCCAAACATTTTTATTTACTTAGAAGTATTACTTTTTTTTTTTTTTCCTGTAAGTGCCACTAAAATTTTGAACGATCTCCATCAAAATGTCATTTTTTGTTAAAAATCATTTTCCATAAAAGTGCAAGCCACCTCTATTTTACGTTGGACCTGCCTTTCGCTTCTGCAAATCGTTCTCATTGATTTACCCTCTGTGCTCTTTGGAAAAGAGATTTGTGTGTGTGTGTGTGTGTGTATCCGTAACACGGGCTGTTGGTAGTCGTAGCTGGGTTTAGTATTTCATAAATAAATTGCAATTATATTGCGCTGAGGGTTAGCTACATATTCACAAATGGTAGATTTAAACGTCTCCTATCAAATATGCTGGAGATTCATTCAGCTAAAATGCCAAACAATGGAATTTCGGTTTTTAACTGGAATAATGAGAAAAGTAAGGATTAAGCTTTCTCTAGCCTTTTTTTTTTTTTTTTTTTCCTGTCACCTTGGTATTTATATTTGCTTTTTTTTAAATAGTACAACACCCTAAATTAAGGGTTGACAACTTAATTATATGTGATTGATATGCTTATTTTGAGTGAGTCATTACCAGAATGTAAACTGCAAATGCTCTTCTCCTCTGCATTTGCTGCTCTCGAGTAGAGGCGGGGATGGAACGTGCTCTGGTTCCAGTGCATCGGGCAGGATCCTGCGGTGACAAAACTTGGGATGGAGGCTTCCAGGGCCAAGGATGTCCCTGGCAGAGTGGCCGTGCCTGGAGAGCTCTTGACCCAGCAGCATATCTGAACCTGAGCCACTCCCAGCACTCTGCTGCTCAGGAATGAGAGTTAATCGGCCTCAGTGGTGTGGGTATGGAAAGTGGGCACAAGGCATTTGCTGCTTTCCCTAGAAACCTCAGCGGGCTCAACCCAGAGGGAAGGAACAAGGTGAGCATTGGTCCTCTGGCAGCAGCTTGCAACGTTCTGGAACTTAAACCCCACCCAGCCGGGAGCTCAAACCATTCCAGAGAAATTGCACAGCGGATGCAAGAGAATGTGAACATTTTATTTTCATAAACACCAGCACCACCGCTCACCTCCTGAATAAACCACTGCCTCTGTGAAGCAAAGACTTCTCCGCTTCAGCCAGTTTTGACCGAAGTCCAGTAACAATATTCCTGATTTCCAGACCCCTGAGAACCCTGTAGGCAGGAGTGGTACTTCTGGAGTTTACAGGTTTTGCAGTTTTTATAACGATTAATTGAAGCTTCATTGTGGGGAGAGGGGGGCTGCTCCACTCGCCTGACAAAAACACGATAGAAGGTGTCTGGTTCCTCCATCTCCCTCGCGCAGCTCGGCTGCTGCCTGTTCTTACTTTCAGTGGGACTTGCGCCAGCAAGGGAGGAGCTTTGGAGTTTTCTGTCTCTCAGTAAGTAGCAGTGAGACTCCTTTTTATCCTAACGCAACAAAGGTTAATTTGTTCTAGGATTAAGCGAACAGAAGTTTCTAGTTGATCCATGGTCACTCGTCACGTGACTGGGTAGCTGTTGACTATTCGGAGGATGTTGGAATGTTAACCCAAATTCCTCTTCTCGCTCAGCTCCCACTTGTTTGCCAAAACCAGAGCTATTTTTTACATATGCTGCTTAAACTCTCTGTGAAGACGAAACACCCCTTCCATGTGTTTGCTCACTAGGAGGCTTAAAGAACAGACTGTGGGTAAAGTTTCATCGGTTCAATATAAGAAAATACAATGACTGTACAGCTACGAGTGTATTCCTCTCTCTGATGCGTGGTGCTTTGGGTTTTTTTTTTTCTGAAAATTTATTTAATTATAAGTTTCAGAACTAATTGGAACCAAATTTCAGGGGTGAAAGAGAATGTTTTCTTGAAGCAACGTGCAACTAAATTAATGTAAATACATATTAGAGATTTCTGGTTGCTTTAGGGTCAGTACTCATGTGCCTCTATAAATACGGCTACGCTAATAGAGGCTTCTTAAGGAGGCCTGGGTAATGGCTCACCATCGCTTCTTCATTTCCACACACACTGAAAATAAACTTGGAGGATATTTCCTCCCCAGTATTACTTACATGACTGAGACAATAAAAATTTAAGAATGGCAGGTGTCTTCAAGTACCTGCGAAAGCATCAGCAAAGGTAAACGTACGCCAGGAAGGAGAACACGGTCCAAAAAGTTTCTCTAAAAAAGGGCAAAACCCACAATGTATATATGGGAAAATGTGGTGTTTAAGAAAACTTTTGAAAATATATTAGTGAAGCAGTATGAGTGCTGAGATTATTTTCTCAAGCTAGTTTCTATTAAACTGCAGATTTTTTGGTTTTGTCTTTTGATAAACACTGCAGATTTAGTCCGTATACAGTCGTTACAGGAACACAAGTACCATAGATAGCCTAATAGATTTTTATTTTCTTTCCTAGGTGTCCCGGCCTATTTTAAATTGGGAAGTGCTTCAGTATTCCTGTTCTGGATTAATCATCTGTTTACCCTCGAGGAGAACACGTAGTGGGGGATGCAAGAAGTGACCCCACTGCTGAGAAAAGGAAGGACTGTTCAGTGGATGCCTTTCAAATCCTGGCTCCAAGGAGGGATTCCTGTTCTCGGGGGACATGGGCAGCTCCTCCTGACCCCTTACTAGAGCGGCTGTTGATGGCCAACTGCTCTGGGCACAGGCATCTGCACGGTCACGTTCCTGGCGGGGTCTGGTTCTCTGTGTGTGTCTGCAGCGTGGAAGGAGCGGATGCACCAAGCCCTTCCATCCCAGCTCATCAGCAGCCCCAGGCATGGGGTGCGCCAGCATCCTCCGGGCTCAACCTGCCGTCACGGGCTGCTCGCTGGACTCGTGATGGTTCATTTACTACGATCTTGAAAGAGCAAAATTAAGATGACCAACGCCAAAGGGGATTGTATCAGTCAAACGGTGCAACTTTGTGTTGCTCATGAAGCGACATGCGATAGAGATGGGTGAAAGAAAGGAGAAAAGCGAAGTTTAGAGAGAGGAGGAAGAGAGTTTATAGCCACCACCGCTGATCTCGAGACGGTCTAATGGTCCCGGGTCCAGCTGATGCTGCGTGGTTGATCGCTGTGATCCTTGGTGGGAAAGCTTCAAATTCTCGTTGCCCAGAAGTCATCTCTTACGCTTAGTGTCACATGTTGCTCCTCCTCTACCTCAGGGATCTCTGCCCTTATTGTGCACGTGCGGTAGCCTCGCTTGAGGGGGTGTCCGAGGCGTGGAGGCGGGCAGCCTTCAACCACGAGATGTGTTTTGGTTTTAATGAAGCAAAGCTCGTCTTTGGAGAGGGAACATATGTGGCCCAGTAACGAATGGAAAGTGATGGTGTGGGCCCTTCTTCCGTGGATGTTGCTCGTGTGGATAACAAAGAGGAGAAGAGCTCATCCCCCCCAGCCCCTGTGGTGTGGGATGGGACAAGGATACCAAATCCTCTGCTCTCTGATGAACTGGCCAAAGTGACACAGGCTTGAGGCCACTGGATGGGATGTATAATGGCAAAAACATTCAACCCTGTGGCAAAGAGAGAAAGGTCTGGCTCCGGAGAGGCTGCTGCCCTCTGCTTCGCGCCTTGCACCACCTGAAAGGAGACGGCGGTTGCTGCGGCTGGCGTTGTGGTAAGGAGACTTATTTTACTTCCTTCTAAAGTATTTTAGTAACGTGTGATCGCTGCTCAGCAGGAGAGCACTGGCAGCAGTTTCAGGGAGCGCTTTCATACCCGTGTGCTCTCACGGGAGAACCCTCGGGGTTGCGTGCCCGGTGTAAGCTGCCGTTGGTTACTGAAGCTCTCCGGGCTCTGCTGAGGGCAGCAGCTCTCTGGAAGCTCCAGCCCAGGCTCTGAGGCAGCGGCTTCATGGTGAGTCCCGCTGCAGAGTAGGACACAGAACAGCACCGCCTTCACACTGTGCCTCTGGGGCTTGTTAAGGGGCGGCTCCGCCCTCGGCTACTCCACCGGAGACGCACCCTGAGGAAAGGTGCTGCTGCTCCTCGGCAGCCCCACGGAACGAAGTTATTGAATAATACGTCCCTCAAAAGAAACTCTCCCTTTGCATGGGCAGAAACGTGATGGAGTGGTTACGGGCTAGAAAAAAAATCCTGTAGAAAAATGAAATTTATCCTAGAGGTCAATCACATTTCTTGATTTTTATTTTTATTTTTTTTCTCAGAAAATGGAGAGAGAACAACTTGACTCATAACAAAACTGTAGAAAAGGAACAAATATACAGACAGCTGGTATACTTTCATAGTGTGAATGAACGAGGTGGTTTTTGTGTTTGTTTGTTTTTTTTTTTTTTCTTTAATTACAGAAGAGGATTCTGTGTTTTCATTAAAATACAGGTGTGGCAGAAAATCCCAGCCACGGGTTCTATGGCCTTACTCATATCCAGGCCTGTTACACCCGTGAGACCTCATAGCAAACAACAACTTGTCCATTATCGTATTTCTGTAAGGAAGGGAAATCTGTGGTGTTGTGTCACCTATTGTACGTCGTCGTGCGTTGAGGCAGGGGGTTTGCCGCCTGTGTTTCATTGCTAACATACAGTTAACTTCTGTATGTGTTTCCATCGTTGAATGTGTTGTTTCCTGGCTTTGCGGGTTAGATCATTTTGGTAGCATTATTTAGTAGCACGATATATTTATTCTTGCGTCTCACGCTCCCGTTTAGATGCTCGTCACTGTCCCCCCGGGTTTATACCCCGTGTCGTTGCTATCCTTTCTTTGTCCACCAGCTAGCGCACCGGAGTCCTTCACCTCCGGATGTTTTGATTCATATGGAATGTTTTATTGGCAGAAGAGCAGTGATTTTGTCTACCAAGGGAGTCAGTTACTTCATTAATATATTCACGCTCTTAAAATCTGCAAACGCGCTGCAGTCCTGGCTTTGGTTCTGTTGCGTTGACTTCATTTGATTCACCGTTTTTGGTGGAAACGAGCACTCTAATGCCAGCATCTCATTAATATTCCTTGCTTGCCCGTTCCTGACGTGGTGAGCTGCAGGCAGCTGCCGGTGAGCCCTCTGCACTCCCGGGAGCTGGGTCTGGGCCCGTCATCTCCATCGGCTTTTGTGTCCTCCCTTGCCACGAGAGTTAATTTCTCTTCTCCACCAGCGCAACCGTCTGTGGGTTTCTCAGTGACACGGTACTTCCGATTTGAATTTCACTAACAAATGTCTTTCAGACTTCATACCAGTGCAGCATTAGGATTCCTGCACTTCTGGTACATCACAACCTCTGGGAATTGCGTGTGAATGACACATCATTACTTTTGTACCAGAGGTGTTATTTCAAACTGCTATGACTAATTAGTAACAAATGATGAGAATTTGAACATCAATCCCCAGTTTTTGCTCTGGGCAAACCCACTCTTCATAAATCTTCTGTGGTTTGTTTCCTGGAGGGGGTCAAACGCTGCTGGCACTCATTGTAGCTGCTCATTCTTCTGCCTTTCTGTGTACGCAGATGAGCTGCAGTCGGTTCTAGGATTTCAATTAAGTATTTAAATTATGTCCTAGATTATTTAAAATAATGTTTACATGATTTAAAATGGTCCTTTTCTTGTTGATGTGTCAGACCCAAATGCTTCAACCGTGTGAGCATACACAAGTGGGATGTCTCTGCCTATACACCAAAAAAAAAAATAAATTCTATTACTGCTTAAGGTTTGCCATTGTCACTATTGTCTGTGACTTGTTCTTGACTTAGTTCACCCACGTATTATTTTGCTCTTTGTGCTGTAAATTCATCCTCCTAATATGTTGCTTTCCAAATACACTGGTCATGAAAGGCAGTAATTCTTTCTTAGACCCAGACAGGTTAAGTGAATGCTGAATTTGAATATTGCTTCTAATTTAACTTCATAAATCTGCGTGGGGGGAAAAAAAATATGCTACTGGTTTTTGTACCTGTTCTTTGAATGTACAGGTGGGGAAATACCGAAATAAAGAAGTGATGCGGGAGTTGTCGAGGCTGCTGCTACAGCACCGATCACTGTGCGACGCTGTGGGGTTTTATTTTTTTAAGGTGGATACCAAACAGTTGGAAAGATTTAAGAAAGATTAGGACAAAAACCGGTTCGAGGTCTGAAAAACGTGCCTTTACGATTCCGAGCTTAAAGGTGAAGGTGAAGAGTTGATCACTGCTTGCCAGCACCTACGTGGGGAGCTTTTCTGAGGGTATCGTGGTTCTCTAACAAAAGGGGTAGCGGGGTAACGGCAGCAGCGGCAAAGGTGCCCCAGAAAAATTCTGACGATATTTGACGTTTCCTGTACAAGTGACCTACCCGGGGGCGTCTTGGGTTCTCAGACATACCAGATTTGCTTGTTTGTTTTAAATCAAGATTTAATCTCTTTGTAGGCAAGCCCAGCTTCCTGTGACTTCGCATTTCAAGACTGAATTCTTTGTGCCTAATAAAGGCTGTGGGCTCACGTTGCATCCTTTCCCTCAAGTGGAGCACTAATAGAGTGTCTCTGGTTACTTAATTTCATCATGTTGGTAGGAACATATTATCATTTAGACCTTTGTCTTTATGTCAGATCTGATTGAAATCAGTCAGCCAGTTTCAGAGCTGTTCACGGTAGGTAGACACATAAATACAAACAGAGCTGGTGACATAAGCCTCATTTTCTTTAAAAAAAAAAAAAAAAAAAAAGGATTTTTTTAAAAAAAAAAAAAAAAAAAAAAAGGATAAAAAATATGCTAAAGCTTAAATAGGTTCATGCTTGATGTTAAACATTTTGCAGTGCTATGATCAGGCGTTTCGCTGATATTTCAGCTTGAAAAAAGTAGTAATTTCGAAAATTCTAGGTAAAGCAACATAGATGTTCACTTCTAAGACAAAAAAAAAATGACGGTCTTTTAAAATTCCCCTGACTTTGAGTTTAGATTTACTGCTTAAAAATGTGCAGATGAGTCTGTTTCACTGGCAGGTGTTATAGAGGGGATCTTTGTGGGGTTTTTTTGGAATACCTAAAAAAATTATTATTTTTTTTAATTTTTGCTGAAAAGCTCCACTTCAAAACCTAGCCTTTCGAACAGGTTGCTTTATCTACACCACCTTCAGTAGTAGCCTCCATGCTACATCGGAACAAAATTTGTTTAAGATTACATCTTTTGAATCTCTCTGCATGAAGCGCATATTTATGCGTGTAAGGATGTACGTACGGATAAGTTATGTGCGAGAAACAAGACGTATGTGCACTGGCAAGGTATGCTTTTTTGATGAATTAAGCTTATTTTCTAAGTCGACCATACCCTGGCAGATTGTGGTTCATTTCTTGCGGTTACTTCTTCAATTTATTTGACAGATCCGGTATCCTTTTAAAATGCCACGCTGAGGATGGAGTGTGAATATTCAAAATATGAGCCAGGCTGCTCGCTTGAGATTGGCGAGATAAATCATGTTTCGTCGTGGTTAGTTTGTGGCTCTGTTCGTTCTACTCTTACGTCTCATTTTTTTTTAATATTAAGAAGAATAGTTGGTCTCGGATAATAATGTGACCATGAAATTACATTTACGTTGTTGACCATAAGCGTGGCCAAAGTTGACTTTATTGTCATTGTTTTATTCATGTGTTTTTACTAATAATGCCATAACTCTGTTCTTATTATGGAACCCAAATGGCGCAGGTGCATTTTCACCTAACAACCTTGTGAGAAGACGAGATTGATTTTTCAGGAAAGTGATCAACCTTTCTGATGGCTGGTTTGTATCCACCACAGCCGCTCCTCACAGACTCCGAACCCCCCGTTGGTAGTCAAAAGAAATGACTGATATGCAAATACTGTTTCCTATAGACTCCAGCAGCGCTGTGATTCGAGCATCAATTATGGAAGTGCTATAGGCATTGCTTTGTACCAGCACTCCGAGATTTACAAAGTCACTATCTGGAGATTCCTCTGGTTTTTAATCTTAATACCTGGGGAGAAAACATGAAATCCACACAGACCTCCAATCTGATATTTTATTAATGAGATTAAATGAGTAAGCTAAATTATACATGTAAATCAAATAGAGAACAGAGTAGGATAATATGAAGTCAGCACATTAATCAGTTTATCAGGTTGGTTTATTCGATGCGCCGTGATCAGCAGGCTTCATATCCACCATCCAGTGTGCTGGGTAACACCCCGTCCCTCCCCCCCCCCCCCCCC
>NW_020799109.1:693525-700970 GCF_003259725.1 Athene cunicularia
AAAAAAAAAAAAAATCCATATCATATCACTTCTCCTTTTGCTACAGGATAACAGACCCTGTGAATGAGGAAAGAGCATTGTGGAAATCTACTTGATTTTAGGAAGCTTGATATTTTCCTGCAAAACACTTTCTTTAAGAAAAACATTACAAAAGCTGGGGAGATAAAGCCGCTCCGGAATGGATGCGCGATGGTTCGGAAAACCTGACCCAGTGCCGTTACTGGCGGCTGCTGTCAAAGCGGCACAAAGCACTGCCTGGGCCTCCGGGGTCCGCCTTGCCTTCGTACTGGTCTGAATTTTAGAAAGACAGGATGATGGTGATGATGGTGACTCAGAGGAGCCTTTGGGGGCGCCTGGTACAACGTGCTGCTCCGAGCAGGGATCAGGCTCCGTGGGCTGGCCGCGCTGTCAGGGTGGGGCGAGGGGCGCCCCAGTGACCCCAAACCAGCGGGGGCAGCGCCCATCACCGAGACCATCCGCAAGGCACCTGCCGGAATGATTGGAGGGGTACGAGTATAGTTTGGAAGAATTCGGTTTGGTTAACCTAAAGAATTAAAGAATAATGCTTTTAGATGAGTAATTTGAATCTGACGAGGTCTCATATTTCCAGACAACTAGTGTTTACTCTTTAGTGTGCTTTAAAAAGAAACAAAACAAGAGATCCTGTAATATTATACTGGAGATGACTACATCCCAAAGGGAAGTGTGTGAGTCATACTCTGGGACAGAAAAAAATAATTTTTTTTTTTTCCTTCATGTCTTTCTTTGGTTTTCTTGGTCACAAAATAGGAGGTGGGGTCCCCTTGTTGTAATAGTAAGGGTGGGGTGGATTAGTACTGGTGGAGGCTTTTTTACCCTGCCCTCAGGTCTGCAACAGGGATACGTTGATCATCAGGGAAGAAGAGGAGGATGTCCTGACCCCTCCGTTCCCTCCCGCTTCGCGTGCGTGTTCCCCGTCCTCCGGCACGCGGGCGTGCGGCGCTTTTCTCTAAACGTTTGCGTGAGATGTCAGAGGTTATTTAGACAAAGTGCTCCCCGATGAATAAATGAAATCCTAACGTGAAGGA
Organism: Athene cunicularia; assembly: GCF_003259725.1. NCBI lineage: Eukaryota > Metazoa > Chordata > Aves > Strigiformes > Strigidae > Athene > Athene cunicularia. The sequence goes on from NW_020799109.1 coordinate 694,593, forward strand.
ATGATCCGGGCTGCTGAGCACAGACTCACAGATTGTCCACACTTGTTAAGTTTTGACATGTAGCAAATCCTGTCTTGTCCAAGTTATAAACTCTGACTGTAGTAGTGAGGAATCCCCACACAAGCCATGGTAATATATGAGTGTCCTGGTTGGAAAACACCATTTTAAAATCTGACGGTTTCAGTAATGACTATTCTGTGCGTCCCCAGTCTGAAAAACACCGAAGGAATAAACAGCAATTTGTTTTATAAATTTGAAACACATTGCATATATAATCTTTAAGCTCATAAAATGGTCTGATATTTGCAGCAAGAAGAAGGAAAAAAAAAAAAAAAAGGTTTGTGCACTTCCTTAACACTAAAGAAGCACTTTGTTTATAAGCACCGCTCCACACTAATGAAGTGTCTCAGCTTGTCTCAAACTCATGGAGAGTTGCAAATTCTTGTACTGCAGACTCCAGATTTCCTTCCTCTGCTCCACTCCCAGACCCAACAGCGAGGATATTTCCTCACTATGGAACAGTAGCCACCAGAAGATGTTATTTCTAGTAAGACAAGATGCTTGTGTCTCGTCGCTGACTGGTTTTGGTTTTTTTTAAGTTTATTTAAAGCTGCCTCTTTGCATAGCAAACTCTGCTCTTTACCTTTGTGAATCAGAGTTCTGAACGCTTAAAAAAAAAAAAACAACCCAACACTTTCCACGCGTGTTGGGAATCAGTGTCTTTGCAGAGTTCTTCTGTCTGAAGCTTCTTGTGGATGTTTTCAAACTGCGCTCGCTTGTATGTCTTAAAATAGGGAAATGTAGGCTGATCGCGAGTTGACAGTATTATCTATGTATTTGGCATCAATATTAGTGAGCTTCTGTCATTTGGCAATTATTTCCATAGTATACCATATGGCGAAGAAAATGTTTTCATTCACCCACATATGACTAAAGTTTTATTGATAGCCTCGTACTGTGTGCAATCTTCTCCTGCGGTGGGGCGGTTAAACCGGCCGAGGGCCTACAGACACACGTGTGCCTCTGTGAGCGGAAGGGGCTGGATGGCGGAAGGAATCTCTTGCGTGGGTGTAACGTTTCCGTGGGTTAACAAAGCTGATTTATGAGGTGCTGGGTCAGCGTTGTTCTTCCTTGATGGCTCTGTAGATGCTAAAGAAGAAATCGTTCCACTTTTTCTTTTTTTTTTTTCCTTTTTTTTTTTTTTTTCCTCTGCACTTTGGGCCTTTCTGCTCGAATGATGGATGTAAGATGGCAATGACTTCTCCCTCACGGCTTTCGGCGTGCGTCGCTGCATGTGTAGCGTGTCTGCCTTCCCGCCGCGGCGCGGGGTGCGGCACAAGTCAAGTCTTCTCTGATATGAGAGAATCCAGAGAAGCGACGTCACGAAATGCCTCCTGTCTGAGGAAGTTATAATTAGAGCTTGTGTTTTATAAACAGGCACCCATGGGTTCTCTGGTGTCTAATACGGGCTGAGCGTGTTCTGCAGCCCCGTGTTGTCAATTTAAAAACTCAGAGAAGACGACGATTCAAATCTATGGAAATTAGAGTCCATTTGGCCTGGTGCTAATAGAACTGCGGGCTTACGGCTGGCGGGTGCTAGCTTAGGTGGCGGCACACCGGCACTCTCCCGATTTTTTGACGTATGGGGAATAATTTCATAGAGTATTTCACCGAGCGCTCCTGCACGTAGTCAAGTAATAGACTACGCAGAAAATGGAAAATGTGTTTTATGGAGATTTCAGCATTTGCTTTCAATCCTATTAGCAAAAACACCCACCACAGTGCCATGAATCCTGAAGTTATCTGGGGAAAGGGATACTTGTGTAAAGGAAATTCTGTTGATTTCAACGCTTGACAAAATCTCTATTTGCATTTTTCACGTATAAGGTGTTTTTTTTTTTTTTTTTTTTTTTTTAAAAAAAAAGTAGGTGTTGGAAATGGGACATACAAAAACTTTTATTTTAAAATGCGGAAGCGCTGTGTCTGTGTTTTCTGGGACATTTCCCCCCCTCGGGTTATCTGTGCCCCCACTGCCCCTTTCAAATGAACTTTTCGGGGAAGGCATTTTGTGAGGCCTTTTCACACTGTAACTGATCTAGACGAGCTCTTTTACACTGCGGTTCTGCAGAAACATCAGAAATCGCCCTCTGAAAACTAGAGCGGATGAATTTTTTGGGGGTGCCTTGGGTTGTTTGTTCACATTTTAGGCAAACTTGAGACACTTTTTAAGAATGTTGAGCAATGGCTGGATGTCTCTTGGAAGGGTTTGCAGTACGGCATAGTAATAAAGTGTTGTCCTTTTTTATGTGATGTTTTTATTACAGGAGAGAAAAGCAAAAGGCAGGTTTATTAGACAATATTACCCAAGAATGTTAATTAGCTGAGAATTTCTAAGCTCATAAAATGTTTCCATTTTTTCCTCTTACAGATTTTCAGATGAAGTAAAAAACCCTACTTTTACTTCCAGGAATGAATGTGGACACAAAACATTATTCAATTTTTTTTTTTTTTTTTTTTTTTTTTTTTTGTGCATCCTGTCACCCTGTTTGTCCTCCCCCCAACTTAAAGCGTCTCTTATCTCTTTAGGAAGCCGAAATAAGTTTTTTTGTTGTTGTCAGGGACAGTCTCATGACAAACCTCAGGTTGCTCTTCAGGTGATATGGTTGGTGCTAACCAAAGTCAGTTGGGAACGAGATGGGAATACCTGAACAGAATTATGTGTCTCAAAAGCAAACTAATGTATATATGGAAATTGCCCGTTTGATTCCCACGGGGCTCTGTAAAAAGATTTTGATTAGAGCTGTTAACAAAATTACAGGACAGAATGCCTTCCGTCACGGCAGCGTGATTGTTTGGGGAGACAAGGCGTACCTTGAAAATGCTGCTGCCAGGGATGTTGTTGGGAACTCGAAATATGACGTGGACGTTGGCAGCCAACCTTAAAACGTGTAGAAATAGAGCCAATTCCTTGAGCAGCTCTAACGAGGGGTATTTAGCAGTCGGTAACCACCATCTGAAGTACCCAGAAAAAATGGAACTAACGGGAACTCCACGCGATCGGGAATTAACAAGAATGTCGCTAAAACGGAAGAATTCACTGGGACATCCAACGCAATGACCAACCGCCGTGTCGGGGCGAGGGGTTTCCCTGAGCAGGTTATTCCACCGACGTCCTGCACCCGGATCCAGGTGAGACAGGGAAGGTGCCGCGGCGCGTGGCGCCCACGGGGTGCGCTGGGGCGTTGCCTGTTGCTCTTCCCGTGCTCGTTGCTGGCTCTGTGGGGCCGTTCAGAAGTACCGATTCTCTTGGAGTTTATTCCAGTCATCCAACTCCCCTCTTCTGTCGCTGGCATGAAGGAGCCAGCTACAGGGGAGTCAAACACGCGGAGGAAAACGAAGCAAAAAGCCAAATGTGAAGTCTGTGAATCTGTCTTGAATATTTGTGCAAACTGTTAAACGAATACTTGCAAACAACAAATAAATTTAGCTTTCCTAAATGGCTCTAAATAAAAACACGCAGTTGGATTGCAAGAAATATCATATGGCCTTACCGCTGCTGTGTTGGAGGGGGTAGCTCTTCCAGATGAAACCAAGGTGTTAAACACCCAAAAGTAATGGATAGTGAGGGAGCTAAGGGGTAAGATTTCTGTCTTCCCTCTGCAGAAATAATTTTTCTATGTGTGTACACATCTAGTGTGAGACATTTTTCCTTTTTCTGAGTGTGTGTGTGTGTGTGTTGGTTTTGTTTTTCCTCTGTAAGCTTCGTAGACTTGGGAGGAGGTGGGGAAGATTCAGATGAAAGAATTCAGTCTCTAGAGCAACACTGATTGGCATAACTGCTATTGACTCCTGACCTGCTCTTTTTTTCCATTGATCTACAAATTGCGTGAACGCCAGGGATATGAATCTAAAAACGAATTTAAAAAAAAAAAAAAAAGCTTCATCTTGGCTATTGTCAATTGAGATTTATACAATATTTTGCAAAATTAATAGAATGTTGCTGTGGAAGTGCCTTTTGTCCTTCTTATTCAAAGAGGAGCGAATTATTTGATTGTTAAGGTCAAGTAAAAACATCACATGGACCCATTAAAGGTTACAGAGCTCTCCCTAAAATTAGATCTCAACTATTATATCACTTCTCTCTCTGGACGATCTGAGTACTTAATGTACCAGAACATCCGAAGGGCTTCTTACGGGAGACAGCTGTGTGAAGTTTTTCACGTGCGAAACTGATTCCCATGTGGTGCTGTCTTCCTCCTCTTGCTATCAACGTATTTGCGAAAAATCACATTGTAGCTTGGAAAGGCATTTCCCCCCCGAAGTCTAAGAAAGAGACACGAAAATCACACATTCCTTAAGGTTTTGCCCGGAAAATTAATTGATCTGGCAAACGTTGTCTGACCAGCTGTAACAGGACTACTTTTGCATGTCTGTTACAGGAGGAAATGCGTTTCACTCTAGACTGCAAGTCTGCAAGACTTTTTTTTTTTTTTTTTTTTTTGGTTACTAGATGAATGTCATTATCTCGTTTGGGTACATAGCATGGTTGAGATAAAAGGAAGAGCAGAAAGCCTTGAGAAACGGGTGGGTTTTTTGGTTGGTTTGTTGGGTTTTTTTTAACTTCCCTTACCCACAAAATTTAACGTGAGAAGTAGTGAAGCATGGACTGATTTGGGAAGTAGCAGAAGGGTCCATTTTTGCAGCAGAGAGGGAGGATTGCGCTGCTTATTAGTTTGGCTAAGCCGGTCTGCAGTTGCCAGGGGGAAGGTAAAGGCAATTATCAGTTGTTTTGGCAAAGGAATAAAAAGGCAGATGAAGCCCTTGAGATGCTCTTCACAGAGCAGTGGAATGGAGGCTGGGCACAGACAGAAGGGCATCTAGTGGAATGCAACCTGGGAAGGAAGAATTGAGGGGAGGAACGCTGTGGGAAGGTCTTCAGGACCCGTTGAAGTAGGACCGGCGATGGTGTGTTTGTCATCCACGTCTTGTGTTCAAAACCTTCTCAGCGAACACCTCTCCGTGCTTTTCTCTCCTCTCTGGCTGTTGTGACTAGGGTATGGTGATGCCGCGGTGCCGCCTTTTGTGGTCAGGTTGAGCTGGTTGATTTTCCGGGCCCGGGTTCCCTTACGTGACTGGAAGAGTCATTTGGAAGCCTAAATGCCGGATCTCAGCTTAGAGGGCCGCTGCTCTGAAAAGGAGGCAAAGCTTTTGATGACAGTATCTGAGAAGCAGGGCCACCACTCCTGAGCACTGATGGTGATGGCAAAGCCGCCTGAGGCTGGGTGACGGGCGGCGTTTTCTACTGCGGTCTGGCTAAAGGATCACTGCAGTACTGCTCCCTTTTCCGGCGTTTTCACGGCAGCGTGCCACGGCAGCGGCTGGAAGAGCAGTTGGATACGTTAAGAGCCACAGAAGAAAAGTCCAACACACCTGAGCAGGCGAGTGGGGAAGACGCCGTCCCAGGATCCAGCGCAGAGCTGGGTTGTGTTTGGCTGCAGATAAACCACCGGTGTACCCAGCAACCCCGTGCGTCAGAGAGGTGGTGGAGTCTCCACCTCTGGAGATGTTCAGAAGCCGACTGGACATGGTCCTGGGCAAGCAGCTCTAGGTGGCTCTGTCTGAGCAGGGGGTTGGACGCGGTGGCCTCTGGGGGTCCCTCCCAGCCCCAGCTGTACCCTGGTTCTATGTTACGCAGAAGCCAGAAAATGGCTCTTGGTGGTGAGACAGTGCCACAGGTGAGAGATCAGAGCAGGAATTAAGACCAAAACCTCCGGGTTACCAAGGTTCCAATGGCAACACACGGAGGATGCAGCGTTTGGAGAACTGCTTCGACACCGCTGACAACAGAACTCGATGTGTGACGGTAAAAACGGTCCCCGAGAGCTGCACGGAGAGGACGGTTAGGGGTGTCGGGCATGTGATGTTTGGGGGTTGCTGACTGTGAGAAGCCTACATGTGTGGAAAGGTCCTGCGGGAGATTATTGTGTGTCTTTGAACGTGGGATGGTGACAGCGCGAGATGGGGGGCGGCTCCGCCTGCTCTTAACAGCTCCCTGCTGGCGGAAGCAGCTGAGGCTTTGGGGGTGAGCAGCCCCTTTCGGAATGAGTGGCGCTGCCTCAGAAATATTCCCGATGATATTTTTGGTGCTTAGACGTTCAGCTTCTGCTCGCAGGAAGTTCCTGCTGCTGTGGTCCTGGTGGATGGATGGTGATGGTATCACGTGCTGCGGCGGTTCTGTGGGTGCCAGCAGGGAGAATTGTCTCGCCGTGGGGTCGTGCCTAACGTTAATGAGGCATCGCCGTGTTATAGAGAGAACTTGGGCGATTCTTCCACATCCAAGATTTGTAAGACAATTTCTCTCTCTTCCCCCCCCCCCCC
>NW_020799109.1:701020-716592 GCF_003259725.1 Athene cunicularia
CCTCCCCTACTCTAACTTTTTATTCATGCAATTGTACTTTTGCCACGGTCTTGCCACACTTCAAGAAAAACACGTTTTCTCATCATCTGGACTATGATTGCAGTGGGCTGAACCTCCTTCCTTGCGATAAATCCCCGATTTAACCGGCAGTACTTTGAAGCGATAAAGTATCCGCCCGTCTCATGTTTTGTTGGGGTGTCCCTGGCTCAGGTCTCCAGATTACAAAGTATTTTAGCCGTCTGCATTTTTGATGATCCCACAATCTGCTGTGAAATGCTGCATGAGGTGTTTTTCAGGAGGAATTTGGAATCGTTTTATAGCAAGTCAGCCTGCTTCTGGTGTAGTAGCTACTGAAAATACAGTAGATGTCTATGTAGGGCAGCTGACAAGTATTTTTTATGTATACCTCAATTATACTCTCTATTTTGGCGTGTCCTAAAGCCCTCGTGCCTTCTGCCTGCAGAATTGGAGAACCAAAGGGATTTTTTTTTTTTCTTTAAAAAAGTCTATTTTATTTGTACCGTTTCAGACTTAAAGGTTGCGGGGAAGGTAATCCGGTGAGTTTGCAGGCAGATAAGACAGATACTCAGCCAGTACTGAACGTTATTAGGACATAAACAAATCTGTGTTTAGCCGGACCTTATTAAAAACCGGAGTCACCCCAAAGGTTACCTCCTGCTGGGGTTCAGCTGGAATCCATTTAGTCTCCGAGGCCTAAGACTGTGTGTGAAAGTCCGTGTCTGTGCAGCTGGATAGGTTACATAAATGAAATTAGAGCTTTAGGATTAAAACATCACTTTTGTCTCAGGAGGGGGGGCAAGTGTCTGTTCGGTAAAGAGATGCTGCTAAAGCGGACATTAACATCGCCACCGAACTCTGGAACAAAGCAATGAGGCGGTGGAAGAACGTGCCTTACATCTGTGTTTTTCATTCTTCCTGCTCTATGATGAACTTCTTTCATTTCAGATGCCGTTTGTAGGCTTCTCTGTCAAACCGGAGTTTATTTTGTTTTCAGCTGATGCTGCAACTGGAAGGGGGGGAGTGTAGGATCGCTCTGAGAGAAAACACTTTGAGAAGAGTGTGCAGAGAACAGGTAGAGCCGCTTATCTTGAAGTCCCTCGCAGCACATCGTCGCTGAATCTTTTCCCTCACTGGGTATTTGTAACGTAGAGATAGTTCAGTATGCATTAGAATAATTGCTATCAGCATCCTAAGTACTGGAAGCCGGCTATTTATCTAAACACAAATTCCAGTGAGCTGGATAAAGCAATTTGGGCATTAGAAAAGGAGTTTGGTTTTTTTTTTTTTTTCCCCTCGCAGCTCTGTAGCTGTCTGAATCCAGCTCCTCTCAGTTACTGTACGCTGCAGCACCCCAAGTTGTCTGTGTGCTGTAGTTGCCAGCCTCTTCGGCAAGATGGCCATCAGCTCCCTTCTGCCGGCACGTGTTGATCCGCCTCCCCGCACCAGGCTTCTCCAGTTTTTGTCTCTTCTCCAGCAGCGAGGGCTTCAGAAGTTGCCTCCTTGGTTACAGAGGCAGCACCACGCCTAAAGCAACTAGCGTTCCTTCTTTTAATAATTAATGCTGGAATACAGGCGCAATTCCCGTGGCCTTGAGTCAGCGTTTTCCGGGCTGCGAGAGGCTCAGGGTGATTTATGGGACGGGTGTTGGGGTGGAGGCGTCCCCTGGGGCAGCGCTCGCTGGGTGCAACCCCCCGCCGACGCTTCTCGGGGTTTTCACTCGGCCGAGCAGTTTAATCGCCCATCGACCCGCGTTTGGAGGTCTGCGAGGAGTGAGAATAAACGGGGTTACCCGCGTCAAACTGAGGATAAACTTTTCCTTGTGAGTCTCGTTTTGAGCTAAAATATTAGGGGAGGAAGCGCGCGTTTTGGTGAATAAAGCAGGAGACTGAGCGAGCCAAGTTCCAGCCTCGTTTCTCACATTAAATTTTCATTGTCTTTAGTGAAGATGAGGAATAAAGCCTCCTATAACTGCTGAGGTTTTCCAGTAAAAGCCTCTAAGTGACAACACTAGGTAAAATAAGTAGTACAGCTCCCTCATTTTGAAATAGTTAATTCCTATGACAGCATAATTAATCGATTTAGCATCAGGCACACGCAGCGTTTTTTTCTCATGCCGGAGGAGCAAAGCCGTGAGTGTCGCTCCACGCCTGCCCGGCTGCTGGGCCGGGCCCCCGTCACCCCGCGGGGTGTGTGCGTTCCCCATCCCGCCCCCTCCGGGGCATGGGACCTGCCTGGATGCTCGTGGGCCTCCCGCGGCCTCCCCAGGCAGCGGTCCCCAACGCTGGCACGGGGAACAGCGGAGAACATCTTAGCAATTTTTTTTTTCTTTTTTTTTTAAAGAAAATCTCTCATTAGCCAAGGTGTTCTTTCTGCTGATGAGTTATTTCTGTAGTCTCAATAATTAAAACCTGTTTCCTTCTGCTTGTTTTCAATCAGTGATTAATCCATGCAGTCCCAACACTATTCGTGTCGCTATTTATTGAAGGAAATTATATCAGTAATGCGGTTGTTTTGTATGGCAGAGTAATTTTGGGAAGCCACTTTTTTTTTTTTTTTCAGAAGTAGAATTCTGTCCTGCATCTTTTCTATACTCTTCCCGAGCAACCATCGAAGATTTAATGAGAACACGCGAGGAAGGAGAGAGCAAGTTATAAAAACGTTGCGTTATTAAAAGAATAAATTGCTATGTTGTAAACTGCTAGAAATACAGGAAACAGCCTGTGTTTTCAGAACTGCATTTCTCTAGTGACCCTGTTCAAGACCTCCCATAAGGTGAGGGATCGCCGTAGGTTTCCAGCATTTCTGGAACACTGACAGCAAAAGTGGCGATTTTGGGACAGGGGTGTTTTAAGAGAGGGGACAAATGCAGAGCGATCTGCTGGGGGCAGGTATGGGCAACGCCTTTCTTTTCCCTCGTGGCTTTCTCTAGCAAGCAGAGTTTCTTATCCTGCATATTATTTTCCTTAAAGCTCGTGGATAATAAAAGCTCGTTTACCTGATGGTGCTCTTATGTTGTGTAATCAAGATAAGTTTCAAAAGTTAACACATATTTTTTTTAAAAAAAAGCAAAAGTTTTTTTTACCATTTAGAGTAATTTATGAAATAGATGCTCTGTTATATATGAAATAAGGTGAATTTTTCACTGCAAAGAGTAACCTGTAGCTGGGATCCTCTGTATGCGGGTTCCCAGAGGCCACCAGAGACAAGCAGGAGCGGCGGAAGCTGTAAAGCAGAGAAATGGCTCCGGTTGTGATCCCGGAGCGGGCGGCGGTGCCTGTCAAACCTGGCTGGGAAAACTGGGGACCAGTTCTAGGCCAGCCTTGGTACCAGGAACTTGGTGCCAGGAACTTCATCCATGTGTTTTTGGCCACAGTTGTCTCTTCTGGCCATCCCGTGTGAATTTTATCTGAGGTTTAGGGCAGCCAACAGTCATCTGAGAAGGGTGATTGTAGGAGAAGATCTCTGGTTTTTTGGTCACAGGTCAGGATGGTCGGGGTTGTTTGTTTGTTTGTTTGCTTTCTAAATTTGAAAATCTTTGCATGTAGCCTGGCTGCTTCTCTTTCCACCTCGGAGAGTTTCAGGTCTCTGTTGTGCGCGGTCATGCTCTCCCTGCCTCGGAGACTTGAGGCGGTTGTCAAACTCTTTACGTGAAGCAACAAGTATGGCAGGACGGGCTTGCTCTTGGCAGCTGTGGATGAGCACAGCCTGCGAGGATGCTGTACTGCTGTGGTTTACTGGGAGTAAAGGGTTTGGGGACATGGCAGGGAGCTGACCTGAAACACCATCCATCTCTTGCGGTGGCTGCTTTTAGCGTTACTCAACTTCTTTTCCGTAAGATTTTCCTCTGGTGGAAGAAGGTGCCCCGTGTCCCTCGGTGTCCCCAAGCACCAAGCGTGCCCCAGGGAGCATCCCGGCCTTCGGACCGCGCGCCCCCGGGGTGACCGGAGGCAGCGTGCCGGGGAGATGCTGTTCCTCCCGCAGCGCGGGGGCTCAGTGCTCCGCCGTGGCTCCCGCGAGCCTTGCAGAGCTCTCGGTTCTCACCCTCTGTTGGGAAGGACTTTCCCAGGCGCGTGGGATGCTCCTCTGAGGAACACTGGTGGTTCAGGAGAGGCGTGTCCACTTGACACTATTTTTCTAAGTGAGGTCCCTTTAGGGGTGCCCAACGCAGGGTCTCAGATCAGAGCCGGACATGGGGATGAACTCTGTTTGGGCAGGAATGTTTGGTGGCGGCAGCAGCCAAACCCACATCTGCTTCTCTGGCGTTCAGAACACGCTGGCTCTCAGACCGGACATCCCCTTTCCCAGTAAAGCACATCAGAGCCTCACCGCGGGCACGGGGAGTCCCGGCCAAGCGAAACCTTCCCGGGACCGCTTCCAGCTCCTGCTTCTGCTTCTCCTGACTCCTGGCACTCAAGAGTGAAACTACAGTGTTTTGGCCATCATCATGGATTTTATTTTGTGGGGGCTCCTTGCCAGCACTTCTTGAGCTATGAAGTCTCGTGGATTCCCAGATCAATGGTCCTGAGGAACAGGCAGCGCTCCGGTCGAACCCGCTGGAGGGGCCTGCGTGGCTCCAGCACCCGTGTCGAGCTGAGGGTCGAGCGGGCTTTGACCCCGGAACGGATCAGGTCCTCGGGGGGATGTCGGTGCCTAATCCATCTTTAAATTGCTGAGGGGGGTTAGTGACTTTTGGGGATTGGGACTTACTCGCCAGTTTTTCTTTCCCTTCCAAGAAGAGCTGCCCTTTATAGCCAACAGCCTTTGCCAAGGGAGCAACAGCAGTCGTGGAAAGCCGATGGCACATCTGCCAAACGTTCTCCGTCTGTTGTCATTTGTATTACTGAGAATTGGGCATTTGGAATGAAAGTTTTGCAGTATGACTAGCAGGAGAATGTCAAGTGTATACAGCATGTATAAATTTTAAGATACTCTCTATATTTTAGCATTGCAGTCCCTTCGATGGGAGTCCACACGCCAGTGTTGGAGACCCTTGTGTCCGCCCATATATAAAAGCAGACATGTCTATGGCAGGGGGGGATGAGTGGTGTGATAAACACAAAAATTTTCTTCTTTATGATTTTAAAAGGCACATTTCTTGACCTCCATACTCTGTCGGTATTCTTGTGCAATTCAGGATCATAAATTATTTGGCTATGGGAAGCTTTGTTCCCTTCTCTCTGAAATGTGACTGTGGTACATGTAGACATATGTGAACACTCCCCCATAAAATGAAGTTGTTGTTTGGGTAAGACTTTCACGTTCCACATCCCTGCCAATTATTAAACAAGCACATTATGGCGCTTGCCTCTTGTCTGTGCAGCAATAATAAATAAATTCGGAGTAAATTAAAATAATTTATCATTTTAAACGATCGTGAATGTTTTAGATGTTGTGTGCAGAGGAACTAACAAAACAAGGAATCAGTAAGGAATGAAAAACAGAATTTGTTCCAAAGGGCTGTTCTGCTGAAGAAAAAACAGGGACTTAAATTACTTTCTTCTTGTCATCTTGCATAAGAGTTGACTGTAGCTGATATCCCAGGGAAACAGGTCTCGGGGGTTCAGGCTGACTCGTTTCACAGGCCAATCAGCGACACACAGAACTGGCTTACCACTGTCTCTCCTGGCAGAAATTTGACCCAACGCTGTGCTCGGAAACTAAAATCCGTGCTGCAGCCGGCTCGAGGAATCAATTTGGAGACGTTTCAGCTCTTTTCGAGACTTGCAGAGGTGGATGGGTACAGCATGGCTTGCGCTGCTCTGATGAAGGCTGGCAGGCCCCAGGCGCAGACTGGCAAGTCCTGGCTTGGCCAGGCAGGGTTGGGGAGCGCTCACACACTGGCAGGTGTTGCCCATCTTGCTCCTTCTCCCTGGTGTGGCCTTAGCCCGTGCCAACTGCTAGTTCTGCACATGTTATACAATATTTTAATATATACTTATATTTTTAATATATATTAAAATATATTTCTCCATAACGGGGCTGTCACTCTTTGCGTTAAGGCAATGAGAAGAGAGAGATAGGTGATGCCCAGCATCCTCCCTGCTGCTCCAGCCGTCCCTTCGGATACCCCAGCACAGGGTGAGGGGCAGCTCGGCCTGAGGACAAACGGGATTTTTTTTTCCTGAGCTAGAGGGGTTCAGGCCAGCAGCTGAGTGAAAGCGGGGATGTGTTAATCTGTCTGACCACAGCTCTGGATAAAGCCAGTGAGGTTTTGCAGGTGGCAGCGGCGGCTGTGGACTCGCCTGCAATGAGGTAACGCTGCACTGATCGATCAGGTCATTGATCGTACCCATCCGCAGGTTGCTGGAACCGGAGCTGACACCTCCTTCACCCCACTTCATCTGCGAGTCCGAATGAGCCGCAAAGATAAGGCTGGAAGACAAACCTCAGTCCCTCTAGGAGAATGCTGTTCCTCGTGGGCAACACGGGGAGAAACGTTTGTTCAGTTCCCCTCTGCTAAGGCACAGCCTGTTGCGAGAGGTAGCGGGTTCAGTCCCCTTCAGGCCTGGCTCTCCTTTGACAGAGATGATCAGTACAAAATCCATGCACTTGCGAGAACGGAGAGGTCCCGCTTGGAAGCAGAGGAAGGAACTCTTCAAATCTGCAAAATTTCTGTTTGCCCCAACTCAACCCAGACGCCAGTGCAAGGTTCACGCTACCTCAAGGTGCTTTCTCGAGCTTGTGATGGTCGGGGCAGTGTCTCCTCTGCCTCCCGTGGTGTGGCCATCCCGAGCCATCCCCACTGAGCCGACTCTGGGGCGAGGACCGTGTGGTGAGGCCACGGTGACCTTTGGGGCTGCACGGCTGCTGGGTACCGGGTGTGCCATCGCGCCCCACGGGCACGGCCCGAGCAGACCCGGGCTCTGTGGGCTGGCTGAGGTTGCTCTGCTGTTCCGCACAGGCGCCCCCAGTCCCGCTCATCTTTATGCCCCCCGTATCAGAAACCATCAGCTTATCTCCTTTGTACTTTTTCAACTTGGCAGAAAAATTATTTCTTCCTCTGACTGGATGCACAGTTTTTTTCCAAACGTTACAGCTGTCAGAGATCCCAGAGCAGCCTGGATTCACTGGTGCACCTGCATTTGCACGTAGGCAGATATGTAAAACAGGCCCAATAAAGTATTCAGCCGTCCCAGTCGTGGTTGCCGGCTCCTCCTGTGGTCCTGCCCCGACACGCCGCAGCACGTGGCGCTGTGGGTGTCTGCCATAGCTTAGCTGTAGCCCTGGTTAGGCGCAGCCTAATGCAGCCCTGGCGGAGGTTTGGTGGTGACTTGCACACAAGAACGGCTCTTGAGTTCAACTCAAGTTTTGATTTTTATACCTGAAAAACTGTTTAAAAAAAAAAAAAAAAAAAAGATGAAGTAAAACATGCTCTGTTTTAAAACAAAAAATACAGTCAATCTACTTTAAAAGATTTTCCCTTGGCAACAGCAGACAATCTGGTGGTCAGACAGCCAAATAGCTATCATTAGTCATGCATAATTAAAACAAAGAGAGTATCCAACTGTTAGCAGTAACAGTTTTGTCTTGGAAAAAATCTCATTAGCATACAATACTTCTCGCAGAAATCTCCAGTAGTTTTTCTCATGCGAATGTCAAAGTAAATGAGGGAAATTCTATATGTTTTTATATATGTAGATGCTGTATTCTTTTCTATGCTTATGTAAATGTACGGGAATATGATAACTGTCCAGTGTAGCATCTGTGATATTCCTGCTAAATTTACATAATGGAAGTCTGTCAAAAGTAGGCAGGAACCTTATTCCCTCTACAAAACATAGGCATGCATAATTTACTGTACAGTTGTATGCCTTTGATATTTCACCAGCTTCATGTTAATTTTTTTTTGTTTTAAACTGAATATAATTCACCATCGTAAAGCAGCGCTGGAGACTGAAGTCCTCCCTTTCTGACCGCCCGGTTTCCGCTTGATGCGGATGCTCCAGTTAAATTTATTCCGGGTACGAAGACGACGACGCAGACCTTTGCCCTTGATTTCCTCGGGAAGGGCTGACTGACAGGCTCGGTGCGTTGCGCTGTGCGACCATTGGGGCTGGCTTTGGACACCGTTAGGTTCAGAGGAGACCGGTTTCTTTAGAGCACGGGCCCGGTGAGGAGCTCCAGAGCTGCCGACGTGGGTGGTACGGTCCTGCCGTCAGCAGAGAGCCGAGAGGCTGGTGGGTGGGTCAGTGGTAGGAACTGGTGGGAAGCAGGACTGGGTAAGGACTGGTTAAAGAAGAAAACAAGGCTTTGAAACCACGCTCCCATTTCTTACTCATTGTAGAGGGGTACATCTGTAAACCACAGGGCTGGAGGCATGCTGTAGCTTTGCTACCAGCTACAGATTTAGTTTACTTGTTAATTAAGCGAGAATGACACGGAGAACAGTTCTCACCAAGGCAATGTGATTGAAGAAGGGAGGTTTCAAGGGAAGGTCTGGTTGTTTTAGCGTGGTTCGGGTGTCTGTGACCATGCAAAAAGCACCAGCGGTTACATCCCACCCGGCCCCAATGGCCCCCAGCGCCTCGGGGAGGCTGGGCTGGGCGTCGCGGAAGGACCTGCCCTGCCCCGCTGTGCCCACGGGCCCTCCCTGCCCGCCCGGGAGGAAGATGTATTTGTGTTATTGCATCTCTGATAGGTGGTGGAAAAGGGTACGTTGTCCATCTGCCTTGTAGCTATTGACATGCAGGAAAATCATTACTGTTTCTTCGGCACACTGGTTGGATTTTTGACTCAAATTATATATAGGCACACATATGTACTTTTTTATAGACTTGGTGCTGTGGGTTTTTTTTATGTGAAAGCTGTTCATTCTATGTAGAAGGCATAAAAAGTTGCAGAAGAACATTTAAAATAGAGCACTCTCCTTGTCCCAGCGCCCTGGCCGTGCCTCCTCAGTGGTGCCTTGGCGCCTGCTCCGGGAAGGTTCTTCCTTCGGGTTTGGTTGTGGCTGCGCAGCCGCTGTGGGAAAGTGACGCTCCCGCTCCAGCAGCATCTGCGTGATGGTGAGGGCAGATGCCATGTGAAAACAGGGAAGTGTTGCAGAAGAAATTGTTTTGTGCTGCTGGGGAACAAAAGAAAAAAAAATAAATTTGCTGGAGTAAATGAAGCGGTATTTTATACTAAAACATTTTTTTCACCTTCTTTCTCCTCTCTTCTTGGCCGTGCTGGTTGCCTGGAACTTTCTCTTCCACTTGTCTTTCTACCCTGTTGTAAAAAAGATGTTCCGTGTGCCAGCTGGCTTTGCGTGTGGAGGAATAAAGTTCATTGGGACAGCAAAGTGTATTTAAAGCCTGAGCAGGTAGTCCGGTACAACCCTTGTGTGAAAACTCCCGTAATTTTTTTAGCGGGTTTTAATAAGCGACCAGCCGAAGTGCTGAAATATCTGTGAGGAGGTTTTGCTTCCATTTTACGAGCTCTCGGTTTTAATAATGCCAGTGGAAGTTTGCAGAGACAAGATGTTGGGAGTGCTTCATTCACTTGGGATCAGGAGTACAAGGACAAGCAGCACGTGCTTGTTCTCTGCAATTTTTGGTTCGTTTTAATCCAGGACGGTTTATTCTCCTCTCTCAGAGAGCGAGAGAGCTGGGAGCAGCAGAAGACTCTCGGGGAGGGTGCGCCCACCCAAGGGGTAATTGCCCTCAAGCAGCCAGTCCCTGGGTGCTGGTCTGAACTTGGAGACAGAAGAGCAACAGCCTTCAAAACCAGCGCAGAGCATTTTTAATTCTCGGGCCCTGCTCGGGGTGGGTGGGTGCCACCCAAGGGGCCTGGGCAGGTGCAGGGTGCAGCGTACTGGGGGCTGCCCAGCGCCCACATTTGCAGATTCAGGGCCGTGCCCCAGCACCAAACGTTGCCCCGGGCACTCGTCTCCTCTGGTCGTTTTGGTACATGTGCCCAAAACATGAGCCTGGACTCTAAACGTCCATCAGCGGCGTAACCACGGCACGTGACATCTTGAATGACTCTGGTCCAGGGCGTTCAGCTGCGCGACTGGTCTCTGAGTCTTCTGATGTTTCTTGATGGTCTCTTGCCGGCATGGAAAGCCTGTCCTGGCTGGGAATGATCATCTGGTGGGGACTCCTGCTGCCAAAGGTGAAACTTGGTGTAAAATGTGTCGTGTGTGCTCGTGAGGCAGTGCTGGTGGGAGCTGGCTGGGACCCTGCCCTCGGGGGAGATGGTGCTTCCGCAGGCTGGCTTCCTGATCCCGGAACGCCAGTTTACGCCTTTATAATTATCAGAAAGAAGTTTAACGGGGGAGAGTGTAACTGAACATGTTATGTTTGCCTGTTCTTTGTGACTGTGATGCTCCCCACTAGAAACGTTCAACTTGACACAGGAGCTCCAGAAATAACCTTGGCGTTCAGTAAATTGTGGTGTTGCTTAATTTTAAAATAGAGCTGTAAATGCATGATGGAAAAATGAAAACGTTAAATGTTGCAGCCAGTACTTTTGGTTAAGTGGTACGTTGCGGTCTTGGACTAAACACATTTTATGTTTGTGACACAGTTCAAAATAAACTGTGTATTATTGCCGATGTCATTTAACATCAGATCAGATTCTCTGCATCATGTGTTACAAACTGGTCAGAAGCTCCCGTGGTCAGTCGTGGGTGTGAGGGCTGGGGAGGGTGCCTCTGTGTGTGTGTGTGTGAAGGGAGCGAGATCCGTGCTAGGGGCAGTCCTGGGCTCGCTAACGAATGGGAGTCGTCGTCACGGCTGCACGCTGCGGTTTGGAACCACGGCGCTTGCCTCAGCCCCTTCCCGGCCAGGGACTGAGGTGGTTAATGCCTCTGCAGTTGCTGCTTCTGCTTTTCTCCCCTGGACCCGCCAACGCGGAGGCTCTTCTGAGAGACCGTGTGTCCGGATGCATCGCCCAGCCGGTGTCCTGGCTCGGCGCCCGTCGCACCGGTGGTACCCGGCTCGTGGAATGGGCTGGCGGGTTCTCTGGTGACACTTCACAAAGGTACAGGTGAAGCAGCCTGTGACGTCCAAATTAATGGGCTGAAGACTCAGCAAGGTGTGAAAGGGCTAATTTTCTCCAAATTGGCTGAATAAAGGTCAAGAACTTCTTCCTGCCAGCGGGGGAGTGGAGGAGAATAACGCCCCAATGCCATGACCCGTGGGAGCACGCAGGAGAACAGCAGAGCTCCTGCGCCCCGGAGGGAGGGTGAAAGGACGGATGATTTTCTGTATAGGCTTTCTGCCGGTTCCAGGAAAGCCAGAACGCAATGAGATGGCAGAAGTCAGCGGCTGCACCGAGCTGTTGGGTGATGCACCGTGGGGGGACAGCAGCCCGCGGGGCTCTGCTCCGTCCAGGCCGCAGAGCGCGCGTGGAAGCGTTGGCTTCTCCCGACGTGTTGTCCCTCAACACCCGCTGCGAGAGCTGGAACAGCCTTTGGTACCTTGTGCCTGGTGGTGGGACCGGTGCTTTGATGCTGAGGGGGGAACGTGGTGTTTAACCAAAGTTAAACATTTATGTAACAGCTTTCAAAGAATTTGTTGGAATTTTTTTTATTATTATTCTAGAAGTTGTGTTGACTCATCTTTGTGTCAGTCCCTCAAACCATGCTTTTCCTAATGATTTTTTTGATTTCTTGCATATAAACAAAGATAAAGCTAAGCAGTACAAGAAGATTTGCCCTACCAAGATTGATAAAATGCTTTTAGCTTAATTATAACAGAAGTTGTGAAACGGTCCTTAAAGAGGCCGAACCGTGTCACTGCACTTTGAAATAAATTACAGGTGAAGTTGTCCCAGACTTTTGAATGCTTAAAGACTGTAGGAGATGGAATGCAAGTCTCAGTGATATCCCCAAATAATTTGATATCCTGAGCTGAGGCAATAATAAGTTTCCAAAGGTGGTGAGAGGAGTGGATGTCTGGGCAAAAGTAAACAGACAAATAAAAGCGCCGTCTTCTGTGCTTGTTGACTGTGTCCCAAAATCCGAACGGCTGAGGTCTTTTCTGCAAGATAAACAAACGCAGCCTTATTGAAAGCATGTTTCAAATAGGTAACTGTATCAGATCTAAAAGCAATTACTGCAGTTACTCTGCTCCTAACCATCATAACACCGCAGTTTTTAATGAGGGATTTGGATCGGATGAACTAAATTAGTTAAAAAACGAGCCCAGCTGTATATGAAGGTCTCAGAAAGGACCGAGATTATTAAATTCACTTATTTTAGGATCTGTGCTTATGAAGTGTTGAGTTAGCTTGCTTATGCACTTTAATAGATGTGATGAAAAATGTCATACCAGTGGGAGTTAAAAACACGGTCTTTTGCAGGTATTGTGTTGCTTACAGAATGAAAGAGTACATAATAATGCAGTAGTTAAAGCATTTATTTGTGTAATCTTAATGCTAAATGTTTGGGTTTATAAATTTGCTGTGCTGTTACAATATTTACAAAATTATAGGTTAACTCACTAGAAGTATCTATGCATTTATCTTGATGTGTTGTGTCATAATTTTCTTGAATTTGTCATAGGAATTAAATCCGTAAACTGGCAAAATCACATAGCTTCGATCTTGTGCGGAGAGAAGAGTTGGAGCGCTTAGCTGAGGTAGCTGCTACTTCAGGATGTCTCGATAGGTTGTTGCAGCGCTCCAGGCCCACACCTTTTACGACTGGGCTCACCAGTCCCCTTCTAACTCGCTTCTAATCACATTCCCACGTCGGTTGAGTAATTCTCTTACCATTCTTATTCAAGTCAGTTATTAAGTACATCTAAAATAAAATATTTAAAATGCCATTGAAATAATATAAACAGTAAAATTAAAAAAGACTGATTAGTCTCAAGTTTTCTTTCGGGTATTAAGGGTCTCGCAGATCACAGTTTTTGTTTGATGATGTGTAAATAGATTTTTAAGCGCTGTGAGCAGTGATTGTAGGAAGCCACTGTGACCTTCAAAATCTTTTAAGCCTACTACAGCAACCTGTGACAGCTATAGAAATTACCAGTGCGTGCCTCTCCACAAAGGAAATCCCAACCTGTACTGTCAAAGTTACTTAAATTCTTCGGGATTTTGTTTTGTTTTGTTTTGGTAAGGCATTTTAGGTCGTAAATTTACATGATAGCTTGAGAAACATAGCGTACGCTGTCCAAATAATCTTGAAAAATTCTTCAGCAGGTGTTGGTGTGTTGAGTCACACCATGCCCCGTTAGCTCTGGGAGGCCTTTGGGGCTGTTTTTGCAGAAAGAGGGGCCACGACGTAAACTGTGGATTGACAGTTCAACCAGAAATTGGACGATAGGCATCCTGTCCCAACCCGTACAGGACGATCACCCTCCAGGATCTTGGTAACACACACTGCCTATTAGAAAAAAATGAAAAATTATCTACTGGTAAGACATTTACTTAGCGCTTGCCCAGTCTTTCATAGAGAGAGGCTGTTTGTTCTTGTTTTATTCATTAACCTCGCAGCTGAAGAACCGCTGGGGACATGGAGAGAGGGGATGGAGTGGCTCCGGGCAGGAGGCGCCCGGCAGCACCGGGTCCAGCTGCTGCAGGGACCCGCAGCCCTTCTCCTGGGTGAGCGAGTTGGGGCCAGGTTGTAGTTGTAGTTTTTGGAAAATGACTGAATCAAAATTAAATCCAAGTTACTCGGATATTTCACGGCCTCTTTGTAAAGCAACATCTCCCAGTTCCTATAGAATCACAGAATGATTTGGGTTGAAAAGGACCTCAGAGCCCACCCAGTGCCACCCCCTGCCCCGGGCAGGGCCACCTTCCCCCAGCCCAGGGTGCCCAAAGCCCCGTCCAACCTGGCCTTGAGCCCTGCCAGGGAGGGGGCAGCCACAGCTTCTCTGGGCAGCCTGTGCCAGGGCCTCACCCCCCGCACAGGGGAGAATATAGAATCATAGAAATATGGTTAAAAATATTTTCTGTCACTGGAGAGCTCTGTTTACTTTCTGCAGTACTGATGTGTGTGAGACGACTCCATGTTTTTAGTCTTTTTAAAAAAAGATACGAATCTTGTGTCACTTCAGGGAAGGGATCAAAAGAACATCTTCCAACTCACAGCAGGGGTCCAGCTGCTCCTCGCCCCGCCATCAGGATTGGGTTGCAGGTTCTGCTTTTGCCAGAACTTTGATTCTCTGCCTGGCAGATGAAGAGAAGGGCACATATAGCTGAAGAGAATATTGACCAATAAATAATCGATGCACCAGATATATTAAGTAGAGGGGAAAGAGCCAGTCCACGCTGCTGTGGCAGATCCCGGGTTTATGGTGACCGAGCAGCCCAGACCTGCTGGGGCGGGGCGCTGGGGTGGTCCTTCCCTCCTCCTCTGCGGGTCCATCGCCTGCGGCAGCGATGGGCGAGAGGGTCCTGGGGCTTCCACCCGGACCCCAGGCAGCATCCCGCACCTGCCAGCGCACACCAGCAAAGCCCCACTGGGGAAGCCACGTGTACGGGTTCCAGGGTCAGGAGAAGCAAATGCTCTTCGATGATTTGTTCCCCATCCTTGGTGAACTTTGCTTTTCTGTCCGTGACCTGTCGACAGGTGCGTAGCAGGATGAAAATCCGGGGAGACGAGGGGCAAATGACAGTGGTGAAGGAATAGGTCACTAATTCACAGGTGTGAAGCTTTGGTCACGTTCAAAAGAGACCAGGTGATGAGGAAATATGTTATGAAAGTGGCCTAATTCTAACGAGCAATTTTCCCCCTGGCTGGAACACTGGACTAGAAAATTGTGGTAGAGTTTATATTTGGAGGTGATTAAAGAGCAGAGGAAGAGAGAACGAAATACATCTTTTATCCCAACTATTTTTTTTTTTCAGTAGTCTTGCGCATGGATGGAAATTAGTTCAAAATTAGTTTAATTAATTGCATTTAATTTGAGGCTATTTTTTTTTACCTGCATGAACCTTTATGTTGCATTTGTGGTTGTGTGAAGGTGTACGTGCTAAAGACAAAACGCAGCCTGCAAATTAAATCCAGACAATCTGGTCATTGGGAGCGGGCTGCAGCTCGGGGCTGCCCCAGGCTGGGGAGGACGCACTGGGCTGAGGCTCCCACGGGACCTTCTGGGGAGACATGAGCTGCCTCTTGCGCTCCAGCGATAGCGGGAGGTGGGGGGATTAGCACAAAGCAAAGCGGTGGAGAAATTTCCCTTCTAATCCCCAAGAAGAGGCAGAGCGGCCGATGCTCCCTGGAGCGGGGGCAAGAGGAAGAGGAGGGAGGCATCGCAGGCGCCCCTCAGCCTGTACGTGAGTAGCTCTGAAACACCAAAACCGGTTCAAAATTTAAAATTAAACTTGGGGCGCAGGTGTGGAGAAGATCCGTGAGTCTTTAGCATACGGCAGTTCTTAGATTTTTATTTTTTTATATAGAGAGCGAGCTGCATGCTCTTGTCAGAGGATGATGAAACCTGCCTCTCGCCCAGGGGGGTGCTGAAAGCCGGGGGGTGCCGGTGCTGCTTGGAGGGGTCCAGCCCCCGCCTGCGGTGACAGTCCCATGACCTTAGATGCGCTCAGGGTGCTGCCACCATTTCCTGCAAATTGTAGAATTGTTTGGGGATTCCCCCCCCCACCCCCCCCCTTCTCTT